>NC_041387.1:644659131-644667351 GCF_002162155.2 Triticum dicoccoides
ATGGGCAACTAGTTGGTAGTTGCACAAAATCTGCTCTCCAGAGAGAGAGAGAGAAATTAACAATTTGACTTGATTGGGCGGAACGAAATGATAGCAAAAATAAAGAATTCATTGCCTCACCATATTGCGAGTAATTATTCGTCCCACGGTAGTCAACCGGAAACTACTCAATGAAAACCGACTTGGGTCCAAGGGCAAGTACCAAGGCAACGGAGAATCTTCAGCAAGATCCTTGTCCCAAATAACCTTCATGAATACAACAACTCATATTCATTATAGATCGGATGAAACACCATGCTATTGAGAAGAAAAGAAATACTTGCAGTATTTCCTGTTGCAGGAGTGGGGATTTCCACCCAGGTAAATCCTAGGAGATTAAAGGAAAAGAGAGAGAGTGCTATGTCTTACCTCAAACCCAGCATCTTTAACAGCTTGAAGACATTGCCGAGTACTTCTGATATCTGGCAGACCATTCCCAAGCTCAATTTCATCCTTAATCCTCTTGTGGGTTGCATTGTTTGGATCATAGTGATCGGTAATGCACCACTCATATACAGCAAAACACTGCCCGGGTTTTAATACACGGTAGATCTCCTTGTAGCAGCCAACCTGTGCAACAAAAAGGTCAATTCACTTTTATAAGAGAAGACATGTTGCCTTAATGGCATAAACAGCATCGAAAGAGTTGTAGAGTGACAGAGGTCATACCGGATCAGGTGCGTGGCATGTTGCCTCGATGGCATAAACAGCATCAAAAGTGTTATCAGAGAATGGCATCTTCATGAAGTCTGCCTGTATTTAAGAACAATATGTGGGAAATATAAGTACTGTTATTTAAAATCTTTTCCATATCCAGGAACTACATACAAGCATCGATCTTATACATTTTTACACAACTAATATGTGTCTTTATCAAATAAAGATTACTTTATTAAGGAGGTTGATCACATGTTTATATGGCAGCACAACTGTTCTAAAAGTCTGACGCCTATCCCACCTAGGGGCTACCAGGTGCCACACCATCACCCGCCTAGCGTTTTTTGTAACTGTGAGCAAAGCAAATACAAAAAAAAAATTGCCTACAAAAAGAGAGTGCGAGGAGCCGAGGACAATAGCAGATAAAAAAAGCTAAACACAAAACAAAGTGATCTAGTGGGTAAGCAAACAATACCTTGACAAAATCACAAGTTGCGCCAAGTCCTACCGACCGATTAAGCGCCTGAAATACAAAGATCATTATTAACAGAAGAGTTATGTGATAAGTACACTTAATGGTGCACATTTAACTGAATTTGTTAATCGTCAACAGCAGAATAAAAGGGCAGCCCCAGTGCATGTAGCTCCCGCTTGCGCAGGGTCTGGGGAAGGGTCCGACCACTTTGAGTCTATTGTACGCAGCCTTTCCCTACATTTCTGTAAGAGGCTGTTTCCAGGACTTGAACCCGTGACCTCATGGTCACAAGGCAGCAGCTTTACCACTGCGCTAAGGCTCCCCTTCTCGTCAACAGCAGAATCAACCAAAAAATAATGAGCATTGAACAACCTTTCCCCTAGTTATCTGGTAGTCGTTGTTGTTCAATCCAGTAACTGAGGTGGAGCTGCAGATAACGGTTGCCTGATCAGTGGCTGCAAGTATAATGTACTAAACTACTGATAATGAAAGATGACAAAGCCAATAGTCCTTTTCTAACTTACAGATGCAGTTATACATCTTCCTTAGGTTACAAACATAAGAGATAATAAGTATTAGTACTACTGGTGAAATGAAAGTAAATATTGATGACTTCCTGGAAAGCGTTAAGTCAAACTTCTCTAACTTTAACTACAGTGTTGATGTATAAATAACTGAGATTGGTGAAATGGAAATAATATCATTAGACTTTTCATCAAAATATTTCATAATTATGCAAGTTTTTTTAAATTACATTTTAATATAAAAACAAAAGTCAAAGTTGCATCCTGGAGACCATTACCATATCTAAAACATCACCGATTTTGGAATGGAGGAAGCAGTTAAATTGTTGAGTGGCTGATTACCGTGATTTAACAACAAATAAATCAAGGCTGATACTAAAAATATTTTTGGTGCTATGTACACGATCATCTCAGTTTTCAACTTCTCCAAAGAAAAAGATCATGATAAATATAATTGAAAGGTAAATAATATCTAGATCTTCTCCCCAAAATCATGCTAGCACAAGTTTACAGTTCTAAGTAATAAAAACATGAATCACTTCAGATGCATTAATCGTGCATACGAGAATGTCTAAACCCGAACAGATCACAATTCACATATATGAACAGAGGTGAAATAGTGAAACAGGAATTAAACCTAAATCTCGCAATTTCTCTTAATGGCCCGCCTATTCCACAGCCGACATCCAAAACCTACAGCAAACAAGTTTAGCAAACATCAGGATATTGTATGTTCCATTATCATGTTATGCTGCAGCAAGAGCAGCTTAAAAAGGGAAAACATTCTGTCATAGGTTATTCTATCTTCATAAGAAAACTGACCTTCATCCCTGGTTTCAACTCAAGCTGTAAAGCCAGAAAGTGCTCGTGCCGTTTGATGCTTTCCCTTAAAGATTCTCCATTCCACCTGAAATGCCAAGAGAGATGGGGAATTACAGTTAGCAATGTTCTACTACATCTTTTCATATAATTTTTTTCTTTAAAAGCGAGATGATATATTTTTCATGAAAAATGAAAGATCAATCATGTATTCTTTGGATAAGAGTCCTCACCTGTGAGCAAAGTGGAAGGACTCACCCCAGCCATACTCATAGAAGCTAGTAGCAAGATCATAGTATTTATTAACCTGGTAAACATCATAGTATTAGGTTGGACACTAACATGGGCCATGGGGTGATGCAGCACAGAAAATAAATGTGAGCATTCTCAATTCATAACATTATTCATTTCATTTACCACAAAAACAAGAAAGTGACTATTCGATAATACTCCCTCCGTCCCAAATTACTTGTCTTAGATTAGATTTGTCTAGATGCGGATGTATCTAACATCAAAAAGGGACTGTAAATGGCAAAAACTAAGAAGGTGCATATGTATTTGTTACTTCAACCATCATCCGAAATTCCTGACTACTTAGAAAGGTTTTGGAGATTCCAAATCAGCTTTGAAAGAACACTGACCCTCTAATGACACTGGATTATCAGAGCTGCAGGCTAACAATTTGATTTATGTATGGTGAAGCTAATTACACTACAACAATCCATTCATGACAAAATGATCATCGCAGGCTAAAATAATAAGTTGAGTAGGGAAGCATGAAATTTACAAAGCCATTCCTCCAAAACAAATATAAAATTAATAAATGTGCTGTTTATCCATGTCCCGTATAAGATAACAATTATTACCATATCGGTGTAGTTGGATTTCCTCGATTCCTCCTTCCCTCCGTAATATCCATGATATTTCTCATACCTTGTGAAAAACAATTGTCCCAAAATTAGGAGTAGGACAAGGAAAAAATAACTCAAGAAGTGAATGAACATAAACAGAACTGTGTAGGGAATAAAGACCCCGGCTAACAAGATTACACTCGGCAGATCCTACAACGCGCGCAGAGGCAAAAACACAGACATTATGATGCCCCTTAAAAGAGTGTGCACATGTGAAAGGATGAGTTTAACATTCAGGCCTTAAAAAGCCATGACATGGTTCAGGCCTTTAAAAAAAAAGACATGGTTCAGGCCTTGAAAGAAACATGGCATGGTTCTTAGGTACAGTGCTACTACTAGGTACAGTTGGATGACTTGTAGTACTGGCACACCGAGGGGGCAGATAGCTACATCTTGAGATGTGCATTTAATCCACCAAAGACTTAAGTGTTGGAATTTAGGCCAGGAATTCCGAGCCCATCAAGAAGCGCGGAAAATTATCATCCAACCCATGTACTAGTATGGGCGCAGATCGCGAAAGGTAGATTAATGAGAGCCGCCCGCCAACTGGAAAAGGACGTGTGATGTGAGGTGAGGGAGAAGAGAAACAGAGCACGGTTTTTCTCAGAGCAGAGCATTGCAGAGCAGCTCCTGGTAATCCTACAATACAAACCAACCAAATTTGGAGCAAAATGTTTGTATTTCATATGATTTGGGGCGCAGAAATGATGGTTTGGAAACTTAAAAACGACAGGGTGAGTGTCACAGCCCAGCAGCACTGAGTGTATTGAGTAAAGGTGTGTAGCAGTTGGATCTGGTGTACTACTAGGAAAGATCTAGTCGGTATTCTGGAGTAGGTGCTAACTGTATCCCCAGTCCCCCCCTTCTCCTGATTGAAACCCAACCGAAATTCCCTCCCCGATCTGGTGACTGGCTCACTGTATCCAAGTCCGTGGCACACAGGGAGTGTCTTGTTTATTTCAAAAAGAGAAAACATCATCGAGCGCCGGGGAATATTAAAAGAAGTTTTGCTGGAATGGATCACGCCAACGGCAAGGGAGGGAGAGAGAGAGAGAGAGACGTACTCATCGACCGCGGATTTGACTTGTTCCTTGTCGATCTTCCCGCCAAGGCCCGACGCGAGATCCAGGGCTCCCGACTTGGACATGGCGGCGGCGGCTGCAGCAGGGAGGGCCGGCCGGGCGGCTGCGCTGGGCCTGCCCGAAACAAAACAAGAAAATTTGCGAGGTTCAGACTCGCTGCTCCGGATCGAAATCGAGCAGGGCGGGATCGAGCGAGGCCGCCGACCTTGGTGGGGAAGAAACGGGTCCGGGGCGGAGATCTCGAAGTGTCGGGAGGAGGAGGACGGAGCTTCGGGCGGTATGGAGGAGCAGGAGGAGGATCTGCCGGAGGCGGACGGACGAGGGAGGGAGGGAGGGAGGGAGTGAGCTAGCGATTTGGCTGGCAGCGGGCGGATTACAAGTAGGCGGCCGCGAGAAACAGGACAAGCAGGGCCAGCTGAGCCACGCCGCGCCTCCATTTGGATTCAGGGCTCTGAATTTGTTTACTCACTGTACTGTGCTCTCTGATGCACATGCGCCAAGGGGTCCGGTCACTTCCTGCAGCATTTTCAAACCAACGGGTCAGATCGATCGGATCGGCCGCATCCCATCGTCCACGTCACAGATCAAGGGCGCTGTAAAAAAATTCATAAAAAATCCATAAAAATGATAGAAACTAGTATAAGTTTTGGATGCGAATGTAGGGCGAACGTTCGCTCCCCATTCCTGCATGACGAAACATACAGTCCCTGGTTTTCGGCGTCTAGAACCAAAAAGCCATGCACGAAAAAACCGAAGACTATCCCAAAGGAAACGTTCGCTCTCCTTAGCCTAAGGGCCTCTTTGATTCGCAGGAGTGCAAAAACACAGGAATAGAAAAAGCGTAGGATTGAAATGACATGCCCATTGGAGTCCTATAGAATTTGAGTTTGTTTGATTGTATCACATAAAAAATAAAGGATTTCTTTCAAGAGGTTGGAGTGGATGCTAGAATTCCTATAAATGTAGTACAAATGAATCCATAGGAAAAAATCCTATGGGATTCAATCCTGCGAATCAAACGATCAACGCAGGAAAATTTCCTAAGGATTCTAATCCTTCAAAAATCCTATGAAAATCCTCTGAATCAAACAGGCCCTAAACTTGGACCCAAAAAACCGAAGGAATATCCCAAAGGAAACCATGATTCGGTTCTAAGCCAAATCCAAAAATCTATAAAATAATTTGTGCTCCCGCCTATTATACATCAAGTGAATGGATCATCGTCAACCCGATCCTCTCCCCGCCACAAGCTGCTACTGCATCCCTCCTCGCCAACGTAAACGACCTCCTCGTTGTCGTTCCATTGCAGGGCCACACAATGCAGCGACCAGAACATGGTGGCCGGTGTTGACGATGCAACGTTGTTTCGCCCTCTATGTTATCCCATCGTAGCGCCATGCATTGGTTGGATTTGGTCGCCGGTGTATCTCTTCTTGTTCATGTCCACCCTGTTTTGTTGAGTGTAACACTCAACAAAGCCTTGCACCATTTGTCAGCGCAACACATGCGACACGTGACACCGACCGTTACCGCTCCATTTCATCCATGCCTCTAATTTGTCGAGTTTCATACCGAGTACTCGAGGAAAAAACCTGATAACACTGACTTTGCCGGGATAGCCTAGTCGCCTTTTGCCGAGTGTCCCAGTGATAAGAACTTGGCAAACAGTTTATCGAGTGTATTTCACCCATAGCCAATGATTTTATCGTACCTGCAGGTTTCACGTACATGGCCTCGATGTCAACGCGTACCTGAGCTCCAACGAGCTCCCAGATGGATCAGATTGCCGGAATCGAGAATGAATTATTTCTTTATTTGGGCCAACTAAGTTGCAACCTTGACCCATGTACTTCATACCTTACTAAGGGAGCTCCCACTCACCCTCCGGCTAAACGAAAAAAACATCCCAGATATTTATGTATTTAAATAAAAATTCAAAATTGTTCACGAATTTAAGAAATTTGGTGATTCAAAAAAATGTTCATGTTTTTAGAAAAAAATGCTAAAGAACTAAAAAAAATCATGAATTAAAAAATGTTCTATATTGAGAAAATGTTTGCCAATTTTGAAAATATTCAAGATTTTATAAAATATTCACAATAATAAAAAAAATGCCCATGAAGTAAAAAAAATTCCGTGAATTTAAAAATTGTTTGTGATTTCCAAAAATTTCATGAAAATCTACAAAAATGTCGCCGATTCAAAATTGTTCGTTAACTAGAGAAATGACCATTAATGTACAAATGTTCATGAAATAAAAATATATTCATGAATTTCAAAAAGATTACATGAATTCATTTTTTTGGAAATATTAGGAAAAGGATTCTAAACTTGAATATATTTTTGAATTTACAAAAAATTCATATTTAATAAATAAGTTTGTGAAATAAAAAAATCACGAATTAAAAAGTGAAAAAACAAATGAGAAAAAAGATTAAAAAAGCAGAAAAAATTAAAGAAAACCAGCTAGAACCTCCCCAAACTGTGGGACCCAAATAATAGAACCCTAGACCTCCCGCGGTGTTTGCTCATCGCTAGCCACATGAGCTGATGAGCTTCAATGTTGAACCATCAGCAGCGAGAAATCTAATTTTTTAAAAATCTCAAACACGATTATATTTTGAAAAAGTGTTATTTTTCAATGCAAACAATTAAAAATAACAGGGACAATTTTTGAAGGAGTGTTCGAACACTTTTCAAAAATGTGATTTTTTCTGAATAAAATTTGAGGATGGGAACATTTTTAGAAATTTCCGAACAATATTTAAAAATGTGATCCTTTTTTGAATTTATGAACAAAGTTTGAATACACAAACATTTTTAAAAATTAGTGAACTGTTTTTCAAAATCAATGGACATATTTTGAAATTAATGAACCATTTTCCAAAATTGATAAACTTATTTTGAAACCAATGAATGGTTCTTTCAAAAAATGATGAACTATTTTTTAATATAGATGAACAGTTTTGAAAAAAATGATGAAGTTTTTCCAAAGTTTGAACTTTTTTCAAGTTTGTGGGTTTTCCTATTTTTGTGAATTCTTTTTCAGGTTTTTCGTTTTTTTTGAAATAATTTACTCTGGGTATATAATATATGCTATATGCCGTAATAAAAGGGTCAAATGGTACTTATTCCTAATAACAAACATCAAGGCCAAGTTAGTCTAGTCATTAATGTGGCAGTACGTCTGCGTCACTGTGCTGAGTTCGATTCCTCATTCCGGCAACATTGCTAGTAACTTTTTCTCTTCACGTTTTCTACTTTTTCGCAAGTTGTTGGGCCGGCCCACTAGGCGGCGCGTGGTGCCGGGAGCACTACTGACGCTTAAAGCGCCGAAAAGGAGCACCCCTCGCAATAACGAGGGGGCTGGTAGGCGTCAGTCGACTGATCTTAGAAAAAGATCAGCCGGCTGGTCAGGCGTTGATTTCGGCAGCGTGTTCCTGCCCATGTCCGCTTGATTCCCTGGACAACGTCAACACAAATACAATATGCCATCATTCTAGCCACCTGTACGTGCAACACAAATTCTTGCTTCTCATGTGGCATGCAGTGGCGGAGCTTAGTGGAGATCAACCTGGGCCGTCACCCCCCCTACCCAGGAGATTTGTTCATATTATCATGAGTAAAATGCCCCTAGATTCATAGAAATGTAGCTTAAACCTGATGTTGGTTGCCCCCCCCCCCAGCCCATTTGCCCCTCCTAAGATGTGTCC
>NC_041387.1:644667529-644756886 GCF_002162155.2 Triticum dicoccoides
AGATGTGTCCCAAGCTCCGCCACTGGTGGCATGCATAGCTCCGACGAGGATCATAGCTGGCCGCGACTTGCAGCCCTCTGTACCACCCGCAGTGCTCACGTTTGCAGAGCCATGTCACTGGTCATCTCACGACAACATCGGCGAGTTCATGGCTACACCACCGGCAAGCTCTGGGATTGCTGCATTAGCAATGACTTGCTACGACCATCCCTTGAAGCATCAGTGATGCTCCGACGGCCCACAATGCCCCATTACAACACTCGTGGTGCTCCTGTGCAGCACTGGCGATGCTCCGGCGGCGCTTCATTACATCACCCGCGAGGATCCGATGGCCTGACGGTGCTTTGTTGCAGCATGGACGATGCTCTGGCTGCGCTCCATTGCATCACACACAAGGTTTCCGCGGCCCGGCGATGCTTTGTTGCAGCACCGATGATGCTCCAACGGTCCGACAGTGCTTTGTTGCAGCACTGATGATGCTTCGACGACCCAGTGAGCTTTGTCGCAACACAGACGATGCTCCAGCGACCCAAGGAATGCTCCGTTGCAGCACCGGTGATGCTCCGGCAGCCCCGCGAGCTCCGTTGCAGCACCGACGATGCTCCGCTGTAGCAGCGGCGATGCTCCGCACGACCCGACAAGCACCATTGCACCACCAACGGTGCTCCGGCGGCCCGACAATGACCTATTGCAAGACTGGTAATGCTCCATTGCAGCATTGCCGATGCTCCTGTGGGTGGCGATGCTACCGTTCCACCACCGACGATTCTCCGTTGCAGCATCGACGATGCTCCAGCGGCCCGACAATGCCCCATTGCAACATTGGAGATTCTCCGTTCCAGCACCCTTAATGCTCCATTGCAACACCGACGATGCTCCATTACAACACTGACGATGCTCCGACGGCCCGACAATGCTCCATTGCAACACCAGTGAGGCTCCGTTGCGTCACCGACGATGCTCCGATGGCCTGACAACGCTCCATTGCAGCACCCGTGCGCGAGGTTCTGGTGGCCTGACGTTGCTCCGTTGCAGCACCAGTGATGGTCCATCGGCCCGATGAGCTCTGTTGCAGTGCTGATGATGCTCCAGTAGTTGCAGCACCGACAATGCTTCGGCGGCCTGCCTGTGCTCCGTTATCCCAGCATCGCTGGCCACCAACACGGCATAGCACCGAGACGACCTCGTAGCACCGTTGCTGGCTGGCCGGCTCACAACAACATTGTGGAGGTGCAACCCTCTGCTACCTCTTGAGCTTGCGTTGGTTTTCCCTTGAAGAGGAAAGGGTGATGCAGCAAAGTAGCGTAAGTATTTCTCTTAGTTTTGAGAACCAAGGTATCAATCCAGTAGGAGATGACGCACAAGTCACCGAATACCTGCACAAACAATCAAGAACTTGCAACAAACGCGGTAAAGGGGTTGTCAATCCCTTCACGATCACTCGCAAAAGTGAGATCTGATAGAGATAATAAAGTAAATATTTTTGGTATTTTCGATGTATAGATTGGAAAGTAAAGATTGCAAAATAGTAAACGAGATTCAACAATATGGAAACGAGACTTAATGTAATGGAAAAGAGATCCAGGGGCCATAGGTTTCACTAGTGGCTTCTCTCGAGATAGCATGTATTACGGTGGGTGAACAAATTACTGCCGAGCAATTGATAGAAAAGCACATACTTATGATGGCATCTAAGGCAATGATCATGAACATAGGCATCACGTCCGTGTCAAGTAGACCGACTCCTTCCTGCATCTACTACTATTACTCCACACATCGACCGCTATCTAGCATGCATCTAGAGTATTAAGTTCATAAGAACGGGGTAACGCATTAAGCAAGATGACATGATGTAGAGGGATAAACTCAAGCAATATGATATAAACCCCATCTTTTTTATCCTTGATGGCAACAATACAATACGTGTCTTGCTGCCCCTACTGTCACTGGGAAAGGACACCGCAAGATTGAACCCAAAGCTAAGCACTTCTCCCATGGCAAGAAAGATCAATCTAGTAGGCCAAACTAAACTGATAATTCGAAGAGACTTGCAAAGATATCAAATCATGCATATAAGAATTCAGAGAAGAACCAAATAATATTCATAGATAATCTTGTTCATAAATCGACAATTATTGGATCTCGGCAAACACATCGCAAAAGAATATTACATTGAATAGATCTCCAAGAACATCGAGGAGAACTTTGTATTGAGAATCCAAGAGAGAGAAGAAGCCATCTAGCTAATAACTATGGACCCGAAGGTCTGTGGTAAACTACTCACGCTTCATTGGAGAGGTAATGGTGTTGATGTAGAAGCCCTCCGTGATCGATTCCCCCTCCGGCAGGACGCCGAAAAAGGCCCCAAGATGGGATCTCACGGGTACAGAAGGTTGCGGCGGTGGAAAAGTGGTTTCGTGGCTCCCCCTGATGTTTTAGGGTATAAGAGTATATATAGGCGAAAGAACTAGGTCGGTGGAGCTACGAGGAGCCCACGAGGATGGGGGGCGCGCCTACCCCCTGGGCACGCCCTCCTGCCTCGTGGACGCCTCGTTGCGTCTCCGACTTCAACTCCAAGTCTTCTGGTTTGTTTTTGGTCCAAGAAAGATCATCGCGAAGGTTTCATTCAGTTTGGACTCCGTTTGGTATTCCTTTTCTGCAAAACTCTAAAATAGGCAAAAAAACAGAAACTGGCACTGGGCCTCGGTTAATAGGTTAGTCCCAAAAATAATATAAAAGAGCATATTAAAGCCCATTAAACATCCAAAACAGATAATATAATAGCATGGAACAATAAAAATTATAGATACGTTGGAGACGTATCAACACTACTAGGGAAAAGCCTATACACAGAATCTTACCAGCAGCGCTCCTCAAAATACGACGCTACTGCTATTTAGCAGTAGCGCGTGATAGCAAAACGCGCTGCTAAAAGGAAAATAGCAGTAGCGCGTCCACCGTAAAACACGCTACTGCTCTAATTGCCATGACCTCGCCCCCCCGCTAGTTATAGCAGTAGCGCCCTATAATGATCCGCGCTACTGCTATGGAAGTTAGCAGCAGCGCGCTTCGAAGAAAACCGCTACTGCTAAGATCAACCCACAAGTTTAGTCCCACCTCGCTCCGTGAACAGGGTGTTTACCACCTTAAATATGTTATTTCTGAAACTATCACAACCAGTTGGTCTTCACTGAACTCTATGTGTAAAATTTGTGACCGCAATATGAGTCCTCTCCGGTTCCTACCGGAGAGGACTCATATTGACAATTCAGATTGTACACAAAAAGATCATTGATGGCCAATGTATTTTTGTATAGTTACACTTAGCAGTAGTGGTTTATATGCAAAGTGCTACTGCTATTCAGATTAGCTGTAGCGCGTTTTGGCAAACGCGCTACAACTATCCCTACCTTATCCCCACGCGCACGACCGACCCTCTCTCTCACTCACACTCTCACTCTCGCCCACGTGCCGATAACCGTCGTTGTGCGTCGCCGCCGCCGCCTTCGTCTGTCTGCCGCCGAGGTACTCCCCTCCTTCCGTCCCTCCTCCCTCCTCCTCGCACATCCTCCCTCCGCCTGCGGCCGCCCCTCCCTCCTCTGCCGCCGCCCTCCTCCCTCCGCCTGCGGCCGCCCCTCCTCCCTCTGCCGCCGGCAGCCCTCCTCCCACCGGCCTCGACCACACCGCCGCCACCCGAGCCCACCTAGCACCGCCGCCTCCCGATCCTGATCCCGCCCTCGCCGCCCCTAGCTACCTCTCCGTCGCCCCCCACCCCCTGCCACTAGTTAGTACTAGATTTAGTAGTAGTAGATGTTAATTTAGGGTTCATAGCTAGTACTAGATGTTGGTTAGTTAGTACTAGATTTTTAATAGTAGTGGATGTTAATTACTAGTAGTGATGGTACTAGTTAACTAGGGCAGTATGATTAATAGTAGTTGTAGTTGAACTAGTTTAGTAAGTAAATTAATAAACTAGTTGAACTAGTTGAATTAATAGAACTAATGTATTTTTAGTAAGATAATTAATATAACTAGTTGAACTACTTTATTTTTAGAAAGAACTATTTTTTTGTATTTATAGTAAGTTTATATTTAGTAAGAACTAGTTGAATTAATAAAACTAGTTGAACATGTCATATTTGTTGTTATTTTTTAGTTTAAGCAATTATTCGGGATGTATTAGTGATAACTTATACGGTTTCAGGTGACCACCGTCGTCCCCGTCACCGACCCCCTTCGACATCCCCGTCGTCATCCCAGTCACCGACCCCCTCCGACATCGAGGTGAGACCAGCCAAATATCCTTGTATATCTTGTGTTGTTGCTCAAATAGGATATGTGGTTGCCCAAGTGGCCGTTCATGTTCAGTTTACATCTCCGAGTGGCCTATGTTTTGCCGGAGTGTTGATTAATTTCCGTTCCGGCAAATTTCAGACGCTCGATATGTCCTTTTTTAGCAAAGGTCATGCCGGATTTTTTCGTGAATTCTGGCATGACTTGTGCTAGAATATGTACACGTTTAATCTTTGAATTATGAATGTAGGAAATGTCGTACTCGGACGACGACAGTCTCCCGGGGGAGTGCAGCTGGTGCCACGATGATCAAGGTATGTGCGACAGGTTCGTTGAGCTGGACGAAGATCGGCGCTTCAGCATTAAGCTCGAGGCGACCTTCAATGTTGAAACGGTACGCAACAACGACAAGTGTTTTTTTTTCCGTAATTAAGCATGACTTCAACTATTTCAACGTCTAATTTTCATATTTTACAATTCGACTAGCTTATCCCATGCCATGCAAGACGCTATGTCTTGGAGAGGATGGGTTTTGAAGACCATGAAAATTTTGAAACAAAGAAAATACACCTAAGGACCCATCATGATATGGATTTTGAAGTAAATCTGTGCAATGCTCAGAGCGTAACCCATTTTGGTTGCCAAAATTGGGAAGCACTTTGCAAAATGTATGGTTTTTATGAGGGTATGATTGTCACCATGGATCTTGGTGATCCTGACATCGAGCAAGACAATATGGACATTTGGGTCCTTGTTGATACGCTTCCGATTGTACCGCTATGTGAATTTCTCAAACATAGTTATTAACTAATTTATATTGTTTATTTCAAAATAGTTGATAGCTTATTTCCATTGGCAGCTTATTTTGATTCTTCAAAGACTGTGCGGAAGATGGTAGATAAAACCCACTACATCGATGGCACCGAATTAACGTATAAGGAGAAAAATCATCTGATCGCATTTTGTACTCTTCTTGAGAATTACAATAACTATTATCGAACTCCTCCAAATTATGGTGAATACGTGCCACTAGTGCATGTGTTGAACCACGGTAACGTCTCTGGAGATACCCTGGTAAGATTTTTAACTATTACGACATCCGTGCATCTTTTGCATACTTCTAAAACTAGTACATCATTGCTAACTACGAAGTTATTATTATGTTTCTCAACAGAAACTCCCGATGGATTGTGTGCCTCATCTGATGTCTCTGAATGGTCGCCTCTCAGTTCTGAACATACTGCCAGGTAAATCTAGGGAGCTCACCTGTGCATATCGGATTTCTAAAACCGGTGAACACATGATCATCAAAGAATGGAAGAAATGTATGGACATTCGCAAGGAGGTTCTTGGAAGTAACATTCTGTTGGGGAACGTTGCAGAAAATAAAAAATTTCCTACGGTTTCACCAAGATCAATCTATGAGTTCATCTAGCAACAAGAGAGAGGAGTGCATCTACATACCCTTGTAGATCGAGCGGAAGCGTTCAAGGGAACAGGGTTGAGGGAGTCGTACTCGTCGTGATCCAAATCACCGGAGATCCTAGCGCCGAATGGACGGCAGCTCCGCGTTCAACACACATACGGTCAAGGAGACGTCTCCTCCTTCTTGATCCAACAAGGGGGAAGGAGAGGTTGATGAAGATCCAGCAGCACGACGGCGTGGTGGTGTATGCAGCAGGGATCCCGGCAGGGCTTCGCCAAGCGTCTGCGAGAGGGAGAGGTGTAGCAAGGGGGAAGGGAGGCGCCAAGTGCATGGGTGCGGCTGACCTCCCTCCCCCCTCTTTATATAGGGCCCCTAGGGGGGCGCCGGCCCTAGGAGATGGGATCTCCTAGGGGGGGGGGGTGGCCAAGGGGGTGCCTTGCCCCCCAAGGCAAGTGGAGGCGTCCCCACCCTAGGGTTTCCAACCCTAGGCGCAGGGGGGCCTAAGGGGGGTGCACCAGCCACCTGGGGATGGTTACCCTCCCACTTCAGCCCATGGGGCCCTCCAGGATAGGTGGCCCCACCTGGTGGACCCTCGGGACCCTTCCGGCGGTCCCGATACAATACCGGTGACCCCCGAAACTTTCCCGATGGCCGAAACTCGACTTCCTATATATAATTCTTTACCTCCGGACCATTCCGGAACTCCTCGTGACGTCCGGGATCTCATGCGGGACTCCGAACAACTTTCGGTTTACTGCATACTCATATCTCTACAACCATAGTGTCACCAAACCTTAAGTGTGTAGACCCTACGGGTTCGGGAGACATGCATACATGACCGAGATGCCTCTCCGGTCAATAACCAACAGCAGGATCTGGATACCCATGTTGGCTCCCACATGCTCCTCGATGATCTCATTGGATGAACCACGATGTCGAGGATTCAAACAACCCCGCATACAATTCCCTTTGTCAATCGGTACGTTACTTGCCCGAGACTCGACCGTTGGTATCCCAATACCTCGTTTAATCTCGTTACCAGCAATTCACTTTACTCGTACCGTAATGCATGATCCCGTGACTAGACACTTGGTCACATTTGAGCTCATTATGATGATGCATTACCGAGTGGGCCCAGAGATACCTCTCCATCATATGGAGTGACAAATCCCAGTCTCGATTCGTGCCAACCCAACATACACTTTCGGAGATACCCGTAGTGCACCTTTATAGTCACCCAGTTACGTTGTGACGTTTGGTACATCCAAAGCACTCCTACGGTATCCAGGAGTTGCACAATCTCATGGTCTAAGGAAATGATACTTGACATTTGGAAAAGCTCTAGCTAAACGAACTACACGATCTTTGAGCTATGCTTAGGATTGGATCTTGTCCATCACATCATTCTCCTAATGATGTGTTCCCGTTATCAATGACATCCAATGTCCATAGTCAGGAAACCATGACTATCTGTTGATCAACGAGCTAGTCAACTAGAGGCTCAGTAGGGACATGTTGTGGTCTATGTATTCACACGTGTATTACGATTTCCAGATAATACAATTATAGCATGAATAACAGACAATTATTATGAACAAAGAAATATAATCATAACCATTTTATTATTGCCTCTAGGGCATATTTCCAACAGTCTCCCACTTGCACTAGAGTTCAATAATCTAGTTACATTGTGATGAATCGAACACCCATGGAATTCTGGTGTTGATCATGTTTTGCCCTAGGGAGAGGTTTAGTCAACGGATCTGCCACATTCAGGTCCGTATGTACTTTACAAATATCTATGTCTCCATCTTGAACATTTTCACGAATGGAGTTGAAGCGACGCTTGATGTGCCTGGTCTTCTTGTGAAACCTGGGCTCCTTGGCAAGTGCAATAGCTCATGTGTTGTCACAGAAGAGTTTGATCGGCCCCGACGCATTGGGTATGACTCCTAGGCCGGTGATGAACTCCTTCACCCAGATTGCTTCATGCGCTGCCTCCGAGGCTGCCATGTACTCCGCTTCACATGTAGATCCCGCCACGACGCTTTGCTTGCAACTGCACCAGCTTACTACCCCACGATTCAGAATATACATGTATCCGGTTTGTGACTTCGAGTCATCCAGATCTGTGTCGAAGCTAGCATCGACGTAACCCTTTACGACGAGCTCTTCGTCACCTACATAGACGAGAAACATGTCCTCTGTCCTTTTCAGGTACTTCAGGATATTCTTGACCGCTGTCCAGTGTTCCTTGCCGGGGTTACTTTGGTACCTTCCTACCAAACTTACGGCAAGGTTTATATCAGGTCTGGTACACAACATGGCATACATAATAGATCCTATGGCCGAGGCATAGGGGATGACACTCATCTCTTCTTTATCTTCTGCCGTGGTCGGGCATTGAGCCGAGCTCAATCTCACACCTTGCAATACAGGCAAGAACCCTTTCTTGGACTAATCCATATTGAACTTCTTCAATATCTTATCAAGGTATGTGCTTTGTGAAAGACCTATGAGGTGTCTCGATCTATCCCTATAGATCTTGATGCCTAGTATGTAAGCAGCTTCTCCAAGGTCCTTCATTGAAAAACACTTATTCAAGTAGGCCTTAATGCTGTCCAAAAGTTCTATATCATTTCCCATCAAAAGTATGTCATCTACATATAATATGAGAAATGCTACAGAGCTCCCACTCACTTTCTTGTAAACACAGGCTTCTGCATAAGTCTGCATAAACCCGAACGCTTTGATCATCTCATCAAAGCGAATGTTCCAACTCCGAGATGCTTGCACCAACCCATAAAAGGATCGCTGGAGCTTGCATACCTTGTTAGCATTCTTAGGATCGACAAAACCTTTCGGCTGCATCATATACAGTTCTTCCTTAAGATAACCGTTAAGGAATGCAGTTTTGACGTCCATCTGCCATATCTCATAATCATAGTATGCGGCAATTGCTAACATGATTCGGACAGACTTCAGCTTTGCTACGGGAGAGAAAGTCTCATCGTAGTCAACCCCTTGAACTTGCCGATAACCCTTAGCGACAAATCGAGCTTTATAGATGGTAACATTACCATCTGCGTCTGTCTTCTTCTTAAAGATCCATTTGTTTTCTATCGCTCGCCGATCATCGGGCAAGTCTGTCAAAGTCCATACTTTGTTTTCATACATGGATTCTATCTCGGATTGCATGGCTTCAAGCCATTTGTTGGAATCTGGGCCCGCCATTGCTTCTTCATAGTTTGAAGGTTCATCGTTGTCTAACAACATGATCTCCAGGACAGGGTTGCCATACCACTCTAGTGTGGAACGTGTCCTTGTGGACCTACGAAGTTCAGTAGCAACTTGATCCGAAGTACCTTGATCATCATCATTAATTTCCTCTCCAGTCGGTGTAGGCATCATAGGAACATCTTCCTGATTTGCGCTACTTACCAGTTCAAGAGGTAGTACTTCATCAAGTTCCACCTTCCTCCCACTTACTTCTCTCGAGAGAAACTCTTTCACCAAAAAGGACCCATTCTTGGCAACAAAGATCTTGCCTTCGGATCTAAGGTAGAAGGTATACCCAATGGTTTCCTTAGGGTATCCTATGAAGACGCATTTTTCTGACTTAGGTTCGAGCTTTTCAGGTTGAAGTTTCTTGACATAAGCATCGCATCCCCAAACTTTCAGAAACGACAGCTTAGGTTTCTTCCCAAACCATAATTCATATGGTGTCGTCTCAACAGATTTAGATGGTGCCCTATTTAAAGTGAATGTAGCTGTCTCTAGAGAGTATCCCCAAAAAGATAGTGGTAAATCGGTAAGAGACATCATAGATCGCACCATATCCAATAAAGTGCGATTATGACGTTCGGACACACCGTTACGCTGAGGTGTTCCAGGCGGCGTGAGTTGTCAAACGATTCCACATTTCCTTAAGTGCGTACCAAATTCGTGACTTAAATATTCTCCTCCACGATCTGATCGTAAGAACTTTATTTTTCGGTCACGTTGATTCTCTACCTCATTCTGAAACTCCTTGAACTTTTCAAAGGTCTCAGACTTGTGTTTCATCAAGTAGACATACCCATATCTACTCAAGTCATCAGTGAGAGTGAGAACATAACGATATCCTTCGCGAGCCTCAACGCTCATTGGACCGCACACATCAGTACGTATGATTTCCAATAAGTTGGTTGCTCGCTCCATTGTTCCGGAGAACGGAGTCTTGGTCATTTTGTCCATGAGGCATGGTTCGCATGTGTCAAATGATTCATAATCGAGAGACTCTAAAAGTCCATCAGCATGGAGCTTCTTCATGCGCTTTACACCAATGTGACCAAGGCAGCAGTGCCACAAGTATGTGGGACTATCGTTATCAACTTTACATCTTTTGGTATTCACACTATGAATATGTGTAACATCACGTTCGAGATTCATTAAGAATAAACCATTGACCATCGGGGCATGACCATAAAACATATCTCTCATATAAATAGAACAACCATTATTCTCGGATTTAAATGAGTAGCCATCTCGTATTAAATGAGATCCAGATACAATGTTCATGCTTAAAGCTGGCACTAAATAACAATTATTGAGGTTTAAAATTAATCTCATAGGTAAATGTAGAGGTAGCGTGCCGACGGCGATCACATCGACTCTGGAACCATTCCTGATGCGCATCGTCACCTCGTCCTTCGCCAGTCTCCGCTTATTCCGCAGCTCCTACTTTGAGTTACAAATATGAGCAACGGCACCAGTATCAAATACCCAGGAGCTACTACGAGCACTAGTAAGGTACACATCAATTATATGTGTATCACATATACCTTTAGTGTTGCCGGCCTTCTTGTCCGCTAAGTATTTGGGGCAGTTCCGCTTCCAGTGACCCTTCCCCTTGCAATAAAAACACTCAGTCTCAGGCTTGGGTCCATTCTTTGACTTCTTCCCGGCAGCTGGCTTACCGGGCACGGAAACTTCCTTGCCGTCCTTCTTGAAGTTCTTCTTACCCTTGCCTTTCTTGAACTTAGTGGTTTTATTCACCATCAACACTTGATGTTCCTTTTTGATCTCTACCTCTGCTGATTTCAGCATTGAATATACTTCAGGAATGGTCTTTTCCATCCCCTACATATTAAAGTTCATCACAAAGCTCTTGTAGCTTGGTGGAAGCGACTGAAGGATTCTGTCAATAACCGCGTCATCCGGGAGATTAACTCCCAGCTGAGTCACGCGGTTGTGCACAGAGGTGGGCCCACCTCAATTCAAGGGTATTCACTTGAATACCCATTATTTTTGTGAAAAGATTAGGTATATATAGTCTATATACTATGTTGTATAAGGAAAAACGATACCGATACATACAGAGCATGCAAGTTAAGCTTTTCAGCCCAAAAAGTGAGGCAGCCCATTGTATATTTCTCCTCATCACCACGACATGGCCCATTGGCCCAAGTCACTCGCACACACATCCATCGCCGCGCAGAAAAACTTCCATCGATCAGAGCGAGGCACATGAACCGGCAGCGCCTCCCCTGTTCTCGAGTTCTCCAATCTCCACTCGCCGCACGTGACGCAAGCGCCCAAGCCACGAACCGCCTCCTGATCGGCACCGCATGGCGGCCAGGGTCCAGAGCTGCCGTCGCTTGATCGGCGATCATATCAGGTACGCGCGGCTGACGAATACATCCCTGAACCTGAATCCCTAATCCCTTGCCCCTGTTGGTTCTGAACTTTCTAATCTCTGTTGTAGGTGGAGGGTAGCAAGATTGGTGGAATCGATCTAATTTTAAAGCCACAACTCGAATTCAACTATCAAAGGTATAATCATTAATTAGATGTACTAATCCTTTGACCCCGAAATTGGGCTCTCCTCTCATGTTTGTGTTCTAACTGAATTTACTTGTCACTGTTGAACTAAATTCAGGCAGCTAGGCAGGGGCTCGCTTTTGATCTCATATTGTCCAGCAGGCTGCCATACAGAAGTGCAAGACTAACTGAGTAAGTTAGTTTGACCACTTGTCTTTCTTGTTTTAATATAGTGAAATTAGAGACTAGTTTGCAGTCAATTAAGAATTGTTTAGACAAGAGAATTTATAATTTTCCATTCGAGTTTGTAATGAGAGAACGTTTATAAATTTTGAATTAGTTCAAGTGAGCGTTATGTATAACGATTAGTACTCTAAAACTTGAGCAATTTTACTTTTCAGGTGTAAAACATGAAGAGTAAGAACACTACTGATTTGAGAGCTTTCCTAGAAAGAGTTGCTGCAAAAAGAAAACAACCTGAACCAATGAGTGCTACCCCATCTTCCAATGAAAGTCAGATGCAGTTGGTAATTTTCGAAGGGCAAAGTGGTAGTGAGACACACACAATACCACCTGAACCTGAGAGAGCTCCTCACACAGAGGCCCCAATAGCAGAAGATGATGATGAATCTATGGCCCTAGATGAATCTGATTCTGGTGATGAGGATAGTGATGATGACATTTATAACATCGAGCCTGATCCTGGGTTGAGGGCTCCTATCTCAAGCTATGATGTTAATGACCAAGATTCAGTTAGAAGGGCCTACATTGCATTGGGACGATGTAAACCAAAGATGCAGAAGAAAGATTTTCCGCAACATGAATGCGGAGGTAAGCGTCGCTTCCAACCGGTTTGGTTTGATGAGTATAAGTGGCTTGAGTATAGTGTGGATAAAGATGCTGCATATTGCTTTTTTTGCTATTTGTTCAAAGATAGTACTAAATTTGCTGGTGGAGATAGTTTTGTTAATGGAGGGTTCAGAAATTGGAATATGAAAGCGAGATTTCGTAAGCATGCTGGTGAGGTGAATAGTGCTCATTGTGAAGCCGAAGAGAAATATAATTTGTTCATCAAACCTAAAGCATCAATCCATGTGGCCATTTCCTCACATACCACACAGTACAAGGTTGAGTATCTAGCTCGATTAAAATGGTCACTTGAGTGCATAAAATTTATTTTGCATCAGGGGTTGGCTTTTCGTGGTCATGATGAGGGAAAGGATTCTAAAAATAAAGGAAATTTCCGAGAACTTTTGCAATGGCTGGCAGGAAACTTTGAAGAAGTTAATAAGGTTGTTTTAGGAAATGCTCCACAGAATTGTCAGATGATAGATCACAAGATTCAAAAACAGATTATTGGTTCTTGTGCTCGTGAAACAACAAAATTTGTCATAGAGGAACTTGGTGATGAGTGTTTTGCAATTCTTGCTGATGAATCTAGTGATGCATACCAAAAGAACAGTTAGCTCTTTGCTTGCGATTTGTCAATAAAATAGGGGAGCCGATTGAAAGGTTTCTTGGTCTTGCTCAAGTTGCGGATACTACATCATTGACTCTTAAAGAAGCAATTCAGACCTTGCTTATGAAGTATCAATTGCCGATATCCAAGGTACGTGGGCAAGGGTATGACGGTGCTAGTAACATGAAGGGTCATGTTAATGGTTTGAAGAAACTAATTATGGAAGATTCTCCTTCTGCTTATTATGTTCATTGCTTCGCCCATCAGCTTCAACTAACCCTTGTAGTGGTTGCTAAGGAGAATAATGATTGCAAATGGTTCTTTGGGCACCTTGCATATTTGTTGAATGTTCTTGGGATGTCATGTAAAAAGATCTGCATGCTTCACGTAGCTCAGGCTGAGTATATGATTGAAGCATTGAAACTAGGTGAAATTGAAGCTGGCCAAGGTTTGAATCAAGAGATGGGCCTAGCAAGGCCCGGTGATACACGATGGGGATCTCACTACAAAATGGTAATGCATGTTATGTCTTTGTATCCTTCAATCAGGAAAGTTCTCTTTAGGCTTGGGAAAGAAAATAATTCGGCAGAGGCTTTAGGAGCTCAAACTATGTTGGAAGTATTTAAATCATTTGAGTTTGTTTTCATGCTGCACTTGATGAATGAAATATTTGGGTACACAAGTGACTTAAGCAACGCTTTGCAAAAGAGGGATCAAGATATTGTGAATGCAGTTGATCTTCTTGAGTTCACAAAGGTACAACTGCAAGTTCTAAGCGAAGATGATGGATGGAAAGAATTCCTTGAGAATGTCACTTCTTTTTTTATGAAGCACAATGTCAGATGCGTTGACATGGATGGGAAGTACAAGCCTATACAAAGAGCAAGAGCGTTCTATAAAAATGTCATGAATTACCACCGGTTCCATGCTGATATGTTTTTGGGTGTCATTGATAGGCAACTTCAAGAGCTTAATAACAGGTTTGATGAGGTAAACACGGAGCTACTTAGATGCATGGCCTCATTCAGTCCAGCCAAGTCATTTTCTTCTTTTAATATTGATGACCTAGTTAAGCTTGCTGGGTTCTATCCTCATGATTTTGACTTTGAAGAAATGCACCAACTTCCTTTTCAATTGAATCTCTATATTAGTGATGTGAGGAATGATGAAAACTTCACAAACTTGAGAAGTCTAGCAGAGTTGTCTATGATGCTTGTTAGAACAGGGAGGGCTCTTCGGTATGATATTGTTTACAAACTTCTCAAATTGGTGCTAGTCCTTCCTGTTGCAACAGCCGGTGTTGAGAGGGTCTTTTCATCAATGAACTATATAAAAAACAAGCTAAGAAGCAAGATGGGGCAAAAATACTTGAATGATTGCTTGGTCACATTCATTGAAAGGGATTTCTTCTTGCAAGTTAAGGATGAGGACATTATCACTCATTTTCAAAGCATCAAGGATCGCAAAGTTATCCTGTGATTTGTAAGTTTTTTTATTGATCCTCTATATATTTTAGATTTTGCGATGATATGTTGAACAATGTTTTTACTTCCATATGGTTAACAATACCAAATTATGATCAATTTTTGTGAATATAATATATTAAGTGGTATCTTTTATATAGTTTAGAACTAGTACAATATGCTTATGTAATTGATTATATGCCCGAAAGGAAGGCAATAGACTTCCAATTTTTTTTCCAAAATTTGAATACACAGACTTGAATTCCTGGGCCCGCCCCTAGTTGTGCAACCCAGACATTTTGAGTATGTGCTCACTGACAGAACTATTTTCCTCCATCTTACAGCTGAAGAACTTGTCGGAGACTTCATATCTCTCGACCCGGGCATGAGCTTGGAAAACCATTTTCAGCTCTTCGAACATCTCATATGCTCCGTGTTGCTCAAAACACTTTTGGAGCCCCGGTTCTAAGCTGTAAAGCATGCCGCACTGAACGAGGGAGTAATCATCAGCACCAGACTGCCAAGCGTTCATGACGTCTTGGTTCTCTGGGATGGGAGCTTCACCTAGCGGTGCTTCTAAGACATAATCTTTCTTTGCAGCTATGAGGATGATCCTCAGGTTCCGGACCCAGTCCGTATAGTTGCTGCCATCATCTTTCAGCTTGGTTTTCTCTAGGAACGCGTTGAAGTTGAGGTGGACATGAGCGTTGGCCATTTGATCTATAAGACATATTTGCAAAGGTTTTTAGACTAAGTTCATGATAATTAAGTTCATCTAATCAAATTATTTAATGAACTCCCACTCAGATTAGACATCCCTCTGGTCATCTAAGTGATACATGATCCGAGTCGACTAGGCCGTGTCCGATCATCACGTGAGACGGACTAGTCATCATCGGTGAACATCTCCATGTTGATCGTATCTTCCATACGACTCATGTTCGACCTTTCGGTCTCTTGTGTTCTGAGGCCATGTCTGTACATGCTAGGCTCGTCAAGTTAACCTAAGTGTTTTGCATGTGTAAATCTGTCTTACACCCATTGTATGTGAACGTTAGAATCTATCACACCCGATCATCACGTGGTGCTTCGAAACGACGAACTTTCACAATGGTGCACAATTAGGGTGAACACTTTCTTGAAATTATTATGAGGGATCATCTTATTTACTATCGTCGTTCTAAGTAAACAAGATGCATAAACATAATAAACATCACATGCAATTAAACAGTGACATGATATGGCCAATATCATATAGCTCCTTTGATCTCCATCTTCGGGGCTCCATGATCATCTTCATCATCGGCATGACACCATGATCTCCATCATCGTGTCTCCATGAAGTTGCTCGCCAACTATTACTTCTACTACCATAGCTAACGGTTTAGCAATAAAGTAAAGTAATTACATGGCGTTAAATCATTGACACGCAGGTCATACAATAATTAAGACAACTCCTATGGCTCCTGCCGATTGTCATACTCATCGACATGCAAGTCGTGATTCCTATTACAAGAACATGATCTCATACATCACAATATATCATTCATCATTCATCACAACTTTTGGCCATATCACATCACAAATCATATGCTGCAAAAACAAGTTAGACGTCCTCTAATTGTTGTTGCATGTTTTACGTGGCTGCAATAGAGTTCTAGCAAGAACGTTTTCTTACCTACGTAAAAGCCACAACGTGATTTGTCAACTTCTATTTACCCTTCATAAGGACCCTTTTCATCGAATCCGCTCCAACTGAAGTGGGAGAGACAGACACCCGCTAGCCACCTTATGCAACTAGTGCATGTCAGTCGGTGGAACCTGTCTCACGTAAGCGTACGTGTAAGGTCGGTCCGGGCCGCTTCATCCCACAATACCGCTGAAGCAAAATAAGACTAGTAGTGGCAAGAAAGTTGACAACATCTATGCCCACAACAAAATTGTGTTCTACTCGTGCAAAGAGAACTACACATAGACCTAGCTCATGATGCCAATGTTGGGGAACATTGCAGAAAATAAAAAATTTCCTACGGTTTCACCAAGATCAATCTATGAGTTCATCTAGCAACGAGAGAGAGGAGTGCATCTACATACCCTTGTAGATCGAGCGGAAGCGTTCAAGGGAACGGGGTTGAGGGAGTCGTACTCGTCGTGATCCAAATCACCGGAGATCCTAGCGCCGAACGGACGGCACCTCCGCGTTCAACACACGTACGGTCAGGGAGATGTCTCCTCATTCTTGATCCAGCAAGGGGGAAGGAGAGGTTGATGAAGATCCAGCAGCACGACGGCGTGGTGGTGGATGCATCAGGGATCCCGGCAGGGCTTCGCCAAGCGTCTGCGAGAGGGAGAGGTGTAGCAAGGGGGAAGGGAGGTGCCAAGTGCATGGGTGCGGCTGCCCTCCCTCCCCCCTCTTTATATAGGGCCCCTAGGGGGGGGCGCTGGCCCTAGGAGATGGGATCTCCTGGGGGGGCGGCGGCCAAGGGGGTGCCTTGCCCCCCAAGGCAAGTGGAGGCGCCCCCACCCTAGGGTTTCCAACCCTAGGCACAGGGGGGCCCAGGGGGGGCACCAGCCCACCTGGGGCTGGTTACCCTCCCACTTCAGCCCATGGGGCCCTCCAGGATAGGTGGCCCCACCCGATGGACCCCCGGGACCCTTCCGGTGGTCCCGGTACAATACCGGTGACCCCGAAAACTTCCCCGATGGCCGAAACTCGACTTCCTATATATAATTCTTTACCTCCGGACCATTCCAGAACTCCTCGTGACATCCGGGATCTCATCCAGGACTCCGAACAACTTTCGGTTTACTGCATACTCATATCTCTACAACCCTAGCGTCACCGAACCTTAAGTGTGTAGACCCTACAGGTTCGGTAGACATGCAGACATGACCGAGACGCCTCTCCGGTCAATAACCAACAGCGGGATCTGGATACCCATGTTGGCTCCCACATGCTCCTCAATGATCTCATCGGATGAACCATGATGTCGAGGATTCAAACAACCCCGTATACAATTCCCTTTGTTAATCGGTACGTTACTTGCCCGAGACTCGATCATCGGTATCCCAATACCTCGTTTAATCTCATTACTCACTTTACTCATACCATAATGCATGATCCCGTGACCAGACACTTGGTCACATTGAGCTCATTATGATGATGCATTACCGAGTGGGCCCAGAGATACCTCTTCGTCATACGGAGTGACAAATCCCAGTCTCAATTCGTGCCAACCCAACAGACACTTCCGGAGATACCCGTAGTGCACCTTTATGGTCACCCAGTTACGTTGTGACATTTGGTACACCCAAAGCACTCCTACGGTATCCAGGAGTTGCACAATCTCATGGTCTAAGGAAATGATACTTGACATTTGGAAAAGCTCTAGCTAAACGAACTACACGATCTTTGAGCTATGCTTATGATTGGGTCTTGTCCATCACATCATTCTCCTAATGATGTGATCTCGTTATCAATGACATCCAATGTCCATAGTCAGGAAACCATGACTATCTGTTGATCAACGAGCTAGTCAACTAGAGGCTCACTAGGGACATGTTGTGGTCTATGTATTCTCATGTGTATTACGATTTCCGGATAATACAATTATAGCATGAATAACAGACAATTATCATGAACAAAGAAATATAATAATAACCATTTTATTATTGCCTCTAGGGCATATTTCCAACACATTCAACGAAAGGCAAGAATTGGAGACATGCTAATCTCCATTCTCCATAATGGAGAGTCAGGGGCTATCTTGTTTTTTGCTATTTTACCTCAGAAAATGTAGTAGGTATTAATCGAATGTAGTAGGTCCTATGAGGTACAATATGTTTATTATGTGGTAATGTGTTAGAGTTGATAATGAGGAGTACTTGTGATTACGACTAGTGACCAATTTGCTATGTGATGTCATTGATGAAAACGATGATCTTGAGGAGGTGTTATATGACAATGATGTATTATGATGATAAGTTGTTAATGATATGATGATGACGATGATATTATTATATCATTGGGTGAAAGAACCACGGATTAGTTTCAAGTGGATGGACATCCACTTGAAACTAGTCCATGGTTCTTTCACCCCGTAATGTAATAACTCATTATGATGTAAAAACAATCTCTAAATTCCTGTTGTATGAAAACTTGTGTAAAGGTGTATGAATACAACATGAAATAAAAAAGAAATAAAATACTAAATAATAGTAGTAGCGCGGGAAAGGAGAAGCGCTACTACTAATTACCAGTAGCGCGGTTCTGAAGAAGCGCTACTACTAAGTCAATTTAGCAGTAGCGTGGATCTAGGCGCGCTATTGCTAAGGTTTAGCTGTAGCGCCTTATCAGTAGCGCTCCTTCCCGCGCTACTGATAGGCCTAAAACCCGCGCCGCTGCTAGGCTTTTCCCTAGTAGTGCAAGCATCCCCAAGCTTAATTCCTGCTCGTCCTCGAGTAGGTAAATGATAAAAACTGAATTTTTGATGTGGAATGCTACCTAACATATTTATCAATGTAATTTTCTTTATTGTGGCATGAATGTTCAGATCCAAAAGATTCAAGACAAAAGTTTAATATTGATATAAAAATAATAGTACTTCAAGTATACTAACAAAGCAATCATGTCTTCTCAAAATAACATGGCCAAAGAAAGCTATCCCTACAAAATCATATAGTCTGGTTATGCTCTATCTTCATCACACGAAGTATTTAATCATGCACAACCCCGATGACAAGCCAAGCAATTGTTTCATAATTTTGATGTTCTCAAACTTATTCAATCTTCATGCAATACATGAGCGTGAGCCATGGACATAGCACTATAGGTGGAATAGAATGGTGGTTGTGGAGAAGACAAAAGAAGGAGAAAATAGTCTCACATCAACTAGGCGTATCAACAGGCTAAGGAGATGCCCATCAATAGATATCAATGTGAGTGAGTAGGGATTGCCACGCAAAGGATGCACTAGAGCTATAAGTGTACGAAAGCTCAAAAAGAAACTAAGTGGGTGTGCATCCAACTTGCTTGCTCACAAAGACCTAGGGCATTTTGAGGAAGCCCATCATTAGAATATACAAGCCAAGTTCTATAATGAAAAATTCCCACTAGTATATGAAAGTGACAACATAGGAGACTCTCTATCATGAAGATCATGGTGCTACTTGAAGCACAAGTATGGAAAAAAGGATAGTAGCATTGCCCCTTCTCTCTTTTTCTCTCATTTTTTTATTTGGGCCTTTTCTCCCTTTTTTATGGCCTCTTTTTTTTTCTTTTTTTTCTTTTTTGTCCGGAGTCTCATCTCGACTGTGGGGAATCATAGTCTCCATCATCCTTTCCTCACTGGGACAATGCTCTAATAATGAAGATCATCACACTTTTATTTACTTACAACTCAAGAATTACAACTCAATACTTAGAACAAAATATGACTCTATGTGAATGCCTCCGGCGGTGTACCGGGATGTGCAATGATTCAAGAGTGACATGTATTAAAAATAATTATGAATGGTGGCTTTGCCACAAATACGATCTCAACTACATGATCATGCAAGGCAATATGACAATGATGGAGCGTGTCATAATAAATGGAAAGGTGAAAATTTGCATGGCAATATATCTCGGAATGGCTATGGAAATGCCATAATAGGTAGGTATGGTGGCTGTTTTGAGGAAGGTATATGGTGGGTGTATGATACCGGCAAAAGTTGCACGGTACTAGAGAGGCTAGCAATGGTAGAAGGGTGAGAGTTCGTATAATCCATGGACTCAATATTAGTCATAAAGAACTCACATACTTATTGCAAAAATCTATTAGTTATCGAAAAAAAATACTACGCGCATGCTCCTAGGGGGATAAATTGGTAGGCAAAGACCATCGCTCATTCCCGACCGTCACTCATAAGGAAGACAATCAATAAATAAATCATGCTCCAACTTCATCACATAACAGTTCACCATACGTGCATGCTACGGGAATCACAAACTTTAACACAAGTATCTCTCAAATTCACAACTACTCTACTAGCATGACTCTAATATCACCATCTTCATATCTCAAAACAATTATAAGGAATCAAACTTCTCATAGTATTCAATGCACTTTATATGAAAGTTTTTATTATACCCATCTTGGATGCCCATCATATTAGGACTAATTTTATAACCAAAGCAAATTACCATGTTGTTCTAAAAGTGTCGGGGGTTGGGTGCGACATATGCCAAAGGATGGCTTATGATGGTGGGAGCGAGTAGAACGTCGCCGGTGCCTGGAAGCGGGATGAGGCGTAGACACGAACGCCGACGCACTTTACCCAGGTTCGGGGCTCTCCTAGGAGATAACACCCCTAGTCCTGCTCTGTGGGGTCTCCGCATGATCACTAAGGCACTAGTGAGTACAATGGTGCTCCTTGAGCTGTATGCTAGAGGTAGAAGAAGCCAAGGCTTGCTCTCTTCTCCCTCTAAGTATGAGTCTAGTTCTAACAGGTTGGGAACCCCTTGCATGGGTGCCCTGGGGGGTTTATATAGGCCTACCCCCAGGGGTACAATGGTAATCTGGCCGGTTGTAGGGCCCGGCTGTTAGTGTCTCTGGTCGCCGGCTTCTCCACCGGCTGCTGGGGCCCGCCGCCTGGTGGGCCCCACTGACTGGTCTGGTACGGAGCCGACACTATAAGAAATATGTCAACTTATGACCTTCTGTCAGTGACCCTGGAAGAATTGGTCATAGATTTATGACCATTTGAGACCAATTGGTCAAAATCTGTTCGAGGGGCTCCAAACCCTAAACCATTGCGACCATTTTGGTCAGAAAGGTCATAATTTCCTTACTCGAAATGGTCATAAAGCAAACAACGCTAGTCCGCTGCCTTATTTCTAGTTGTTAACGACCAATATAGATGGTCATAGCCTTGTAAATTGTGGTGGGTTGCTATGACTAGGCGCCACCTCATCAGTTTTGCCTATGTGTCATGTCCATGTGGCAGTTTTGCCCTAGGTTGTGAAGCAACCTATATTTCTGTAATTTCCAAAATTCCCCAAAAAATCTCATAAATTCTTTGGGTCATATCTTTGTCAAATATGTAAAAACTTTCCTTGCCTAGTTCAAAAATAATTCAAAAATATTCATTTTCCTATTCTGTTCAGAACAACAATTTGTGAAGGAAGTACCACTTTGGCATGTCCAAATAGCATCCATTTTCTACAGTGCTTTCCTATGCCCAAATAACCATCCTCCACCAAATGCCAGCTCAATCCATTCATTATTTTGAGCCGAGCTTCAACATTCGTAGTTATGTCCAGTGTGGTAGTTTGCAAAGCAAGTACCACCTAGGCTCCTCCTTTTGAGCTGAAAATTTGTGAAAACGGTCTTCTTAGTAACTGATCATCCTCAGCCAAAACTCACGCCCATTAGCCATGTACATTTCCCGTACCGCTAATCAAACACTTGGCTGCTAATTCATGTTTGAGCATCGATAGGTCTCCTCGTGAGAATCTTATGTTGTAATTTTCTTCCTAGCACCAACCTGGAGAGTGCCCAACCCACTAGACATGCCTAGGCCGCCCAGAACACATGGCAACGCCACGGTCACGCGGTGACCACGCGGCGGGCATGCGAGTTTACGCGCTCTAGAGTTGGGGCCCTCGGCCACCGCCCAAACCTCGACGTATCGCCACCAAACCATGTATTTATGATTAAATAGGTCCTTATGTAACTAGAAATGATTTTTGGAAAAAATAAATAGCAAACTATGAGGCAGCTGCAATTCAAATTTGACCCGCTTCCAACTGAATCGGTAGAAATTTGTCTTTTTCACGAGAGGTGGATCAAAAATTTTTACACCAGACCATTTTGTCAATTGTGCATTAAATATGGCCTAGTATTTTATAAAAATGATTTGGTCCAATTTTGCAACAATTATTTGGTAGTTCCTTCACAAAAAAACCTCCTTTCGGGCACTCGAAAAATGGAAAATGGTTTTTTCGTCTAACGAAAATGAAAACTTCCTTAGGCAACATTGTTTGCCATTCCAATATGCACCCTTGTGCACAATATGAGATCATTTGAACAAACTATGCCATGAATGTGGCCATAAGATTGATCATTTGGCTTGAAAGCTATGAATCTTCACACTTGATAGCTCATTTCTGAGAACACTTTTTTAAAATAATTATCGTATTACAATTTTATTATTTTCCTGGAAACTTGTTCACATATAATGACACAATGCGAAGGTTTTCCAATTTTTTGATTTTTTTTGAATTTTTTATGCCCGTTTCAAAATGCGGTCAAAACGGCGGGAATGACCGTTCCTAGCTAGTGGTTGAATCTTGGAATTTTTTTGGTGTTTCTCTGATTAAATAGATACTTATGTACCTAGAAATGATTTTTGAAAAAAATAAATAGCAAACTATGAGGCAGCTGCAGTTCAAATTTGACCCGCTTCCAACTGAATCGGCGGGAATTTGTCTTTTTCACCAGAGGTGGATCAAAATTTTTGACACCCAACCATTTGGTCAATTGTTCATTAAATATGGCCTAGTATTTTATAAAATTTATTTGGTCCAATTTTGGAACAATTATTTTGTAGTTCCTTCACAAAAAAACCTCATTTCAGGCACTCGAAAAATGGAAAATGGTTTTTTCGTCCAACGAAAATGAAAACTTCCTTAGGCAACATTGTTTGCCATTCCAATATGCACCCTTGTGCACAATATGAGATCATTTGAACAAACTATGCCATGAATGTGGCCATAAGATTGATCATTCGGCTTGAAAGCCATGAATCTTCACACATGATAGCTCATTTCTGAGAACACTTTTTTAAAATAATTGCTGTATGACAAGTTTGTTATTTTTCCTGGGAACTTGGCCACATATAATTACACAATGCGAAGGTTTCCCAATTTTTTGATTTTTTTTGAATTTTTTATGCCCGTTTCAAAATGCGGTCAAAACGGCGGGAATGACCGTTCCTAACTAGTGGTTGAATCTTGGAATTTTCTTAGTGTTTCTATGATTAAATAGATACTTATGTACATAGAAATGATTTTTGGAAAAAATAAATAGCAAACTATGAGGCAGCTGCAGTTCAAATTTGACCCGCTTCCAGCTGAATCGGCGGGAATTTCTCTTTTTCACGAGAGGTGGATCAAAACTTTTTACACCCAACCATTTTGTCAATTGTGCATTAAATATGGCCTAGTATTTTAGAAAAATGATTTGGTCTAATTTTGCAACAATTATTTGGGAGGTCCTTCACAAAAAAACCTCCTTTTGGGCACTCGAAAAATGGAAAATGGTTCTTTTGCAAAGAAAATGAAAGCTCTATTTGAAAACATTGTTTGCCATTTCAAGATGCACATCACACTTATGCAAAATATGAGATCATTTTGATATGCCATTGTTATATTTTTTATAAGAAATCAAAGTTTTGGGTCCAAAATTTTGAGATTCAAGCGCGAGATAGCTGGCCAATCAGACGCGAGGAACTGCCTTCACGCGGATCACCAAATTGGACGCAGTCTGAGCCGTCCATCGCGCACCCATCTAGCGGTGGAGCTTGTGCCGAGAAAAAAACCCTAACCCACGCACCCACCCACCCTCCCCTCGATCCCAGATCCGATCCGCCCACTCACCCTCCCCCTCCCCTCGATCCCAGATCCCACCTCGCAGCCGCCCGACTACTGCTCGCTATCCCGCCGCTCCTCCCTGCAGAGGCGTGGCGCTCCGATGATGGCGTGGGCGGAGGATGAGGCCATCAGCCCCACGTCGCCTCGGCAGGGCTACACGTCTCGGAGCGGATCGGCCGCGATGCCGCCACGCAGCCCGACCTGGAGGAGGCACTCGAGGCCTCGCGCTACGCCTCCCACCCCTACTCCTCGCACCCCGCGAAGCTGCACGAGCCCCTCTCCATCTCTCTCTCCTTCCTGGAGATGAGAGAGGCTCGGCTGCTCCTTGTAGGTTGGTGGTGAGGAGCAAGGGGGCCGAGAAGTCGGTCGCCAACGGGAAGAAGGGCAAGGCCGGCAAGGTTAGCCTCCTCCCCCTCCTCCTCTTCCACCTCGATTCACCATCCCCGCACGGCACTCATGAGTTGTCGCTCCAGATTCACGGATCGCTAGTCAGGAGTTGCGCCCCTCTCAATCATCGCCGTCACAGAGTTCTTTGTTCAACTTCATCTGGGTTCTAGTGATTAAATTTAACTTGCAGAGTTCTTTGTTCGCAGACAAGCAGGGTTTCTTCCTGCCAGTAGCGATGTTGGAAAAGATCGGGTTGCCGCCCAAGCCGTCGATGCGAGGGGCGACCTGGGTGCTGGATGCCTCCAACTGCCAGGGCTGTGCCACTCAGTTCTCCTTGTTTACACGGAAGGTAATCAATCTCGTGATCTCTGGCCTCGTGATGATGATGTGAAGCATAACGTACTCTGCCATAATCCAACCGGGCACAATAATCTAGTTCGTACCAATTTCAGTTGCATTTCATGGGAATCCCCTTCACTTTTGGACCACTGTTTCACACTACTTGTAATATTCAAAGAAAGCCTACTCATTACTTGGATAAATTCTCGCCTCTGCCTGTGCTGTCATGACTATGCAGAACCAAGAATTAGCAGTTTTAACAGGTTGAACTGTGGGCTTGCACCGTGTGCTTGCAAGGGGGTTAGATGAGGTGTTGACACACATCTTAGCCTATTAGTACTCGATCAGATCACAACCCCAAAAAAGTACAGAACCACTACATGCTGCAAGCTTCACGCCTTTTAGTTCCATGCACTGCAATTATGTCGAGGAGGATGAGGTCATTCCCATGAGCTTGTGTAGAGGGGGAAAACTAAGTTGGTGCACATTCTCACTGGAACGACCTCAATGTATGTCGACTGATAATCTCTTTTAGTCCTAGCAGTGAAAGTTAATAATTGCTTTGTTTCATGCCTAATAAAAAAAGTTGTACTGCATGTTTGTTTTATGCTATCTGAATCTACATTGCCAAAGATGGTTGGACCAGGAGTTGTGTTAAACTTTGGTGTATTTAATATGTAGCATCATTGCCAAAGATGTGTATGGAGACGGTTAGTTGGCCAATGTATATGATTGTATTCAATTTGTACAGCTGCTCCACAACTTTTCTTATGTTGCAGTATCTGTGTATTCACTCTGTTGCCACTGAACATTGCAATCATTCAATTATTCTACTCTGTTTGTCTTGTTCACTCTGTTGCCACTGAATCTGTTGCTCTTCTTGTGCAAAAAAAATTAGTGCTGCTAGTCAGAATGAAGTTGCATGTAGGCAGCTCTTGTTCTAGATTTCTCTGGACTATGATTGTAATGGATGGAATGAAACTTAAATCATGACGTCTTGTTGCTCGTTTGAACTGGTGCTACCATGAGTTTTGTTGTGATTTCTGTGTCCTGATCTGGTATGGGGTTCAAATTGCAGATTGGCAAGGCCGGTGGTGAGAAGTGGAAGTCCCAAGTGATGTTGTAAGTTGCCCGTCTCCCCTCCCCCTCTCTGTTACCGCTTGATTCTGTGCTGGTCACTTCCTTCTTTCTTCAGTGGTTGCTCGGTGTCGTGATGACAATGTGATCGTACCTATGTTGGTTTACTTGTTTCCGTGTCAGTTTGGCTAGTGCTCCACCCAGTTTTTCAGTTAGATTTCAAATCCAGTCGCTATGCAATGGCTGATCTACTACCTGCGCTCAATTCGGTCGTATAAATCAAATATGATTACTGCTGGCTATGGAGGGGCTTTTTTCTGGAGCAATCAGTCAGTAGGAGGGGCTTTTTTCTGCTACTTGTTTTTGCTTCAGTTGGGTACATGAATCTCTGGTTATAAGGATTTCAGAGCCACGACTTGTTCTGAATCTCTGGTTGTTTCATGATGCTAGTCCGCACTTACAATATATTTTCCTAAGGTGATGCATGCATGATTAGTACCAGTGTGAGATGTCGATTCATGTATCTGTGTTTGGTGCGACATTCATGTATCCATACATTGGGATGTTGGGATACTTGGATTCCTATTTTGTCTCTTGTAGCACCGAATGCTAGTCTTTGTTTTACTAAATTCATCAGATAGTTAACTCACTGTGAGATGTCCACTCTTGTTTTGTTAACAAACATGAACTGTTAAGTCATCTATTCCTGGCTGTTGCTTTTGTTCAGTATATATGTCTACTTTCTGATTTGTAAGCATAGGTGGTTATAGGTTGCTGTGATGAATATTTGTACAGTTGTTTGCATATTTGAAAGATACATGACATGTTCCTATTCTACATCTGTTTGCATGTTCCTATTGCACTGATCATCACTATTGGTAAATGCTATTGCCTGATATAATAGAAGTATGAGCACTCAACCATTGTACAACTGTTTGCATATGTTTTTTTATAAATGATGATTGTGAAAGATGTTCACATGTTAATTTTTGTTGACTAAATTCTCTTATGCGCTTGACTTGGCTTGACCCAGAACAGCAACATCCTTGATGCGTACTGACCTTCACCTTGTTTTTTCTCTCGTAGGCTCGAAGGAGGCAGTATGCAAGGCACCTCCTGATGGATATTGCTTGCTGGCTTCTGCTTTTTGAATGCTTGTAATGCCGTAGCTTGTGCCGCTATTCCAAAAGTTATGTATTTGTGAACATAGGAGATGAGTTATTGATATGTGTTCGTCTGTCTAATGTTATGCGAGATAAAGTTGTGTGAGAAAGATTTCTATACTTGTGTTATTATTATGGGAAAGAAGTACTATTACTATACTGATTTGAGAATATTGGCTGTAAATAAAAGAGGGCTTGGCCCACTATTGGATTGTAAAAAGGCCATGTCCAGAATTTATATTGCACTCAATACTTGGGCTCTAAAAAGGCCATGGCCCAAACTATGTTGGACTTGTTTCTAAAAAGAGCAATATAACTTTCAGATTCTAAAAAGGTTGAGGCCCAAAAAAATGGATTGTAAAAGAGTGCATCTCAGAAAAAAGTCCTAATTGTTGGGCCAGGCCCATTTAGCCAATCAAAGCACAGAGGAAAAAAATATAAATGGGCTGAATTAATGGGCTCGGCCCATATAAACACCGAATTGGACCGGGCTGAATCTTGTGCCACGTAAGATTGCCACGCTGGATGCCTACGTGGCCTGGGGAGGTTGCTAGTGACCAAAACGCCACAGTAGACGTATTTTGGTCATAAACGTTTGCGACCATTCCAGAAGAAAGGTCGCTATAGTCAGTTTATGACGCCCAGCTTTTGACCTTATGTTCTTGGTCACAAAAAGGTCATAAATGGAAATTTGTGACCTTTCAGTGACCAATAGTGGTGGTCATAAGTTGACATATTTCTTGTAGTGCGACAGGTCGCCTCCGCTGCTGGCGGGTCTGGTTGGTGGCTGATCACTGTAGCCGTAATGCTAATGACGCATGCTTGGTCGGGGGAGGGCATGGCTACAGTCTCGCCGCCTGGTGGGAGATCACTGTAGCCTCACCGTGTCTCATCTGGTTAATGGTGCACGGGCCTCAAGGAAGCACCCGGCTGCCCGCCAGGAGCCGGATCCCCTTGGATCCAACTGGCCAGGCTAGGTCGCCCTCCGGGCCCTCGTTGCCTAGTAGGGCCCGCCGCCAGCAAGCCATACCAACAGGCCGTCGTGGGAGCAGGCCCCGCCTGACAAGGGTGACGTCAAGGATGGAGTGGCAATAGTGCCGCATCATGCGGAGATCTCCGCCTGTACGGGGCACTGTGGCCACGCTAAACCCGGGATATGGGGGTGATGGGCTACACTGTAGCCTCACCCTGTCTTGTCTTCTTAATAGGGCACAGACTCTAAGGGCGTCGTGGGCCGCCTGCTAGGAGCCGGCTTCTCCGGAGGCCGCCTGCTAGGAGTAGGCCCATCTTGGTGCCGTCTCCTGGTACTTGGCCATCTTCTGGCAGCCGACCGTTTGAGCCAGCCGACCACCAGAAGGCGGCGCTTCATTCTGGAGGCTTGTGGGGCGCAGCCGGCCCAATGTCTTGAAAGGTCCAGGGACTCGGGTTAGGCTACCCGTGGCCCATTACTCTGATAGTAGTCCCCAAAGCTGGTGAGGCGTCACGACTGATAAGCCGAGAAGCCTCAGCAGTTTCCTTCTCCGCCGTGCTCTTGCTAAATGCTTGGTCCGCCTCCTGGCGTGCCGGCTGCCGGGAGCCGACATGGCCAGGCGGGCTCGTTTGATAATTTTGAAACGCCAAGGCGGGAACCAGGTAGCGTGCTTGCTAAGCCTCTAGGCCCCCCGCCCCCGCAAGTATGCCACAAGGTGCTCATTAGCCCGGCTAGCCTACCAACCCATGCTCTTGATGGGACGTGATAGCGGGCTGGGCCCGCCACCGCTCGGCCTCGGCACGCGGGCGGATCCGCTGCGGCCGAGGCGGGCGGTTGCGATTCCAAGGGGAGTTACTGTGCAGTAACTTTGCAAAATAATCGCGGGGTCGTGGGGGCGTGGGCGCAGTTAATCCCATGATCCCCAGCCTCGCCCCCTTAGCTTTGTAGCCCGAGGGCTATAAGTAGGGGGAGGAGGGGGGAGCGGCGGAGCACGCGCGCCCTCCCCCCATCGCCATTTTGTCCTTCTTCTTTCCCTGCTGCCGCTGCATCTTCGTGCCCCGCCGAGGCGCCATAGCAGCTCGTCGCCGTCAAGCTCCTTCGCCCCAAGCTTCCCGCTCAACCTTGCTCGGACTCCATGGCACGCAAGAAGGGAGGGGACTGGGACGGCTCGGTGGTGATCGACGACCACCTCGCCTTCCTCCGGGGCACACGTCGAATGCCTAGCGCAAGCTTTGTCAAGGTGCGTGTGCCGCCGAAGAAGGAAATCTCGCTACCGCCGCAAGGAAACGAGCTGGTTGTCTTCCGTTCGCACTTCCGCCGCGGCTTCGTCCTACGGGAGAGCGGATTCTTCCACTCCTTCATGGAGTTCTACCACCTCCAGCCGCATCATCTGATGCCCAACACCGTGACGCTGCTGTCAGCCTTCGTCACGGCGTGCGAGGGCTACCTCGGCATCCTCCCCACCATCAAGCTGTGGGGAGCCTTCTTCTACACCAAGCTAGGCACCTCTGCTAAGGAGAACGCAGACCAGTGCGGTGCCTTCGTCACCGTGCGCCGACCGTCGGTGAAGAACGCCTTCCCCGTCATCAAGCTGTCACAGTCGGTGAAACTGTGGCAGCAATCATATTTCTATGTGGAGAACATCGACCCGGCAACTGACTTCATCAATTTGCTGCCTTATGAAGCCGGGCCTCCGGCCGAACCTCGGGCCAACTAGGGCTCCAAGCCAAAGCCCGTGTCGGCCGACACTGCCGCCGCCATCAACCGGCTCCGAGTGCTGACGGAGGCGGAAGGACTCGTGGCGTCCGACTTGCTGATCGCCTTTGTCGAGCACCGGGTTCTCCCGCTCCAAGGCTGGCCTCATCTGATCTATCGGATGAGCGGGCACCACGACCCGAGCCGGATGTGCATGAGGGACATGCCGACTGCCGAGGTGGCCCGGATGGTGAATGAGATCACCGACCTCAAGGTGTCGAAAAAGTCCTCGCGGTTTGGCAAGCGGCCATACTCCCGCGACAACCTACCGCCTGCTGTAAGTTCTTTAGCTCTTTATTTTTAGTACTTGCCTTGGTCTTGATCTTGGTCTTGAGCGGTCAATCTTTGGGACGTAGATCTACATGTCTCCAGCGATGGCCGCCATCGTGGGGCAGGGTGGAAACTACCAGCCGGACCGGGAGGTAAGCGACGTGGACAACCCCGACTTGGGGGCGGCCGCCTTGGAGGACGATGCTATTGGCGGTGGTGATGGAGTAGGCGGCTCCGAAGAAGGGGGCGGCATCGAGACTTGGCCCGATGACGACAACGAGGAAGACGAGCCACGCCCCGCAAGGGGCGCCGTCAACGCAGGCGCGAGCCTCCTTCTTAGATTCGCGAACGGCCATTCGGATGTGTTTCTTACTTCTTCGTCTTTGGTCCTTTTATTTCTTGGTGGGGGCGCGCCAGCGCACCCACTGGGTGTAGTCCTCGAGTTTCGGGCCAGCTGCTGAGCAAGCGGCTTAGAACTTTAATTTGCAAGCTTCGAGTGCTAACTTCGTCGGATATCCCTGTTGCAGGATTATCATAACCTTCGCGCAGCCACCTTCAACTCCAGCGTCCGAGAGCTGGACAAGCAGACCGCCAACTTGTCAGAAAGCCGGAGTAAGTCTTTGTTTTCTTTCTCTGCGGGGGCGCGCTGGTGCACCCGCAGGCTATAGTCCCCGAGATTCAGGCCGACTGCTGAGCAGTCGGGCCGGATCTCCCCGGCAACTGCACTTCTTCTTTGCTAATTGTTGACGTCTTTTTCTTCTTCTACTTTTGCAGAGGCCAATGCTGCCATGCAGCAGCAGCTGGGCGAAGCCAACATCGCGTTGCGTGCCAAGAAGGCAGAGTGCAGCAAGCTGGCCGAGGAGCGTGATTGGCTGGTCACGCAACTGGCGGAGCAGGCGGAGCTTCTCCAGACAGCCCAGAAGGAGGCGGAGGTGAAAGAGTCCAACCTCCTCACCGAGTTCGAGATCGAACGCTCCGCCTGGGCCGACAAGGAGGCACTGCTAACTGCCGGCTTCGGTAGTATTGAAGACATGGTTGAGGGTAAGCTTCTTATTTTTTCTTTCTTTGAGCTGTTGGCCTCTGATCAGGCCGACTGCTAGCTTCTGACTTCTGGCTTCTTTGCTCTCTGCCCGAGCAAACTTCTTCCCAGGCCACTCTGTTGCCGCAAACTAGGCCATTGAGGCTTATCACGAGGAGCGGAGGGCGGAAGGTCCACAGATCGCTGCCGATGCTCCCCAAACCCTTAGCGAGCAACTTCTCAGCATCCAGGCCCGCCTTCGGTCGGCTCATCGAATGCTGCGTCGTCTTCAACGTGTCGAGGCCCAGGTGATCTCCGCCCTCTGGCCAGGCGTGCCGGCTCCGCGCACTCCCAGCCGGACTGCCGACTGGATGGAGGTGGCGGCCAACCGTCTGGAGGCTTGGAAGGGTTCCTCGGCCCGAGCTGGAGCGTGCCGGGCTCTGGAGTTCCTCAAGGTGTGGTACCCTGGGCTAGATCTAGCCCAGTTGACCACGTATTGGCAAGAGGCTCAGGAAGAGCTGGTGGCGGTGGAGGATGATCTTGTCAAACGGGCGGCGATGATCGCCGACTACACCAACACCAGCATCTTCATCTTGGAGCTGGTTGATAATGGTGCCGAAGCGCCACTGGAGTGGTTCGGGCTGAACCCGGAGGATGGCGAGGACTTGGCTGAGGTGATCGACTCCAGCGACGAGGGAGAGGACGAGGAGGACGAGGAAAGCGGAGAAGATGCGCCAGAGGTCGGAGTGGACAACCAGCCTCAACTTGACCGTACCTCGAGCAACGAGCCGCGCTCAAGCGCGCCGATTGCTGCTGGAGGCGACCAAGCGAGGACCGACCAGCCGTCCGCTCCACCAACCGGCACCACCAACTCCGCCGTACAGCCGGACCCCTCTGTTGCTGTAACATCCTGGATTTTGGCCCTTTTCTTTTTCTTTTGATTTATTTGGTTTTTGCTCTGTTTTTCTTTTGGAGTGGTTCTATGGCCTTGCCACCTGGGAAATCATCCTCATTCCCCCTCCCAAGTGGCTCATCATTCTCAAAACCTTGCCAAGATCATGTCCCTTCACTCCTTGACCTAACCCAATATTCTTTTATTGGGAATATTCCTTTTTCATTAAAGGAATAACCCTATCTGCCCTAGGTTGTGAAGCAACCTATATTTCTGTCCATCCAAAAATCCCCAAATAATTCTCATAATTCCTTTGGGTCATATAGAGCTCAAATATGCCCAAACATTTTCACAGCCTATGACCTCAGCGGCAGTGTTAAAGAATATCACAGCCTATTACCACAGATGGGTATATTGACCACACGAGAAAAATCAAAAGCCGAATAATCAGCTCAGACCCGGTGTACTCACCGACGGAATCAAGTACATGGTCAGTCTGTCAGGAAAAGCAATTATCCGTCAGCCCCCTGTCAGGCCAGTGTCAGGATGTAAATATTTGAAGTATGGCACAACTATAACTCCATACACCATTATATCGCTCCCGACAGAAGGCAGTCAAATCTCTGGTATATGCCACATGCTCGAGCCAAAGGAAATAAATCAAGATAAATCAGTGCCACCTGTGAGCAGTCAGATCCCGTCAGAAGATGGCCATGATTCTCAGCATTTACTGAACCCAGAAGGCCTGCATTTATTTGAAGCAACCCCATGGAGGAAGTAAAAAGGTTTTCATGACCAAAGGAAAAATTTAGACCCAGATCCATTGGATATCACCGCAAATATGAAAAAAATTCCCGTTAACAAAAAGATTTGGTATATGAGCAAAGACCTGTCAGAATTTGGGAAAGGTGAACCACCCCAGAGCAAGGTAAATTCATCATCTAAAATTCTTGTGGGAATAGTAAATAAAGGAAAAATGATACCCGAGTTGGAAACGGTGTCCTCAAGTCATACTTATTCCCTGAGCAATCGAATCTCGAGGACGAGATTTCTTTAAGGGGGTAAGAGTTGTAACAGCCTGGATTTTGGCCCTTTTCTTTTTCTTTTGATTTATTTGGTTTTTGCTCTGTTTTTCTTTTGGAGTGGTTCTGTGGCCTTGCCACTTGGGAAATCATCCTCATTACCCCTCCCAAGTGGTTCATCATTCTCAAAACCTTGCCAAGATCATGTCCCTTCACTCCTTGACCTAACCCAATATTCTTTTATTGGGAATATTCCTTTTTCATTAAAGGAATAACCCTATCTGCCCTAGGTTGTGAAGCAACCTATATTTCTGTCCATCCAAAAATCTCCAAATAATTCTCATAATTCCTTTGGGTCATATATAGCTCAAATATGCCCAAACATTTCCTTGGCCAGTTCAAAAATAATTCCCCTATATTCCTTTTTCTATTCGGCCCTAAATGGCACTTTGTGAAGGAAGTGTCATTTATATTTTTCCTAGTGGGTCCCAACCTTTTTGGGCATGATTATATGTCCAAATAATTGCCTCATGCACAAGTTCAAATTTATTTGCCTAGCCAATCTTCCTCAGTGAATTTTCAAAGTTTCTGTCAAACAAAAAGCTTTGTGAAGGAAGTACTAGCTAGGAGTACCCAAATGAGTTGAACTTTTGCACACTCCTTAATGTGCTCATATTAAACCCCTCCAACCATTTGTAGCCCCATCCAATTATCTATGTGAGCACATGAGCAAATATTTGATTCTAGCAATATTTTCAGGTTGTGAAGCAAGTGTATTTTATATTGCTTCAAAAATCCTGATAAATTACCAGATCATTCTTATACCAATAAAACATCTCTCCGCCCAATTTGGCATCATTTCTTCAAGCCATTTGACCACCAAAATTATTTCAAGTTTCTGGACAGAAATGATGTTTGTGAAGCAAGTGCTATTTTGGCTTGTCCATTTGGCATGAGCTTTTGCAGCATCTTCATATGTCCAAATGATCAAGCCTTGCCCAATTTGAGCTCAGGTTGATACACCATTTGAGTGCATCATCTTAATCTAGTTTCTGACCAGATTATGTGGTTGTTAAGCAACTACATTAAATCTTTATCCAAATCTCCTCAAAATTACCAGGATGAAAGTCCTTTCCTCAACCTCGCAGACAACTCCATTGCTCCCAAAACCCTTCCTGTTGATCACCAGTGCTCACCCAAGTTTACTGCAGTAAACTTCAGAGGGTGATTTCTATCTGAACAGAGCCTTTTTCACCAAGTTACCACCGTAGTTGAGACCTACCCTGTAGAGACTTACCACTAGACATCATTTGGCAACCCTTGGCACCTTCTCCTCTCTAGATCACGCGGTCACCACCTCTCTGGCATGCCATGGACGCGAGCTGGATGGCTTCTAGCTCGGGCCCCTCCTCTGCTCGGTGTCTCAGCGAGCACGGGCGTGTCCATTGGGTCGGCCTCATCATCGCCGTTCCCATGGACCCCTCTCCCCCTCCGGCAGCTTCCTCGCCGATGCTCGCCGACGTGCGCCCACGAGCGGGTTGTGCCGTCTTATCTCGGTTCGTTCCTAGCCGCTTCCCCCTGCGTCCCTCGACCTCTTCTACCCCACGAGCTTCTGCCTTGTGCCTCCCTCATCGCCTGCTTCCGAGCTCGAGCACGTGAGCACGTGTCCGCCGCGCCAGACACACGTCCACGACGGTGCCAGCTCGACATCCCTCGCCCCGCCTATAAATGGCTACCCCGAGCCCTCTCGAGCTCACCTCTCGCCTCACCACTCCCCCAGGAGCCCGCCCAGCCTCTCCAATGAGCCTCTGGAGCTCTCCCCGACCACCATTGCTGCCATGGCCGCCGGCCTCCTTTACCTAAATTTGCACGAACCGAGCCCTCCCATTCCTCATAGCCACTACTAGAGCACCACCTAGTCCCCGGTGGTCCTCCCCATCTACTTCGTTCGTCGCCGGAGCCCACATCGCCGCATGCCCCATCTTGGCCAAAGACCGCGACCGTGGTTGCTCCCTGTTGTCGCCGCTTCAGCGCTCCCCGACGTAGGTGCAGCCCCTGGATGGGTGCGGGCCTCTATCCCAAGGCCACTGGTGGCTTCGTCCTCGCCGGATACGGCCGGCCTGTCGCCGGTGACGTGTGCTCCCCTGCCTCTGTTCTGCTTCGTCGGGAGAAGGAGAGAGGAAGAAGAGAAGGGAGGAGAGAGAGAAGTGGATAAGGTGGGACCCACCTGTCAGCCACACAGGAGCCGGCCCCGTGTTGACTTGTCCACGCTGACGTGGATAAGTGGAAGCGTAATCCCTAGAATAGGCTTTCCGTTTTTCTGTTTTGGCCCAATCTGTAAATGTTTTCTTTACAGATAGGTCCCTGGCAAAAAAACACCCCATAACTTTTTAACCGTAGCTCCAAATCAGGTGCTTCCAAAGCCCACTTCTTTGTTTCGTCAAGCCGTTATGTTGGTTTCATTTTCACTATGGTTTGACACTGTGAAAATGACCATTTTGCCCCTGCCCTTAACCAGCCCCCTCCGAGAGACTATGTTTTCCGGCGATTCGTTCCGTGAGTTTCTTGCACTTTCTCCCAGTGATTTCTTCCACCCAGGCAAGCCAAAATACCCACTTGCATGATAGTCATGCAGTAGCCATGGTTTTAAACTTGAATCTTTATTAAATGTTTGCTTGTTGAAAAGATGGTTATCATTGTTTCGGTGATGTTTAGAGTTGCATGTTCACTTTTGCGCTATGTTGTCTTGTACTCTGTTATCATGTTTTCCTGCTAGTATTTCCTTTCATATGTTTATGCTTGCTAGTAGTACATGTTGATGTTGGTGATGGTCTTTGGTGCATGACTGCCGTCTGTCCCGAGTACCGTTGTTATGCATGTTCCATTGCATCCAGTTGGTTAAATGCTTGCACAATGGCATTGTTGATATGTTCTTGCATGATATTCATTGTTGATGCTAGTGGTCATGCTATGTTTTGGAGAAGTATGTACTGGTGATGTTCATGCTAGTTAGTATGCCATGCTAAGTGGATATGATTCATTGTGGATATGGTGGATAGTTATGTGATACCCTCATGATTATGTTGATGCATTGTAATTTGCATCATGTTATTTTATCATGGCTCATCATATTTGAATTCAAGTTTAACCGGATTAAATTGAACTTGAACAACTGTTGGCTGAGTCATGGTGCCGCTGAATCAAGCTGACCAGTGCAACCAGGCTTGCCGGTATGGGACGGCCCTAACTGGGTCTACTGTCGTGCCTCTTGCCGGTGCCTCCAACGAGGGAAGGTTATGGGCGTGCGATACCCTGGCCCGGTAAGCAGGCATAACCTTGTGTGCCCGTAGTTGTTATAGCCGGCGGGTCCCCGCGCGAGATCGTTTATGTTTTGGCCACGACGGTGGTCGTTGTGTCTTTGGTAGACATGGGGCCACCCATGACTTAGCCCAAAGGGGAGTTGGTCGGAGTGGCCGGGAGAGTGTCATGGCAGTAGGACAGTTTTGTCAGAACGCTGTTGGTCCACCCGAATGGGAGTGCGAGTCCATGGGTTCCGTAGTGTGGTTACAGTGTACTAACCTCTGCAGAGTGTATATTAAATCTATCGATAGCCGTGCCCGCGGATAAGGGCCTAGTTCGTGTCTGTCACACTGTGAGTCAACAGTAAGAAGAATAATGTGCTTAATAACAACCCCGACCCTTTTGAGACCAAGTGTTGGTCATGGTTGTGATTGCCGTAAGGATCACGGTCCAATTATTGGTCGTGGTTGTGATCGCCGTAAGGATCACGGGCCAAATATTGGTCGTGGTTGTGATCGCCGTAAGGATCACGGGTCAAATATTGGTCGTGGTTGTGATCCCCGTAAGGATCATGGTTTGAGGCCAAGTGTTGGTCATGGTTGTTATCGCCATAAGGATCACGTGATCACCGTGGTATCGAGGATATCGAGATGTTGTATATTCGTGATGTTGTGCGAGAGTCGTGGGTAAAGATCAAGCTCCTTGTGGTCATTTAATGATTACTACGGTATTGTTTATACCAAGCTTGATTTGATCCTGAGATGATCGTGTGATGTCCGAGGTTGGTAAGTGATGCAGGTGTTGGTTACGAGGTAACCCGAGCAGAATAAGTGGTGCATGTACTGTCATCATATTGCATGCTAGTATCGTCATGTCATGCTCATATTGTTCTTGCTGTATCATGTTTATGTTGGTCGTGCCATGTTATTCTGATGATCTCATGTTAATTCCTGTTTAACCTGTAATTGCCATGCTGTTGTTTGTCTTGAATGCTTCTGGTTATTGTGAGTTTGCAAGTACATTCAATGTACTGACATGGCGTGTCATGCCAGTTTGCAGGTCATGCCAGACTTGATTGCTTGCTTGTCGTGGTTTCCGTTCGTGCGTGTTAGGACAAGTGTTCCAGCCAGAGTCCCCGCAGAGTGGAGTTCACCACCGTCGTCATTGTTCCGCTGCTAGAAGTTTTTCCGCTGCTTCGAGTTGTTCCGCTGCTTGCATAGAGCAAGTGTAGTATCGCAGGTGTAGTGTCGCCGTGCCGATGTTATTCATTGTAATATCGGAGACCTTGTATTCATATCCGTGTAATAATAGAGAGCTGGTTTGTTCTATGCTAAGCAGTTCTGTATTCCAGAAGACTTCTCCTCGATCTCTGGGTTGGAATACGGGGCACTCCAGTTTTCTCTGAGATGGGGTGCCACAGTTGCTCCCTAGGCCATCGACTTTTATTTTTCCTGCTTATTAGTTCTTGGCAAACTTTGTTTAATTTGCACAATTCCACCCGTAGGGTGTATTTCAAACTCTATTGAATGCTGGCCAATGGGCCTTTTGATGTGTTCTTCGACACAAATTGTGTTTTTTGCCGAGTTCCAACTTTTCTTGCTTTTCTGCTCCTTGGCCTTTTCCTTTGCCGCCCTCCCTTTGCTGCCCTCTTGCCAGCCAAACAACCGCTCTACGGACTGCGGCTGAGTCAAGTACTTGGCTGCTTTCGGGAGGGCAAGTACTTAGCCGACCGAAGAGGCGGGATGCCGGCCTAGACTACGTGCGCACTTTGTTTCCTTAGCCATTTTTCGTGTGGGCACCGTTTCTGCAACCCCTTCCCACCGGACAGTCTCTCTGCGAGCTGCGGCTTCTGGCAGGAGAAGGTTTAGGTGCCAACACACTACTTGTATGACTGTAGGAAGCGGCACATAGTAGAAGGCGACGAGCCTCCGGGCAGATTAGTCGAACCCGGTGCCAGGCGGAATAATGAAATAACACATTCATAGGCATAATACTTATCATATAGATAAAAGAGGGTAGTCCCCGAGCTCTTCTCGGGGGACCCGGAGTCTTCGTACTTAATACAGAAGGTAGCATGGTACATACTGCATTAACTGTAAAATCTTTGGAGGAGGTTTGCATTCCACGGCCTCTCTATCTCCTTGCCGGAGTTGTCTCTCTTGCGTGCTCTGGGCTTCTGAGCGTCGATCAGGTAGTAGGAATCGTTGCCCAACACTTTGCTGATGATGAAAGGGCCTTCCCAAGGTGCCAAGAGCTTGTGCTGGCCGGCTGTTCGCTATATCAGCCGGAGCACAAGGTCTCCCTCTTGGAAGGATCTTGGCTTGATCTTCCGATTGTAGTATCGACATAGACTCTGCTGGTAGATGGCAAACCGCCTGAGTGCCAACAGCCGGCTCTCTTCCAGAAGATCAATGCCATCTTCTCAGGCTTCTTTGGCCTCCTCTTCGGTGTACATGGTGACTCAAGGGGAGTCAAATTCTATGTCCGTCGGGATGACGGCTTCAGCACCGTAGACGAGGAAGAAAGGCGTGAAGCTGATTGACTTGTTCGGAGTTGTGCGCAGGCTCCAGAGGATGGCCAGCAGCTCATCGAGCCAGTAGCCGGCCGAACGCTCTAGAGGATCGACCAGTCGGGGCTTGATGCCAGACAAAATGAGGCCGTTTGCTCGCTCCACTTGGCCATTGGACTGCGGATGGGCAACGGACACTAAGTCCAGTCGAATGCCCTGTGTCACGCAGAAACGAGCCAAAGCGCCTTTGGCGAAGTTTGTTCCATTGTCGGTGATGATGCTGTGTGGTATGCCATACCGAATGGTGATGTCGGCAATGAAAGTCACAGCAGTCGGCCCATTCAACTTCTTGATTGGCTTTGCTTCTATCCACTTGGTGAACTTGTCCACGGGGACAAGCAAATGAGTCATGCCGCTGCGGGCCGTCTTGAATGGTCCCACCATGTCCAGCCCCAGACGGCAAAGGGCCAGGAAATGGGAATGGTCTTGAGTGCAGATGCCGGCAGATGTGGCTTGGAACGGAACTTCTGACACCCTTTACATTTCTGGACCAAGTCTTTGGCATCTTCTAGAGCAGTCGTCTAGAAGAAACCATGGCGGAAAGCTTTGGCAACAAGTGATCTTGAAGCTGCGTGGTGACCACATTCGCCTTGGTGGATATCTTTGAGGATTGCTTGGCCTTGGTCCGGCTCTACGCAACGCTGGTACACACCAGTGACACTGCGCTTCACTAGTTCTCTGTTGACGATGGTGTATGCTGCTGCCCGTAGTTGCACTTGTCGGGCCGAGATCTCATCAGTCGACAGCTCTTTGTTCACCAGAAAGTTGAGGATGGGCTGAGCCCATGAAGGTGTTGCTATTTCTTCGACTGCCACAACTACAATTTGCACAAGGGCGGTTGAGCTGGGAGGCAGTGGGTTGGAGTCAGCTGCCACTTGCTGAGTCGAAGAAGTCCCCAGGCTGACTGCTGCAGTCCCCGGGCCGAGTTCTGAAGTCCCCGGGCCGGGTGCGGCTGCTGTAGTCCCCGAGCTGCCTGCCGAAGTCCCTGTGCCGGCTGCCGGGGTCCTCAAGTCGGATCCGACTGCTTCAAGAGGAGCCGGCATGAAGATAGAGTCTGATTCTAGCGACGGCTTGACAGACGGCTTGAGGAGGCGTTGCAGGGCGCCGCCGGCTGGTATCGCTCGCCGGGTGGAGCCGATCCGTGCCAAGGCATCTGCTTGCTCATTGTCATTTATTGGCACATGGAGGAACTCACACCCTTCGAAGTATCCACTGAGTTGCTGTATGAGGAAGCGGTAGCTTGCCATATTTGCATCCTTGGCGTCCCAGTCGCCTGATGACTGCTGGACCACCAAATCGGAGTCACCATAGCACAGGATCCGGCGAATGCCGAGTTCCTTGGCAAGCCAGAGCCCGTGTATAAGTGCTTCATATTCAGCTACGTTGTTGGAGGTGGCAAAGTGAATTTGCAGCACATATCTGAGTTTGTCTCCTTTGAGAGATGCGAGGATGATGCCGGCTCCCAAACCGGTGCACATCTTGGAACCATCAAAGTACATCTGCCAATGGGTGGAGTCCGGCACTGGCGGCAGGTACTGGGTCTCGGCCCAGTCGACGAGGAAGTCGTCCAGTGCTTGTGACTTGATGGCGGAGTGAGGCTGGTAGTGGATGGTGTAGGGGGCCAAATCTATGGCCCATTTGGCCACTCGGCCCGAGGCATCTCGGCTTCCAATGATCTCAGCAAGCGGAGCACTGCAGACAACAGTGATTGGGCGCTCCTGGAAGTATGGCGTCAGCTTCTTGGCGGCAAAATGCATGCCGTAGCACATCTTCTGATAGTGGGGGTAGTTCTGATTGGAGGCGGACAATACTTCACTCAGGTAATACACCGGCCTCTGGACTGGTAATGCTCTATCTTCTTCCTTGCGCTCCACAACTATGACTGTACTGACCACCCGACTGGTAGCGACGATGTAGAGAAGCATGGGCTCCTTATCTGTCGGAGCCGCCAGGATAGGAGGAGTGGTCAACATCTTCTTGAGCTGGAGAAAAGCTTCGTCCGCCTTGTCGTTCCACTCAAAAAAAGTGGCCTTCTTCATGAGCTGGTACAGGGGAAGAGCCTTTTCACCCAGCCGACTAATGAAATGGCTGATGGATGCCAAGCAGCCGGTGAATTTTTGCACGTCCAACAGTCGGGTGGGCACCTCCATATTCTCAATGGCTTTGATCTTTACAGGGTTGCACTCTATGTCGCGCTCTGAGACCAGAAAGCCAAGAAGCTGGCCGGCTGGTACTCCAAAGACGTATTTCTCCGGGTTGAGCTTGATTTGAAATCGGCGCAAGTTTTCAAATGTTTCCTTGAGGTCTTCTAGCAGCGTACCACGCTTCTCTGTCTTCACCACCACATCGTCCACGTAAACGTGGGCGTTTCTGCCGAGTTGCTTAAGGAGACACTTCTGCATGCAACGCTGAAACGTGGCGCCGACATTCCTCAAGCCGAACGTCATGGTCAGGTAGCAGAAGGCTCCGGATGGCGTGATGAAGGCGGTCTTCAACCTGTCGGCTGGGTTCAGCTTGATCTAATGATACTCTGAGTATGCATCCAGAAAAATCAACAGCTCGCATCCGACTGTGGAGTCTATCACTTGGTCAATTCTTGGCAAAGCAAAGGGATCTTTGGGGCAAGCTTTGTTGAGGCTGGTATAATCAATACACATGCGCCACTGCTTATTCTTCTTCAGCACAAGGACTGGGTTGGCTAACCATTCTGGGAAGAACACTTCCATGATGAAGCCGGTAGTTAGAAGCCGGGCTATCTCTTCTCCAACGACTCTTCTCTTCTCTTCTGACAGGCGGCGTAAGGGCTGCCGGACCGGCTTGACGTTAGGTCGGACATGTAGCTTGTGCTCGGAGAAGTCCGTCGGAACACCTGGCATGTCCTTGGGAGACCATGCAAAGATGTCCCGATTCTCACAGAGGAAATCGACGAGCTCACTTTCCTATTTGCTGTCAAGGTTTGCACCTATGACAGCGTGCCTCTCTGGGTGCTCCGGGTCCAAGGGTATCTTCTTTATTTCCTTTGCCGGTTTGAATGAGCCCTCAGCTTCCGACTCCTTGGGGTTGGGTGACATTTCCGGCCGCTTGCCTGCCATCGCCACAACCCGGTCAAGGAGCCGCTTCTCTGCTGCAATCACGAGGGACTCGGCTAGCCGACTGCTGTCTGCTGCACAGGCGGATGACTTCCTATAGTCTCCGACTATGGTTCGGATTCCCTTGGTACTTGGCATCTTCATCTTGAGGAAAGCATAGTGGGGGACTGCCATGACCTTGGCCAGAGCAGGCCAGCCAAGTAGCGCATGATAGGGGCTCTCAAGGTCCACTACTTCAAACCAGACTGGCTCTCGGCGGAAGTGATCTTTGTCTCCGAAGAGAACGTCAATCTGGGTCTTGCCGATTGGTGAGCAGGAACGGCCAGGAACTATGCCATGGAATACCATCCGACTGGGCTGAAGCTGCTTCTGCTTGATCCCCAGTTTCTCCATAGTGTCACGGTACGGGATGTTGATGCCGATGCCGCCATCTATCAGGACTCAGGAGAAACAAGCAGCCTGCCTCTCCGTCGCGAAGGTGGCATCTAAGACCAAGGCATAAGAACCAGGAGAGGGCATCACCTCCGGGTGATCAGCTCTGCTCCAACTGATAGGCTTCTCAGACCAATGCATGAACTCTGGGGGTCTTTGATGCTACTGCATGTACTTCTTGCTGCTGTTGCCGTCTGCTGCGCTTATCGTCGGCCATGCTAGTGAACACGACATAAGCTCCACGCTTCTCAGGATACTCATCTTGTATGGTGCCGACTGGCCGAACCGCCGGCTGCTGGGGTGGAGGCGGCGGGCCGGCAGGCGGAGGAGGCAGGAGTCCGTCACCCTTGGCAATTCTGGTGAGCCAATGACACTTCTGAGTGGTGTGGTTGGATGGCTTCGCGCTGCTGTGGAACTTGTAGGGTGCATCAAGAGTCTACTCGTACGAGAAGGCGGGCAACCAGTTGGGCTTGCTGCCCTTCTGACGCTTGGGTGGAGGCTGCCCTTCCGGCTGTTGGTCTTCGACTGTCGCCACCTGCCGGCTTGTGGAAGCTGGCTGCATGGCCTTGCGCTTGTTGTCATTTTTCTGCTAACACCGACTGGTGTCGCCAGCCAGAGTCCGAGGAGCTTGAGGAGCTACTTTGCCGTGGCGTACTTGTCTGCAATGATCAGCAGTTCGTCGAGGGTTGCCGGCTCATCACAGAGAAGTCGGTGCTTGAGGAGGGTGCCTTCACTACAAAAAAAATACACTTCCGTGATGATACGTGTTTGTCACAGTAGGTCGCGCTTTTTGTCATGCATGTACATCCATGACGATTTTATGACAGAATCAAGATAGTCATACCTGTGCTGTCGTAGAAGTGTTCCATGACATTACCAAAATTATCATCACGGAAGTGTCCACTTCCATGACGATAAATCGCGCGTCACAGAAGTGCTTTCGTCAAGGGTGACCGACACGTGGCATCCACCGTAGTGGAACGCCGTTAAGCTATCGGGTCGGGTTTTGGATCCGATAACCCGTTAACAGCCCCGACCAATGGGGATTTTCCACGTGTAAAATCATCATTGGCTAGAGGAAACAAGTGTCGGCTCATCGTTGGGACAGATGTCATCCACTCATTGGACAGAAGGCCCCTATGATACGTCGACACGTGGCACGGCCCAATAGAAGCCCATTCCTGTGAAAAGGCCGACCCATTTGACTTGGTAAAAAGGTGCCGGGCCGGCCCATGGAAAGCCTGTTAACGGCCTGTTCGCATGTAGCCCATTTACAGCCCGCTAACCCAAGGCCCGTTACGCCCTATCCGAATTAGGCCCAGTAGCGTCATATGGGCCATCCAATATGATTTCAGCCCGTTTTCACTTCTGGCCCATGTATGGCCCATGACGTTTTTCCGCCCATATGAGGCCCTTTGTGTAAGTGCATCTAGTGCCCCTTAGTGATTTTGGTGTATTGAAGACTTATAGGTTAAGGGACTGATGCGTTTGTGAGTGTACACATGTCTATAAGTCTATGAGGAGTTTGATATTTACAGGGAAAGTCGACCCCTAAAAATGAAGTTCTTCGTCTGAAGACTTTGTAATTCTGAAGACTTTCTGAAGACTTTGAAAGTGAAGAAATTGGTGTGACCTTGAAGACTTGGTATTCATTCGAGGAACATGAAGCGCGAAGACTTTTGTTTTCATAGTTTCATTTTCTCTTTCTTGAGTCATAGGAAACACCGCACTGTTAAAGGGGGTCGAGGAAATACTAAAGAAAAATTTCCATGTGATGCTCAACTCAAATCCTACACCTACCAATCCTTTCGAGTGAAGCCATTGGAAATCTCGCACAGTTCAGCCATATTCTTCAGTGACAGAGACGAAGTTCTTCTGGTCTCTGAGGAATTTGTTCTATCTGAAGAGTTAGGAATTCGCTAGTGCGGATTGCCTACCAAGTGAGGAACATGATATCCCTAAGGAATTCGAACCTCAAATATTCCGACCGTTGCTGTGCTACGCGCCAGCTGTCCCAAAATATCTACCCACCTAACGGTCATATCAGACAAGGGCATTTATGTCTTATCATGTCGGGCTGCTCCCTAGGCTATAAATAGCCGCCCCCTACAACCACTAGTTGGTTGGCTGCTCCGAGAGAAACTGACACTTGTCATTTGAGAGCAACCCATCCTCCAAGGACTTTGAGTGAAAATCATCAAGTGAGGAAATCCCAAACCCAAACTTACAAAACCCCAAGTGATTGAGCATCACTTAAGAGATCGATCCTGCGTGGATCCAACGCTTGTTTCCTTTGAAGACTGTGCTTCTTCCAGATGGTTAGGCGTCAAGGTCTAGAGCATCCAAGAGGCATTGTGGATCGCCAAGTGACCGAGTTTGTGAAGGTTCGGAAGTCACCTAAAGACTTACCATGAGTGATTGAGCGAGGTCTGTATGACTTTAGCTCAAGGAGAATATGGTGAGGACGGTGTGTCCGGGACTGGGTGTCCTCGAGTTTAAATACTCAGCCGCTCCAACCAGATGTACAACTGAGACAGCAGTTGGAGCTGGTCTACCAAATCATTGTCTTCACCGAGCTAACTGGTTCCATTTCCTCAACTCTATCATTTCCTCAACTCTTTCATTTCCTCATGTATGTTGTTGTGTGACTGTTCATATCTGTTTGAAGACTTTGACTGAATACTTTCTCAATTTCCTCAGTTCTATTTCTTCAGTCTTTCCGTCTTCTTCTCTTGTTATCCTGTGTTCACGCTTTCTGTACTCCTCTTGTCTTCATTTCATCATGATGACTATGCTTGTGTCTGTTATGTTCCTTTCTAAGTACTTATTCCGCTGCAAGTAGTTCTTCATTTAGGAATTTCCTCACCAGCAAATTCCTCAGTGAAGAATTCATAAAAAATGCCTATTCACCCCCCTCTAGTCGATATAACGCACTTTCAATTGGTATCAGAGCAAGGCACTCCCTTGTTCTATGTGATTTTGGTTTAACCACCTGGAGTTCTAGTTATGTCGACTGCAGGTATGATCAAGGTCTCTGCTGGGTGTCCTACCTTCGATGGCACGGACTACTCCTACTGGAAGAATAAGATGCGAATGCATCTTGAAGCAATTGACAACGATCTCTGGTATGTTGTGGAAAATGGTGTTCCCTCAGTCACACCTTCCCTGAATGCTGCTGATGTGAAGAGATTCAAGCAACTCGATTCCCAAGCGAAGAATATCATATGTGTCCATCTGAGTAAAGGGCAGTATGGTAGAGTGAGTGCTTTGGAAACTGCTAAGCTTATCTGGGATAGGCTCTCCAAAGTAAACGAAGGAGTCTCAACTCAACGTGACTCTCGTGTTGACATTCTTCGCAATCTCTTCAACCGCTTCAAAAGACTCGACAATGAAAATGTTCAGCAAACCTTCGATCGCCTCACTGATATCTCAAATGAGCTTCAAGCACTTGGCGCCACTAACATCACCGATCATGAGGTGGTGAAGAAATTGCTGAGATCACTCGATTCTTCATTTGACACTCTGGCACTGATGATTCAAGAGTGTGCTGATTACAAGTCACTTGATCCCGCTGATATCTTCGAGAGGCTAAACACTCATGAGTTCCAGCTTGCTGAGAAGAGAGATCTCTATGGTTCGAGCTACGGCAAACCACATGATCTGAAGGCCAAGGCAGTCTCTGAGTCTGAGGAAGAAGACTCTACCAGCAGCCTTGGTGATCCTGAAGAACTGAGCCAGGAACTAGCACTGCTCGTGAAGAAATTTCAGAAGTTCTCAAGACGTGGTCGCTTTGGAAAATCCTCAAGGAGCAACGATTCCTCATCCAGTGACTACAAGAAAAGGCTGTGCCACAAATGCAAGAAGCCTGGTCACTACATTCAAGATTGTCCTCAATGGGACAAGGAATTGAAGAAGAAGAAATACAAAGATTACAGTTCCGATGACACCAAGAAGAAGAAGAAATCTTCAAAGTCTTCATCATCAAAATCCTCAAAGTCTTCATCTCACAAGAAGAGCAGCTCCAAGAAGGCTCGGGCATTCATTGGCAAGGAAATGGATTCTGAGGCTGAATCTGAGGATCATGAGGAAGAGGAGGCATCCGAGGAGTCTGAGTCTGGTGTGGCAAGTCTAGATCTTGCTACCGCATTTGTCATTAAGTCTATCTTTAACTCTGAAGAAAATGGCAACACCAACAATGCTGATGAAGGCAATGATGACTACGCTCCCACCTATTGCTTCATGGCAAAGGGTGCCAAGGTAACTAAATACCCCTCCTCTGAATCAAGTGAGGATGAATCTGATGAAAATCTTAAGCCCAGCTACTCTAAACTTGCTAAGATTGCTGTGAAACAACAAAAGGTATTGAAAAACTTCAAAACATGCTAGAAAAAAGTGATGATATGTTGGGTGATGAAATGGACCGCACTAAAGACTTAACTGAAAATCTTCAGAGACTTCAATCTAAGTTTGACAACCTTCAAAGTCATCATAAAACTCTCTTATCTGATCACGATAAGCTTTCTTATGAATTTCTTCAAAGAAAGCAAGATCTTGAGAAGCTAAGAGTGAGTTATGAAGATCTTCAGAAGGAGCGCGATTCATTACTTGCTCAACATATCAGCGCTACTCAGGAAGAATTTGTTCCCCCATGTCTGAAATGCATTGAACGTGAATCTGCTAATTCTTGACCTGAATGTTCAAATGCTTCAAATGTTACAAATTCTTCACCTGTCTCTGCTATCACTAATTCCTCATCTGAGGACATTGCTGGTACTACTAATGATGCAGGGCTGAAGGAATTGTACACAACAGGCATGTACAAAAGCCTCAAAGGGCATCAGATTCTTTGTGATGTGCTCAAAAAGCAGATCCTCAACAGAAACCCTAGGAAAGAGGGTATTTCCTTTGAGAGGAAACTCAATGCTGATGGAACATATTAGAAACCTGAGCAGTACCCCAAAACCTCATGGGTTGCTGTAAAGGGACCTCCAGTTGATCCATCTAACTTATCTGGCTTTACATGTGAATCTTCTCATTCCTCTGATGAGTCATTTGACTCCAACTATAAACTGTTCAAAAATCAGAATGGTGAAGTATTTGCTAGATATGTTGGCACTAACTGCAGGAACGGTTCACCTATGAAGAAAATCTGGGTTCCCAAAAGTTATCTTGAAAGTCTTCACGTGAATGTCCTCATGACACCACCTGTGAAGAACAGGAACCCCAGATCCAATTCTTCATATGGACCTAATTCTTCACATAGATCAAATTCCTCAAGTGGATAAAAATCCTCATATTATCATCATCGTGCTAACCCTTCTGTTTCGCAGGGTAGAGCTAAGGGCTATGAATATGTGCATTATTCTTCAAATCATTATGTTCATAAGTCCTCGAAGAATTTCTCTGCTTATTCATATGCTTACCCTAACCCCTCATATGTGAAATGTGTCAGACTAGCTTCTATGCCACCTTTCTCATATGGTGCTCGCAGAGTGATGAACTCTTTGCCACCCCTTCAGATGTGGGTGGTGAAGAAAAAGAACTAATCTCTTATGCAGGGTCAGGTCTCCAGACGTGCTCAAAACGTCTGAAGAATTTGCTGGAGACCTGAACAATGCCTGAAAGGACGCATGCTAATCATGACGAAATGAATTTTCATTTCTCACGTCCTCATACTGATTTATCTGTGCTATTGCTTGATGAAATTGAACTGATGAAATTGATGTCATATTCTTCACTGATGAAGTATATGAGTTCGTAAGATGCACTAATTCATCTGCAGGATGATCAGCCCATAGCAAACGAGTGGGTCCTCGATAGTGGATGTACAAATCACATGACGGGTGACAAGAATCTATTGATGGATGCTCCTTTATCACTGTCACATCTGAAGCATATCATCTTCTGACAAAGGCAAAAGTCAGGTATTGGGTCTAGGTAAGGTTGCGATCTCAAAGGATCGACACATGGACAAAGTCATGCTTGTCGAGTCCTTAGGATACAACCTCATGTCTGTCTCAATGCTTTGTGATCTCGATATGGTTGTTGTCTTTGGAAGATATCGTTGTGTTGTGAACATGGAAGCTGACCATTCCAAAGTCTTCGAAGGATTTAGGATAGGAGATCTGTATATTGTTGATTTCTCTACAGGACCACAACCAGCCGTGTGCTTACTTGCAAAAGCTTCAGAAGGCTGGCTATGGCATCGATGACTTGGTCATGCTGGCATGAGGAATCTGAACACGCTTGTGAAGAAGAAGCATGTCATTGGCATTGAGAATGTCAAATTCCTCAAGGATCACTTATGCGGAGCTTGTGAAGCTGGAAAGATGACAAAGGCCAAGCATCCAGCGAAGACTATCATGACCACCACTCGACCATTTGAATTGCTTCACATGGATCTCTTTGGTCCTAATCATTATTCTGCTGTTTCAAATGATGCATCTCTATATGACTTTGTTATTGTTGATCATTATTCTCGTTACACAGGGGTACACATTGTCACTTACAAACATGAAGTGCAGGAAATCTTCAAACGATTTTCCTTGAGGGCTTCAACCAACTTTGGTGTGAAGATCAAGCACATCAGAACTGATAATGGGACCGAGTTCAAGAATTTCGGTCTAGACGGCTATCTTGATGAACTTGGTATTACTCATGAGTTATCTGCTCCTTACACTCCTCAGCAGAATGGTGTCGTGGAGCGCAAGAACAGAACCCTTGCTGAAATGGCTCGCACTATGCTTGATGAATACAAGACGCCTTGTCGCTTCTGGATTGAGGCAATTAACACTGCATGCCACGTCATCAACAGGGTATATCTTCACAAATTCTTCAACAAAACTGCTTATGAACTCCTCACTGACAAAAAGCCAAATGTAAGTTATTTCAAAGTCTTCGGTGCTAAATGTTGGATTAGAGATCCTCATCACACTTCCAAATTCTCACCGAAAGCACATGAAGGTTTTATGCTTGGTTATGGAAAGGACTCGCACACCTACAGAGTCTTCAACAGCATTCTTCACAAAGTTGTTGAAACTGTAGATGTGCGGTTCGATGAAACTAATGGCTCGCAAAGAGAGCACCTAGCTTCTGTGATAGATGAACCAGCACCTGAGGATTCTATTAAGTTCAAGGCTACTGAGGATGTCGTTCCCACCGAAGAATCTGCTGAAGAATTCATTCCTGATCGTGATGATTACCGAGCTGGCGCACCTGAAGAAAATGCTCCTGAAGGGAATGCTGATCAAATTCCTCGAAGACAACCCACTCATCCTCGCATCGCTAATGAAGTGCAAATTGAGAAGATCATTGATGACATTGAAGCACCAGGTCCTCTCACTCGCTCAAAATCTTCACATTTATCTAACTTTTGTGGGCACTTTGCTTTTGTCTCTATCGTAGAGCCCACTAAGGTAGATGAAGCATTTCTGGAGCCTGAGTGGATTAAGGCTATGCAAGAAGAATTACATCAGTTCGAGCTCAATAATGTCTGGGAACTGGTCAAACGTCCAGATCCTCACAAGCACAACATCATTGGCACAAAGTGGATCTATCACAACAAGCAAGACGAAAATGGCCTTGTGGTGAGGAATAAGGCACAACTTGTAGCTCAAGGCTACACACAGGTTGAAGGAATTGATTTCGATGAAACTTTTGCACCTGTTGCTAGACTTGAGGCTATTCACATATTACTTGCTTACGCTAACCATCATGATATTATCTTACAACAAATGGATGTGAAAAGTGCATTCCTCAATGGTAAGATTGAGGAAGAAGTATATGTTGCTCAGCCCCCAGGTTTTGAAGATCCAAAGAATCCCGACAAAGTCTACAGACAGAACAAGGCCCTGTATGGCCTCAAGCAAGCCCCTCGGGCGTGGTATGACACGTTGAAGGAATTCTTCGTGAAGAATGGCTTCAAACCCGGTTCACTCGATCCAACTCTTTTCACTAAATCTTATGATGGCGAACTATTTGTGTGCCAAATATATGTTGATGATATTATCTTTGGCTGTACTGACCAACGTTATAGTGATTAATTTGCCTATATGATGAGTGAAGAATATCAAATGTCTATGATGGGAGAGTTAAAATTCTTTTTAGGTCTTAAAATTCGTCAACAGCGCAATGGTATATTCATATCGTAGGAGAAATACCTCAAAGAAGTATTGAGGAAATTCGGCATGCAAGATTGCAAAGGGGTCAAAATTCCAATGCCCACAAATGGCCATCTATGCACTGATGAAAATGGTCAAGACTTTGATCAAAAGGTATACCGCTCCATGATTGGATCTTTATTGTACCTATGTGCATCTAGGCCAGATATTATGCTTAGTGTTTGCATGTGTGCCCGATTTCAAGCTACACCGAAGGAATCACACCATAAGGCTATGAAGCATATTCTTCGATATCTAGCTCACACACCAACACTCGGATTATGGTATCCTAAGGGCTCTTCATTTGATCTCATTGGATATTTAGACTCTGACTATGCTGGCGATCGCGTGGACCACAAGTCAACGTTAGGGACACGCCATTTCCTCGGACGATTTTTGGTCTGTTGGCCCTCGAAGAAACAGAACTGCGTATCTCTCTCCACTGCAGAAGCCGAGTACATTGCTGCTGGATCGTGCTGTGCTCAATTATTATGGATGAAGCAAACTCTCAAGGACTATGACATCAATGTGAAGAATGTGCCTCTCTACTGCGACAATGAGAGCGCTATCAAGATTTCTCGCAACCCAGGTCAGCACTCGAAGACAAAGAACATCCAAATTCATCATCATTTTCTTCGCGATCATGTGTTGAAGGGCGATATCTCCATCTGCCATGCAAGAACTGAAGATCAGCTGGCCGATATTTTCACTGAGCCCTTGGATGAGAAGAGATTTAGCAAGTTGTGGTGTGAGCTAAGTATCCTAGAATCTTCGAATGTTCTCTGAAATAGGACACTCATCCTAACACTTATGCTGACTTGATGACTTAGATGCGCAACACACGAAGTAACATTTTTCTTCAATCAATGAAGACTAACCCTCTAAGTGTGAAGAAATTAATGAGGAAATTGACTCTTAGAGCCCTACGACAATTGTACGCGGTGTCTGAAACCAACTTTCTTATACGGTGGGCTACGCCACCACAAAAGTTGAAAATCTTCAATTAAGCTTTTCTTCAGTTTTTGAAATTCCTCAGTCTTTCAAATTCTTCAACTTGCATTGACTTCACTATTTCCGTCGTTTGTCTTCAGTTGAATATATATATATATATATATATATATATATATATATATATATATATATGAGTTTATGTCCTCTACAACATTCACTTATTGCTAATTCTTCAAGTTGACTTTTTCGCTAAGTGAATGTGATCGGACCCTTCCCCCTCTATGCTAAACTCAATCCAGTCTATTCACAAATTCTTCATGTGCGTTCTGATTTGAAACTCGTTCAAAATCTTCACTGTGTACTTGACTGCTGAAGAAATTGCGAACGGTAACTTAAAACTTATCTTATCTAAATTTTTGGCTTTGCCGCTCAAACCGTTCCTCTTCTCACGACAAATACTTATCTATTCACCCACGATCCTACACGATCGCCACCTCATAGTACGTGGGTGACACATGTCACGTGAATGAGAAGAGCCAGGGGCACGTTCGATCGAAATCCTCGGGCGCACAGTTATTACTGCCGCTATAAATACCCCTGTCTTCTCCTCACTTCACTTTTAATCCGCTCGACCTCTCTCCCGCTCGAGCTTCCCAAACCCTATCGCCGCCGCTAATTCATCGTCGCCAGTGAGGAAGAGCTTCACTGCCTCGACCTCGTCGCCATCGTACTCGTGCCGGTTGCGGATTTCTTCACTCCGCCGCCGCCGTAGTCGTCTTCCTCTGCCGAGTTAGGGCGTGGAAGATCTGAACGGACGAACTTCACTTCAACACTTCCCAGTTCGTCGTGTTCTTCACTTCGGGTAATTAAAATTTACTTTTATTGCCCGCTTTGATTCATGTGATTTCCTAAAAATCTTCAAAGGTGTTTATTCTTCAAATCTTCACACACTAAAACACCTCACATGTTATCTGTTCTTGATTCATTTCTCTAAGCAATGATTTTCTTCAGGATTCCTCAATTGTGTGGATTTTCAAATCTGTACAACTCTGGAACCTGAGATAAAGAATGCTTAGCAAAATTCTTCAAGACTCATCGATCGAATTCCTCAAACCTTCTCTTTTTGAAAATATTCTGAGAACGCATATGACCTCTCCAAATTCCTCGCAACTATACTCTGTTCACAGGTACAAATGTCCGCCGCTGAATCACTAGGTTCTCATCAACTTAACTCATTTGCAGCGTTCCTCGAAGAAAAGTTACATACATCTTCAGAAACTTCAGTTGTTAATCCTCAGCTGAAGAAAATGGCTGACGGCAAGAAGCCACAAAAGGGAGGAAAAAGGCCTAAGGTCAACACAACGTTTGAAATCCCTGAGGATATACATGCTGGATACTGCACTCCTGATGAGGCCAAGTTTGGCAAGGAGGACAAGAATCAGCGCAAAGTGCGCATACAAAGAATTAAGAGGAGATGGGCACAAGAATGGAGGGAGTACATATATGTTACTCCTAAGTACATGAAGAAATTCGCGCTCAACCGTCCATGCTCAAGACCTCCATTGAGGCCTGGCCAACTGGCGGATCCCACCAGCGTCAAGCGTGGTGAGGACTATGCTGCTGAATGGGCTAGGCGCCAGGCCAAACTAGCCAAACAAGCAAAAGAGGCAGTGAGGAAATTCAATGAAGATTCTGCTACTGCTGCTAACGCTGCCGAGGCCTCTGGTAGTAAGCCTAGGAAGGCTATGCCAAAGAAGCCTGCCCACAAGTCTAGTGCTTCTTCTTCAATGCCCTCACGGCCAAGCTCCTCAGCAATGCCCTCAAGGCTAGATTCTTCAATGCCCTCATGGTCTATTCCTCAGTCTGCTCCTCCTCCTCCAAAGTCCTCAGTACCTCTGACAAAATCTTCGGTTGCTCCTACAAAATCTTCAGTGCCTGTGCATCTTGCCACATGCCAAAGGACTCAAGGCATCTCTATTGCCTCAGGAGCATCTGCTAGCTCCACTGCTACACCAAGTTCCTCAGCATGACCATCTCTATTGAAGAAAAAGGCCACTGCTGGATGAGGCCTCCGCCCAAGTCCTCACAAGAAGTAGGTTGCCTTCCAAATCCCCTCATATGATGATGAGGCTGATGATGAATAACTTGCTGAAATCATCAGGGATAGGCAAGCCAAGGCTGCTAGAGCCAAAGGCAGCAATGTGCCACTACTTCTGGATCCCAAGTTGATCCTTGACTTCATTGACCTATGGCACAAGGACCTCACTACACCTTTGCTGGAGATGAACCTCACTCCTGGTCAAAGTCATGTTCTGTCCCACTTCATTGAAGAAGAGAAGTGGAAGTATCAAGAAGGAAGAAGGCCAAAGAAAGCGCAATACAAGAAACAACGCTTCCTCAAGGACAATGTCCTCACTCTCACTCTAGAACAACTCATTGTTGTGCAAGCTGAGATCAAGAAATTGAGTGATGAGCTCGATCGCTATCATGCTGATTGGAAAGGAGCAAAGGTTCGTTTCGTCAATCTGACGAAGACTTTCTCTTCAACTGCCACTGCTCCGGTGCAGGTTGAAATTCCTCAAGCTGAAGAATCTGCCCAGCCCACTGAGGAACATGCAGCACTGCTGATGTCGGTATGGCTGCTGAAGAAAGTGAGAATACCAGGGCTGATGACTCCATTCCAGCCGCTGATGATATTGCTAGGGCATCCACTAGTGATGTGCCAGAGGAAAATGAACAAGCCAGGGCAACTGCAATAGTTGCGCCTGAAGAAAATGCACCTCTTGCACCTACTCCTACTCCGATCCTTCCATCTGCATTAGATGTGAAGAAGACAAAGGCTGCAGAACATGCAGCGATGAAGAAAAGGAAGGCATCAACCTCTTCAAATTCTTCAGCACCAAAGAAGATGAAGACACTGACCAGTTCAATTGACAATCCAATTGATGCCGTTCCTGTCTCATCAATGCCATCAAAGGACCTTGTTCCTTATGGTGAAGAATATGAGATTCCTGAGGAATCAGATGAAGAAACTCCATCTGCTGCTTCTACAGAGCAGTTGGACGAAGAAATTGAAGTGGATGCGATCCCTTCAACCCCAATCATTTCCTCACCTATGCCTCAGTTCATTGCTGAAGAGGCATGTGTTGAAGAACTTGAAGATGAGGATGTGGACATCGGATGTACCACACCAGTGATGAATGATGACTTTTGGGAAAGTCAGCACCCCAATTCTCCTCTGTTCACTCCTCTCCAAGTTGTTCCTAAGTCCCCAGTTGCTACAGAAGTACGAGTGGAGTCTGATGAACCTCATGCAACTCCGTCCGTCAATGAGGAAATTCCAGCCACTAGCGCTGATGAAAATCAAAATGAAGAAGAAATGGCTCAGGCGGCCACTGCAGAAGAAACTTAAATTCCTCAGCATGAGGAACCTGAGATTGCGATTCCTGAGGTGATACTGCAAATCACTGACACTCCTCAGCTAAAGCCAAAGAATCCCTTCTCAAAGGAGCCAAAATTCAAGGCTGATGATTTCTTCGGCGAGCACGTATTCTTCACTAAATTCAACCCCTATGACAATGCTCGTCTTAGAAGGAAGCATTTCTGGACTGCCAGCCAGGCAAACTTCTATTCCTCGGTCCTCTTTGACAAGGACAAAATCTTCGATCATGAGCACATTCCTCACATGGACATGGAATCTATGCCTTGCTTCACGCCGGTTCTCAGTATGCTTCACAATGCAGGCCTGCTGAATTTCTGCATTGACATCATTGATTGGAATGAAGAGCTTATTCTTCAGTTCTACGCCACTTTGCACATCACAGACAATGCTGCTGACGTCAACTCTTGGGTGTTGGACTGGATGACTGAAAACACTCACTATAAGGCACCAGCCTCTGAATTGCTTCGTGCCTTGCCAATCAGTCCTCCACCAGAAGGCGCATGCTGTCTGTATGATGAACCTGAACTTACTGATCATTATATGCAAGTGCTCATGAAGCTGCTGAAGCCTGGACAATCTCAAAGGACTCTGCTGCAAATGCTCCAAAGTTAAGTCCTCAAGCTACTGCTCCCCGTGTGATGACTGACCATGAACTGCTTATAAGTCTTCACCAGAAGGTCGATCGGAACCACAAATGGGTCAAGCGTCAGTTTGGTTCTATTCTTCACAACATGACTTCTACACACAATGCAATGAAGAAAAACCACTACTACCTCCATGAAGTGTTTGATCGCACCTGGGCTATACTGGCACATCTATATGGCGAAGAAGATTTGAAACAAATGGGCTTCAAGGAAGACTTTGAGTGGTCTGCACCTCCACCGAAGAAATACAATAAGGTCAAGGTTCCTTCCTTGGTGGCCAGCTCCTATTCTTCATCACGCGCCACAGACGAGCATGAAGATTTGGACGACACTGCAGCAGGCCCAACAACGACTCAAGACCCTGACAACGCTGGCGCTCCTCCATCATCATGAAATTCTTCAGGGGCGTTAGTCCTCAGTTTCAACCCTTTTGGTCATTCGATGACAAAGTGGGAGAAATTTGAGTTAGTCTTCAAGCGGCTCTATATATATGGGCATTTTTTTCTAAGTTACAACTCTCGTTCTTCTGATGACTTTGCTGGATCGAGTTGTAATCTTAAACTCTATGGTGGCTTGATACTTTTGTTGTGTTCTTCTGCATGCTTATTCCTCGTTAATGTTAATGCACGCATACTGAATTACATCAGTCACCATATTTCATCATGCATTTCAAATTCCTCATATTATATGTCAAATGCGTGTATGAATTACAAGATATAGGGGGAGATCTCCATGATTATACTCTTCAAATTTGCATTGCTTCAAAAGCAAATTCCTCATGATGCACATCTTCAGGGGGAGTTCTTCTATATCTTGCAATCAAATTCCTCAATATCAGTATTTACACTTCACATTATTATCCCCGTTGAAAACTTAACCTATATTGTCATCAATCACCAAAAAGGGGGAGATTGTAAGTGCATCTAGTGCCCCTTAGTGATTTTGGTGTATTGAAGACTTATAGGTTAAGGGACTGATGCGTTTGTGAGTGTACACAGGTCTATAAGTCTATGAGGAGTTTGATATTTACAGGGAAAGTCGACCCCTGAAAATGAAGTTCTTCGTCTGAAGACTTTGTAATTCTGAAGACTTTCTGAAGACTTTGAAAGTGAAGAAATTGGTGTGACCTTGAAGACTTGGTATTCATTCGAGGAACATGAAGCGCGAAGACTTTTGTTTTCATAGTTTCATTTTCTCTTTCTTGAGTCATAGGAAACACCGTACTGTTAAAGGGGGTCGAGGAAATACTAAAGAAAAATTTCCATGTGATGCTCAACTCAAATCCTACACCTACCAATCCTTTCGAGTGAAGCCATTGGACATCTCGCACAATTCAGCCATATTCTTTAGTGATAGAGACGAAGTTCTTCTGGTCTCTAAGGAATTTGTTCTAACTGAAGAGTTAGGAATTCGCCAGTGCGGATTGCCTACCAAGTGAGGAACATGATATCCCTGAGGAATTCCAACCTCAAATATTCCGACCGTTGCTGTGCTACGCGCCAGCTGTCCCAAAATATCTACCTACCTAACGGTCATATCAGACAAGGGCATTTATGTCTTATCATGTCGGGCTGCTCCCTAGGCTATAAATAGCCGCCCCCTACAACCACTAGTTGGTTGGCTGCTCCGAGAGAAACTGACACTTATCATTTGAGAGCAACCCATCCTCCAAGGACTTTGAGTGAAAATCATCAAGTGAGGAAATCCCAAACCCAAACCTACAAAACCCTAAGTAATTGAGCATCACTGAAGAGATTGATCCTGTGTGGATCCGACACTTGTTTCCTTTGAAGACTGTGCTTCTTCCAGACGGTTAGGCGTCAAGGTCTAGAGCATCCAAGAGGAATTGTGGATCGCCGAGTGACCGAGTTTGTGAAGGTTTGGAAGTCACCTGAAGACTTACCACGAGTGATTGAGCAAGGTCTGTGTGACTTTAGCTCAAGGAGAATACGGTGAGGACTGTGTGTCCGGGACTAGGTGTCCTCGAGTTTAAATACTCAGCCGCTCCAACCAGATGTACAACTGAGACAACAATTGGAACTGGTCTACCAAATCATTGTCTTCACCGAGCTAACTGGTTCCATTTCCTCAACTCTTTCATTTCCTCAACTCTTTCATTTCCTCATGTATGTTGTTGTGCGACTGTTCATATCTGTTTGAAGACTTTGACTGAAGACTTTCTCATTTTCCTCAGTTCTATTTCTTCAGTCTGTCCGTCTTCTTCTCTTGTTATCCTGTGTTCACGCTTTCTGTACTCCTTGCTTGTCTTCATTTCATCATGATGACTATGCTTGTGTTCTGTTATGTTTCTTTCTGAGTACTTATTCCGCTGCAAATAGTTCTTCATTTAGGAATTTCCTCACCAGTGATGTCTACTACACAACCTTCTTCTTGTAGACGTTGTTGGGCTTGCAAGTGCACAGGTTTGTAGGACAGTAGCAAATTTCCCTCAAGTGGATGACCTAAGGTTTATCAATCCGTAGGAGGCGTAGGATGAAGATGGTCTCTCTCAAAAACCCTGCAACCAAATAACAAAGAGTCTCTTGTGTCCCCAACACACCCAATATAATGGTAAATTGTATAGGTGCACTAGTTCGGCGAAGAGATGAAGATACAAGTGCAAAATAGATATTAGATAAAGATATTTGTAATCTGAAATAATAAAAACAGCAAGGTAGAGAGCGATAAAAGTGAGCGTAAACGGTATTGCAATGATAGGAAACAAGGCCTAGGGTTCATACTTTCACTAGTGCAAGTTCTCTCAACAATAATAACATAGATAGATCATATAACAAGCACTCAACATGCAACAAAGAGTCACTCCAAAGCCACTAATAGCAGAGAACAAACGTAGAGATTATGGTAGGGTACAAAACCACCTCAAAGTTATCCTTTCTGTTCTATCTATTCAAGAGTTCATAGTAGAATAACATAAAGCTATTCTTTCCGCTCAATCTATCATAGAGTTCATACTAGAATAACACCTTAAGACACAAATCAACCAAAACCCTAATGTCACCTAGATACTCCATTGTCACCTCAAGTATCCGTGGGCATGATTATACGATATGCATCACACAATCTCGGATTCATCCAACCAACATAAAAGTACTTCAAAGAGTGCCCCAAAGCTACTACCGGAGAGTCAAGAACGTGTGCCAACCCCTATGCATAGGTTCCCAATGTCACGAAACCCGCAAGTTGATCACCAAAACATACATCAAGTGGCACATGATATCCCATTGTCACCACAGATAATCACGGCAAGACATACATCAAGTGTTCTCATAAAAGGCTCAATCTGACAAGATAACTTCAAAGGGGAAACTCAATTCATCACAAGAGAGTAGAGGGGGAGAAACATCATAAGATCCAACTACAATAGCAAAGCTCGGGATACATCAAGATCGTGCCATAGAGGGAACACGAGAGAGAACACGAGAGAGAGAGAGATCAAACACATAGCTATTGGTACGTACCCTCAGCCCCGAGGGTGAACTACTCCCTCCTCATCATGGATAGCGCCGGGATGATGAAGGTGGCCACCGGTGATGGGATCCCCCCTCCGGCAGGGTGCCGGAACAGGATCCCGATTGGTTTTTGGTGGCTACGGAGGCTTGCGGCGGCGGAACTCCCGATCTAGATTCTGTTCTGGAAGTTTTTGGGTACGTAGGTATATATGGGTGCAGGAAGTACATCGGTGGAGCTACGGGGGTCCCACGAGGCAGGGGGCGCACCTAGGGGGCACCCTCGTGAGCACATGCCGTATCTCCTGACGTGCACTCCAAGTCCATCGGGTGGCTTTCCTTCCAAAAATAACTTCTCCAGCTGATTTCGTTCCGTTTTGACTCCGTCTAATATTCCTTTTCCTCGAAACACTGAAATAGGCATAAAACAGCAAATCTGGGCTTGGCCTCCGGTTAATAGGTTAGTCCCAAAAATAATATAAAAGTGGATATTAAAGCCCAATATTGCCTAAAACAGTAAATAAAGTAGCATGGAGAAATAAAAAAATTATAGATACGTTGGAGACGTATCAAGCATCCCCAAGCTTAATTCCTGCTCGTCCTCGAGTAGGTAAATGATAAAAAGAGAATTTTTGATGCGGAGTGATACTTTGGCATAATTTCAATGTAAATCTTCTTGATTGTGATATGAATATTCAGATCCGAAAGATTCAAGACAAAAGTTCATATTGACACAAAAATAATAATACTTCAAGCAGACTAATCAAAGCAATCATGTCTTCTCAAAATAGCATAGCAAAAGAAAGTTCATCCCTACAAAATCATATAGTTAGGCTATGCTTCATTTTCGTCACACAAAGATGCTCCCAACTTCTATACCCCCGATGACAAGCCAAGCAATTGTTTCATACTTAAATAATCTCAAACTTTTTCAACTTTCACGCAATACATGAGCGTGAACCATGGATATAACACTATGGGTGGAATAGAATATGATGATGAGGATTGTGTGGAGAAGACAAAAAATGAGAAGGTCTCACGTTGACGAGGCTAATCAACGGGCTATGGAGATGCCCATCAATTGATGACAACATGAGGAGTAGGGATTGCCATGCAACGGATGCACTAGAGCTATGAATGCTCAACAAAAGAAAACTAGTGGGTGTGCATCCAACTTGCTTGCTCACGAAGACCTAGGGCATTTGAGGAAGCCCATCGTAGGAATATACAAGCCAAGTTCTATAATGAAAAATTCCCACTAGTATAAAAAGGACAACTTATGAGACTCACTACATGAAGAACAAGGTGCTACTTTGAAGCACAATATATGAGACTCACTACATGAAGAACAAGGTGCTACTTTGAAGCACAAGTGTGGAAAAAGAGATAGTAGCATGCCCTTTTTTTGGGCCTTTCTTTTTTTCTTTTTGGCCTTTTTTTATTTGGGCAATGCTCTAATAATGATGATCATCACACTTCTATTGATTACAACACAAGGATTACAACTCGAAACTTAGAACAGTGTCATGGCATTAACACGTTAGATGTCCTTAGTGTCAGGACTTAGTCGCGAGGCTAACGCATCTATGTGGTAGCTTGAGAGGGGTTGAGCGGAATCGAGAGAACGCAACACAAGACAAAGATTTAGACAGCTTCGGGCCCCAGGAAACATCATCCGGTAATAACCCTACATGCTGTTTGAGGCTAGGTCTCATTATCATCATGAGGGAGTCACCGTAAACCGGCTCTCCTCTCTTTGTGTCTAGCCCTAGAGATTGTTTCTCGCCTCTCCCTCTTTGGGGCGCCCTGCCCCTCCTTATATATGTTGAAGGGGCGGGTTACATGTGGAGTCCAACTCGGACTTTTACTTAAACTATTTTGACTTCCTTTCCTGGGTTTCTCAACATCTGCCGGTTTAACATTGTGCCGGTTTAACATTGTCTGCCGGTTTAACATTGTCTGCCGGTTTAACATTGTCTGCTGGTTTAACATTGTCTGCCGGTTTAACATTGTGTGCCGGTTTAACATTGTCTGCCGGTTTAACAACACCTACCGGTGCTACCATCTGTCTTAACTCTGCCGGTTTAACACTTGCTGGTTTACCGTCTGTCTTAGCCATCTGCCGGTTTAACACCCGCCGGTTTACCGTCTGACTTAGCCATCTGTCTTAACTGTCTGTCGGTTTACCATCCGCCGGTTTACTAAGTCCCGGCCGGTTTACGATTCCGGCCGGGTCATACCACGGGGTATATCCCCGACATTAGCCCCCAGTTTAATTTGGATTTATCCATGTTAAACTGACCCTGATCATCCTTAAGTCCTTGTCAACTCCTTCTTATAGAAAATCCGGTTTAATAGGCCAGCTTCATAATCAACTTGCTGACACTGGTTTCTCATAGAACATATATTGTGAAGAATAACTCCTTTGATTCAGCTCCCAATGCTTAAAAACAATATTGGTCCTTGAAATACTCATCTGATCTTCAGCCGGTTTAAAGACATAGAACTTGCCGGTTTATCATTACCAAGATCACCGGTTTATAAATATTGATAGCACCGGGTCATACTTGTAGTTAACATCCAGTTTGAAAATATACCTCGTATATGCCTATCACTTGTAGCCCCCAAGTCTTAAGAAGGTGGCATAACAACAACTTAAGACTTGCTTCAATATAAATATCATAATCTTGAAGAAATCCAGTTTGTTCATCTCAATCATTAGTCAGAATTGAGTATTCCACATATGTAGCCCCCAAGTGCCGGGTTGTCATGCTTGCAGCAACCTGGGACTTGTAATTTCCTGATGCTCATAAAAACTTCAACTAGTGTAGCCCCCAAGGGCCGGGTCATTATGCAATAATGAGCAGGGACTTTTGTAAATATAATCATGTAAACTTGGAACAGCAATGGTGTAGCCCCCAAGGGTGGCTCAGTAAGATAATATTGAGCTGAGACTTTGATATATATAATCAATGAAATAATATCATACATCTAACCCCCATCATGGGGTTTGAGTTCACGTCCATAAGGTTAAGAGCCTTGTGCTTTACCAACTGAGCAGGGACTTTGTAAATATAATGGATAAAAAGCTTGTACCTTGAATTGTTTGACAGGAGCAATTGGTAGCCCCCAAGGGCCGGCTCATTATAATGTGATGAGTCGGGTCTTCAATAAGATGAACAAAGAATGACTTTGCATTAGCCCCCAAGTGTCATGGTGCATGCTTGCAGCGACATGAGACTTGCATATTTGATGTAATCTCAACTTAAATAATGTAGCCCCCAAGTGCCGGGTTGTAAGCCTGCAGCAACTCGGGACTATTCCTTCAATTGTAGAATAAAAATCATATCCATTGATAATATGATAGCCATTGCGCTAAAGCGACTTTGAAAACCTTAATCATAATACTGGTTATTGATAACCATAATAGAAATCCAGCCATGTTGGCTATTTGAATAATATACCTAATGATTTATAAGCGCATAATTCCAATGGCGTAATCCAAATATATGCTGGCGACTTATAGTCCAAAGCTAGGCCGGGTCAATAAACACCGGATTATAAGTGATTATGTACTGACAACTTGTAGTTGAAAGTCAAGCCGGGTTAATGAACACCAGGTTAATTTGATGACTGATAGTCATGCCGGGTCAATAGACACCGGTTCAACATAAAATTTATCAAAAGAGAAAAATCTTGACAAAGGCAAATAAAACCGTGTAGTCGAGGCTTTTTGAGGGCTGCCAGGCCCAAATTCGAGGCTTTTTGTGGGCTGCCAGGCCGCTGAGTTGAACCATTTAACAAAGCCTTTTAAGATGGACCTCCAACTAACCAATCACCGTTTTAACTTTGACAAGTGCAGGGTCTCAATGAGAGTAACTGTCAAACGTTCGGAGGGTCATGCCAGGATGACCTGGATAGGAGTGTCTTACTTGATGAAGGCAGGTTAACCCGGGGTTTTAGGTAAATATACCAGGCTTCCAAGCCGTGGGTCGATACCCAGCTACAAGGGTCCATTCAAACTCCTTGGTATTTGACACAAGGAGCCCCCAAGTAACATGATGAGCTGTGCTCATTGGGTGCCTATGTTTGAGCTGTGCATAGCATCCAGACTCTCTTTGGACCCTTGGGTGTGAAGCTCCCAAGCTATGTTGTGGCGTGAAAGCCGGATTAATGGACATAACTCCGCTTTGTAAGATGAATCCCCCATGTAACCAATAATATGATAAGCCAATAAGGCGGGATACCCATGTTTGAACCATGCATCATGGCAACAGGTCCTCTTCGGCAACTTTTAATTTTTTTTGCAAGAGATAAATTCTTCTTGAACCGGGATTTTGAACCGGATTTGAGAGCATGAAAGCTTCATGATAGATAAATTTCCTTTGAACCGGATTGTAAACCGGATATTTGGAGAGTTTCAATGAGACTGACCTCCCTTGAGCCGGATTTTGAACCGGAATCCTTTCTGATGACCCGGAACTTCTTCATTGAGTCGAGATTTTGTTATATACTTTTTGAGCCAGAAATTCTCTGACGGCTTTTAAATTTTCATCAATATAACAGTAGCCTCCGGGACCGGGTTATCTTTCCCTTCAACATCCTGGGGCACTTGAATTTGCTGAAACTGGCAAGACATGCTGAGTCATATCATCATAGCCCCCGAGTCTTAAGATGAATCAAGGAGTTGTCTTGAGATTCTCCGTACTTGACCATAGCAGAAGGTATATATCATTGGTGTTGATAACGCAATGTAAATCCACAGAAGGTTGAGGTGACTGCGGCGGGTTATAAGTGATCCCGTATGAGCCGTGTCAGCAACTCGGCCAATGGTTCCTTTCAACTGATTGTTTTGAAGTGGACCAAACTATAGTGGCAGCGATTTGTGCACATGTCCATCGATCCATCCAGTGCAGACGGCGGCTGAATGATAATTTGCCTCCGGATTTAAAGAAGACCGGGCTACCCAAGCTGTGATTTGCTCATACTCAATAAACAACTTCATGCAGACCGGTGTGGCCCGGTATGTTAATGTAGACCAGGCCGCGAGAGACGGACGAGGAATATGTCCGCTGCATTAGAGGTGGCACAGACAGGTGAGTCGGCCGCGGCATTGTAAGCCGATGCAGACGAGCAAGTTGTCCTCCGTGTTGTAAACTGGTGTGGACGCGTGAACCGGCCGCAAGAGCGGACGGGCGAGTCATCCATGGCGTTGTAAGCCGGTGCGGACACGTGAGTCAATCACATGCCCCGGCTAGTTGATGTAGACCGGGCCGTACAGGCAGCGGATTGTGCGCGTCCATTCATTATGTGTATGTCCCGGATTATCCCAGGCGGGATATTATCAATCCATGCTCCATACCCGTGGTATAAACCATATTTATAGAGAATGATTGTCCTGTATATAGAAAAAATACACAGATCAAAGTAATTGTTCTTTAAACAATTTTTAATATGTGCGGATAAAATACGTAGAAAAGATAGGACCTGATATTTTTGTCGGATGAACGTGGACATGTAGCCTTATCCTCATGTGTAGTAGTAGTAGCCGGCTCACAGTTATTCCACGATAACAGTAACACATCCCGTTTACTTTTCTCCTTTTTTTTGAGCTAGTATCCCTATCCTTTCTTCAGCCAACAGGGGAGCGTATAAGAGCAGAAAAACAGGGCCTGCAACCTGCAGATATAACACGGCAGCTGCCGATGGCAGGTTAGCGTTGCACACGGTACGGGCGACAAACCGCCCTGGAAGGCCTCGCTCCCCTGATCCACTCCGCCCATCAAGGTAGCAACTTAAGGCGGACCGCAGCGGCATCTTTGCGCATGAAGGCGGAGCCACTTAACTGAGGCGAAGCGCCCGCGGGGGCGGCTCAGAGTGAAGTAGCGGCGGCCTGACAAAGTCTTCCACTGCAAAGGCACGGGCGAGCGGCTGACCCGTCGCATGGAGGCAATGACCGACAACCCGGCTAATCCGGAGCAGGGTGGCTCAACCACAGCGGAGTTAGCTCGGACAGCGGGTGCTCGTCTCGCGATGGCAGCAGCCGGCTTATCAGCGATCACGGGCGGCTCAAGGCCGGAATACGCTGTGGCTACAACGGGTCAGTAATGGATATGGACAGTCAGGACGTGTTGCGGCAATGGCGGCTCACGGCTCCCGTAATTTTTTGGCAATGGTTAAACATTTAGCACCATGTTGACCTGAGGTACTAGCTTGATGGATCATCAGATGCAACACTCGCGAACTATAGTACTTCTAGTAGTACTGCCTCCAGGTAAGCAGGGGAGCACCAGTAGTCCTCGGGTGGTTGCAACGACCCGACGCATTGCACGACAGAGAAAACAGCAGGTGCGCGGGCGCGAGGTGAGCGCCGCGGCCGGCGAGGGCAGTTCAGACAACAGCGACTCAGCTGCGGCAAGGCCAAGAATGACTCAGCTACGGCAAGGCTCGAGAACGCTATGGCGGCATGACGACGACTTGCGAGGTATGGCAGCTCGGTGGGTCGACGGCCGCGTCGGCGACTTGACAGCGTCTCTGGGCCGGGGCGCGTCGATGCGGCTCGGGGCCGGGTTGCATCCACAACGAAAGCAGTAGTCCACTAGGAGGCAGGCGGTTTGGAGGTGCGACCCGGTTTACAGCAGCTTGGAACTGGAGCCAGCTTGACTCGTCGGTTTGAATTGCCGCAGCAGCGTTGTAAGCGGAGAAGGCCGGTTCTCAGCTGGGGATAAACCGGCCTGGAGCGGAGACGGCTGGCGGATTGGAAGCTGGAAGCGGAGTGAGTCTCAGCAGCGAGGTGCACCGGCGAAGGGAGAACCACATCGGCGAGCAGAACGGCGGGTCATGGTGGCGCTGACGGTCCATCTGATGGCGGTCGAAGAAGAGGTGCGAGGCGCGTGGGCAGCCAGCGTGGGCGGCTCGGCTCCGCACCAGTGGTGGATCCAGACAGCTCGTGGCGCCTCTGCGGGACCCTCCCTGCAACTCAGAGTGAGGATTTGGTGGTTCCAGTGAGGCCAACTTGGCGCACTGGCGGTTTGGAGGAGAAGCGACGGGCAACCGACTTGCGTGGAGTCGGCAAGCGGCCGGGTCGGAGGCGGAACCGGCAGGCGGGCTACCAGCGCGTGCGTGGAGGCTGGGATGGTGGCTGAGGCTCCAGCGAGGCGTGGGCGGCTCAGAGGCGAGCGCGCGGTGCAGAGGGACGGAGCACAGCGTCGAGGTGAAGGTGAACCAGGATAGCCAGAGCGGCTTAGAGGCGAGGCATGTGGCCGTCTTGAAGCATTGTTCGCGGCGGGCCCTAGCAGTGGAACCAGACCACTCGAAGAGGGCGGCTCGCTGTGGCGACTTGGACAGAGGTAAGACCGCCATCGACCTGGACCCACAATCATATTCTTTCTGAAGGAGCCGGCGGCGGTGGCTGTTGACCCGGCGGCCCGAGGCTGCAGTGGAAGTCCAGCGTCTTGAGGCGGGACCCAGGGGCAGTGGTGAAGCTGGGACTTGGTCCGGCGGCGGTTCAACACTGGGATTGCTGTTCCACGGAGGCCGAGGCGACTCAGGCGTGGGAGACCCGGCAGGGCGCCGCAGTGAGTCGGGTCGCACAGGATGGCGGAGACGACGGTGACCGGATCGAGGCGACCCTGACCAGCAGAAGCACGCGACTCACGTAGCAAGGCCAATGGCTACAACCTGGTCGACCACCAGGGCGGATGTGCCTTTGATAGCAACTCAAATTGACGGCGGGTCGACGTAGGCAACTTGAAACGGAGATGAATCTCTAGTGACGATGTAGGTCAGTGAGGGCGGGTTGAAACGGCGACTCATCTGCGGGATGCCAATAACCCAGAGTACTCAGAAACAGCGCCCAGCAGAACCAGCCCAGCCACTCCTCGAGGGCTAGTCAAAACGGAGCGGCAACTCATGGGCAGGGTACCAGCGATCCGGAGCGAACAGGGCGAACTGGCCTGGCAAGGCACGGATCACAGCGGTAGAAGAGGAATCCGGGTCAACGCCCAAGTCTTTCTCCGGGTCATAGCCCCCTTTTCCTCCTCTTTCCTTTTTTGTTGAATCTACATCTTCTGTACGCTGGTGGCTCTCCCTTTTTTTTTCTCAGGGCAAGCGAACCCAAACCACGACAATGCTTCTCGTGAGCAAAAAGTGCCACAACTTGCAATTTTAATCTGATCCTCTGCCGACTTTGATCCGGACCGGCTCATACTTGGACTCGGCGGACTAAGACGATGTGACAACATACATAGATGGAACCCTAACTTCTCTTGTACCTGAATTTTGTATATGTTGCCACTAAAAACCTCTTTGATCTTGACATATGAACTTGTAATTGATATGAATCCTTTCATGCTGAATCTTTCCTCATCCGAAATTTTGTGAACTTCTCAATCCATTGGAGAGATCCCTTCAAGGACTCAACACCATCGTGCGCCAGCTCCACGGTGGGCGCCAACTGTCGTGGCATTAACACGTCAGATGTCCTTAGTGTCAAGACTTAGTCGCGAGGTCAACGCATCTATGTGGTAGCTTGAGAGGGGTTGAGCGGAATCGAGAGAACGCAACACAAGACAAAGATTTAGACAGCTTCGGGCCCCGGGAAACATCATCCGGCAATAACCCTACATGCTATTTGAGGCTAGGTCTCATTATCATCATGAGGGAGTCGCCGTAAACCGGCTCTCCTCTCTTTGTGTCTAGCCCTAGAGATTGTTTCTTGCCTCTCCCTCTTTGGGGTGCCCTGCCCCTCCTTATATATGTTGAAGGGGCGGGTTACATGTGGAGTCCAACTCGGACTTTAACTTAAACTATTTTGACTTCCTTTCCTGGGTTTCTCAACGTCTGCCGGTTTAACATTGTGCCGGTTTAACATTGTCTGCCGGTTTAACATTGTCTGCCGGTTTAACATTGTTTGTAGGTTTAACATTGTCTGCCAGTTTAACATTGTCTGCCGGTTTAACAACACCTGCCGGTTTAACATTGTGTGCCGGTTTAACATTGTCTGCCGGTTTAACAACACCTGCCGGTGCTACCATCTGTCTTAACTCTGCCGGTTTAACACTTGCTGGTTTACCGTCTGTCTTAGCCATCTGCCGGTTTAACACCCGCCGGTTTACCGTCTGACTTAGCCATCTGTCTTAACTATCTGCCGGTTTACCATCCGCCGGTTTACTAAGTCCCGGCCGGTTTACGACTCCGGCCGGGTCATACCGCGGGGTATATCCCCGACAAAGAGGATGTGACTCTATATGAATGCCTCCGGCGGTGTACCGGGATGGTGCAATGAATCAAGAGTGACATGTATGAAAAATAATGCATGGTGGCTTTGCCACAAATACGATGTCAACTACATGATCATGCAATGGCAATATGACAAAAGTAATGTATGTCATGATGATGATGATGGAAGTTGCATGGCAATATATCTCGGAATGGCTATGGAAATGCCATAATAGGTAGGTATGGTGGCTGTTTTGAGGAAGATATAAGGAGGTTTATGTGTGATAGAGCGTATCGTATCACGGGGTTTGGATGCACCGGCGAAGTTTGCGCCAACTCTCAAGGTGAGAAAGGGCAATGCACGGTACCGAAGAGGCTAGCAAAGGTGGAAAGGTGAGAGTGCGTATAATCCATGGACTCAACATTAGTCAAAAGAACTCATATACTTATTGCGAAAATTTATAAGTCATCAAAAATCAAGTACTACGCGCATGCTCCTAGGGGGATAGATTGGTAGGAAAAGACCATCGCTCGTCCCCGACCGCCACTCATAAGGATGCACAAGCCAGGTACACTTCATGTTTCAAATTTGTTACACAACTTTAACCATACGTGCATGCTACGGGACTTACAAACTTCAACACAAGCATTTCTCAAATTCATAATCACCCAACTAGCACGACTTTGATATTATCACCTCCATATCTCAAAACAATTATCAAGCATCAAACTTTTCTTGGTATTCAACACACTCATAAAAAAGTTTCACATATCTTGAATACCAAGTATATTAATATTAAGCAAATTACCATGCTAATAACGACTCTCAAAATAATCTAAGTGAAACATGAGAGAACAATAGTTTCTTTAAAAAAAATCCACCACCGTGCTCTAAAAGATATAAGTGAAGCACTAGAGCAAAAATTATCAAGCTCAAGAGATATAAGTGAAGCACACGAGTAAACGACAAACTACTCAAGAAGATATAAGTGAAGAACAAAGAGTAGCAAAATAATTATGCAACTATGCAAGGACTCTCTCTCATTAAAGAATTTCAGATCTTGGTATTGTATTCAAGCAGCAATAAAAACAAAATAAAATGACAATGCAAGGATAGCACAACTCATGTGAAGAAGCAAAAACTTAGGCTCAACCGATACTAACCGATAGTTTGTCGAAGAAGAAAGGTGGTATGCCTACCGGGGCATCCCCAAGCTTAGATGCTTGAGACTTCTTGAAATATTATCTTGGGGTGCCTTGGGCATCCCCAAGCTTGAGCTTTTGTGTCTCCTTAATTCCTTTCATGTCACGGTTTCTCTTTTTATCAAAAGCTTCATTCACAACAAACTCAACAAGAATTCGTGAGATAGGTTAGTATAAACCAATGCAAAACCATGTCATCTTCTACTGTAACAAATCACTAACACTATTATTCAACATTGCATACTAAATGTCTCTGAATATTTAATACTCCTATCCTCAAATAGAATCATTAAACAAGCAAACATATGCCAACAATGCAAACATAACAGCAATCTGCCAAAACAGTACAGTCTGTAAAGAATGCAAGAGTATCAATACTTCCCTGACTCCAAAAATTATGAACTAAAATTCCCACTGTAATAAATTTATCAGATCTTAATATGCAAAAAGATTCAGTGTTATAAAATTCTCTGACTTTTCTGAGGAATTTTTGCAACAGTGGTAAACTTTCTGTTTTCAAACAGCAACATGTATACTAGCAAAATAAGCATGGCAAAGACTATCCTTGACTTTTTTATTGAAACTAAAGATGCAAAACATTATTCTAACTAACAACAAGCAAAAACTAACAAAATAAAATGACGCTCCAAGCTAAACACATATCATGTGGCGAATAAAAATATAGCTCCAAGTAAAGTTACCGATGAACGAAGACGAAAGAGGGGATGCCATCCGGGGCATCCCCAAGCTTAGTTGCTTGGTTGTCCTTGAATAGTACCTTGGGGTTCCTTGGGCATCCCCAATATTAGTCTCTTGCCACTCCTTATTCTATAGTCCATCGAATCTTTACCCAAAACTTGAAAACTTCAACCACACAAAACTCAAAACAAAACTCGTAAGCTCCGTTAGTATAAGAAAATAAAACCACCACTTAGGTACTGTAATGAACTCATTCTAAATTCATATTGGTGTAATATATACTGTATTCCAACTTCTCTATGGTTCATACCACTTAATACTAGCCATATATGCATCAAAATAAGCAAACAACACATAGAAAACAGAATCTGTCAAAAACAGAACAGTCTGTAGTAATCTGTATCAAACGTGTACTTCTGGAACCCCACAAATTATGAAATAAATTGCTGGACCTGAGTAATTTGTCTATTAATCATCTTCAAAAAGAATCAACCTAAAATCACTCTCCAGTAAAAAATGGCAGCTATTCTCGTGAGCACAAAAGTTTCTGTTTTCTACAGCAAGATCATATAAACTTCACCCAAGTCTTCCCAAATGTTCTACTTGGCACTTTATTGAAACAAAAGCTATAAAACATGATTACTACAGTAGCATAATCATGTGGACACACAAAAACAGTAAGGGTAAATATTGGGTTGTCTCCCAACAAGCGCTTTTCTTTAATGCCTTTCTAGCTAGGCATGATGATGACAATGATGCTCACATAAAAGATAAGAATTGAAACATAACGGGAGCATCATGAAGCATATGACTAGCACATTTAAGTCTAACCCACTTCCTATGCATAGGGATTTTGTGAGCAAACAACTTATGGGAACAATAATCAACTAGCATAGGATGGCACAACAAGCATAACTTCAAGATTTTAAGCACATAGAGAGGAAACTTGACATTATTGCAATTCCTACAAGCATATGTTCCCCTCTCATAATAATTTTCAGTAGAATCATGAATGAATTAAACAACATAACCAGCACCTAAAGCATTCTTTTCATGATCTACAAGCATAGAATTTTTAATACTCTCCACATAAGCAAGATTCTTCTCATGAATAATAGTGGGAGGGAACTCAACAAAATAGCTATAATATGATTGAAAATTAAGATCAAGATGACAAGTTTCATGGTTATCATTATTCTTTAAAGCATACGTGTCATCACAATAATCATCATAGATAGGAGGCATGCTTTCATCATAGTAAATTTTCTCATCAAAACTTGGGGGACTAAAAATATCATATTCATCAAACATAGCTTCCCCAAGCTTGTGGCTTTGCATATCATTAGCATCATGGATATTCAAAGAATTCATACTAACAACATTGCAATCATGCTCATCATTCAAAGATTTAGTGCCAAACAATTTAATGCATTCTTCTTCTAACACTTTGGCACAATTTTATTTTCCATCATACTCAAGAAAGATATTAAAAAGATGAAGCGTAAGAGACAAACTTAACTCCATTTTTTAGTTTTCTTTTATAAACTAAACTAGTGATAAAACAATAAACAAAAAGATTCGATTGCAAGATCTAAAGATATACCTTCAAGCACTCACCTCGCCAGAAAAGAGCTTAGTGACGGAGTGTGAGTACCCTTTACCTAGCCTCCCCGGCAACAGCGCCAGAAAAGAGCTTGATGTCTACTACACAACCTTCTTCTTGTAGACGTTGTTGGGCCTGCAAGTGCACAGGTTTGTAGGACAGTAGCAAATTTCCCTCAAGTGGATGACCTAAGGTTTATCAATCTGTAGGAGGCGTAGGATGAAGATGGTCTCTCTCAAACAACCCTGCAACCAAATAACAAAGAGTCTCTTGTGTCCCCAACACACCCAATACAATGGTAAATTGTATAGGTGCACTAGTTCGGCGAAGAGATGAAGATACAAGTGCAAAATACATAGTATATAAAGATATTTGTAATCTGAAATAATAAAAACAGCAAGGTAGCGAGCGATAAAAGTGAGCGTAAACGGTATTGCAATGATAGGAAACAAGGCCTAGGGTTCATACTTTCACTAGTGCAAGTTCTCTCAACAATAATAACATAGATAGATCATATAACAAGCCCTCAACATGCAACAAAGAGTCACTCCAAAGCCACTAATAGCGGAGAACAAACGTAGAGATTATGGTAGGGTACGAGACCACCTCAAAGTTATCCTTTCTGTTATATCTATTCAAGAGTTCATAGTAAAATAACATAAAGCTATTCTTTCCGCTCAATCCATCATAGAGTTCATACTAGAATACCACCTTAAGACACAAATCAACCAAAACCCTAATGTCACCTAGATACTCCATTGTCACCTCAAGTATCCGTGGGCATGATTATATGATATGCATCACACAATCTCGGATTCATCCAACCAACATAAAAGTACTTCAAAGAGTGCCCCAAAGCTACTACCGGAGAGTCAAGAACGTGTGCCAACCCCTATGCATAGGTTCCCAATGTCACGAAACCCGCAAGTTGATCACCAAAACATACATCAAGTGGCACATGATATCCCATTGTCACCACAGATAATCACAGCAAGACATACATCAAGTGTTCTCATAAAAGACTCAATCCGACAAGATAACTTCAAAGGGGAAACTCAATTCATCACAAGAGAGTAGAGGGGGAGAAACATCATAAGATCCAACTACAATAGCAAAGCTCGGGATACATCAAGATCGTGCCATAGAGAGAACACGAGAGAGAACACGAGAGAGAGAGATCAAACACATAGCTACTGGTACGTACCCTCAGCCCCGAGGGTGAACTACTCCCTCCTCGTCATGGATAGCGCCGGGATGATGAAGATGGCCACCGGTGATGGGATCCCCCCTCAGGCAGGGTGCCGGAACAGGGTCCCAATTGGTTTTTGGTGGCTACAGAGGCTTGCGGCGGCGAAACTCCCGATCTAGGTTCTGTTCTAGAAGTTTTTGGGTACGTAGGTATATATGGGTGCAGGAAGTACGTCGGTGGAGCTAAGGGGGTCCCACGAGGCAGGAGGGCGCGCCCAGGGGGGGGGGGGCGCCCCCACCCTCGTGAGCTCCTCCCGTATCTCCTGACGTGCACTCCAAGTCCATCGGGTGGCTTTCCTTCCAAAAATAACTTCTCAAGTTGATTTCGTTCCGTTTTGACTCCGTATGATATTCCTTTTCCTCGAAACACTGAAATAGGCATAAAACAACAAATCTGGGATGGGCCTCTGGTTAATAGGTTAGTGCCAAAAATAATATAAAAGTGGATATTAAAGCCCAATATTGCCTAAAACAGTAAATAAAGTAGCATGGAGCAATCAAAAATTATAGATACGTTGGAGACGTATCAACCAGCAAATTCCTCAGTGAAGAATTCATAAAAATCGCCTATTAACCCCCCCCCTCTAGTCAATATAACGCACTTTCACTTTGTAACTCTTGGCCTATTAACGGCCCGTGGTGAAACTGGCCCGTAATGAACAGTGTATCACTTTACACCCATTAACGGCCCGTGGTGAAACTGGCCCGTAATGAACAGTGTATCACCTTAAACCCATTAACAGCCCGTTATTCCGTTGGGCCATTTCCATCCCATGTTATCTTTCGGCCTTCTCAGAGCCCATTTATTCTTGGGCTCATTTCCAGCATTCATTTACTTACGGCCCATTACTGTCATTTTTTGCTTGTGGGCCAAATTCAGCCTGTGGTTACAGTCGGCCCGTTTGTGGTCCGTTAATACGTTGGGCTGTTTTCATAGCATCATCAAATACGGCCTATTAACAATGGCCCATTATGGTCGGCCCATGAACGGACGATTCCAACTCTAGCCTGTTTACGACCACAAAGCGGTCTGTTTGGCCCATGTTTGGCCAATCGATCATACGGCCCATATAAGGCCCATTGATGATACGACCCGTAGAAGGCCCATTGTTTCTACGTCCCATAGAAGGCCCATTGTTTCTACGGCCCGTAGAAGGCTCACTGTTTCTACGGCCAGTAGGAGGCCCAATGTCACTACACTAAATATTAGCCCATGGTTATTGTGGCCTAGTTTTAAAAAATAGGTTATTGCAACCACTAGAAAACCGTGGAAGAAGAACTGCAATGACTACAAGCAAACAAATAAACAAGACAACAAGGAAATAAATAAGCAAGCAACTAACGCTAGGCTATCACGGCTATTACACATATTACATCCACTGGGCATCAAAGTTCGCCACCAGTGCAAATATAGGGAACAAATCAGCATATCATATACACTGGTTCTCAAAGTGGGCGACCGACGCAAATAAACGCCGCAGCAAAACAAATCCAAAACTGAAACCACTTCAGAAGATCTCAAGAAACAATATCCTGGGTACCCATAATGCTAGCAAGATGCTTAGCAAGCTTATTAACTTTCTCTTGTTTGGCGCTTAAATCCTCCAGCGCTTGCTGTTGCACCAGGAAATATGCATCTGAATTCTGCAGGGACTTCCTCGGTCCTTCAGCTTCCTGTCGCAGCACATCTGAATGATGTCTTTCAACTTGAAGTTGAGACTCAAGAAGACGAACTGATTCAGGCAGCGAGTTCGAAGAGCTTGTGCCAGCAGTAGTGGCCAGTAACTCAAACACTACATCAAGACAAGACTTTTGGGTTCTCTCACTGTCGTCAAGATAGTTTTTATCAGCTTTCTTGGAGACCAACAGGGATGTCTCACTATCTTGAACCTTATCTACATTACTTCCTTTACCATTGGATAACGCGGTACTATTCTCCAATATTTTGTCCGCATTCTAAAAGAGAAACAAGCAGACACATCACATGTTTACCATGTTGTATATGAAAATCATTTTGGTAAATGAGTTCAGTAGTAAAGTGGACAGGATAACAGCATGAAACAAACATATATCTATGTACCATGGTCACTTTATGGTCTATATCATTCTAGTTTTTGTTGCCAAATCAAGATAGAGACACATTTCAAATAATATTTGTTCAAGACAAAGCAGAATAGACAGAACATAAGTATGGGTAACTATAGAGCAATAACAACACTTGTAATGTGCATGACATGAGAACATAACTGTTTATTCAATTGAAACTGAAATCAACATAGAGCAGGTTACAACAGCAAACCAGTTAAAGAAACAGGTTTAAAACATACCTGTTGCGCCATTGAAGTTTCAATTCCATCCTTCAAATTAGAAAATAGTTGGTATGAGTAAATACAGTAATGCAAGAGCAAAGGAGTATGAACCATAGCTACAGAACCTGACCTGAGAACAAATCTTCTTCTCCTTTAAGCGTTGAGTTGGGATTCAGAGTGGTGGTCCTCGTGCTTTGGGCACTGCAGTTCCCTTACTAACTGCTCGTGTTTGGGTGCTCCGTGGTGGAGACGGTGCTGTGTCAACTGGAACTGGGTTACTATCTGTCGGGGTTGGGGTTAGAAGGGGTGTAGCTGGTTCTCTGTCCAACTGGGTAGGGGTACAATCTGCGAGAGTCTGGGTTATATGTGGTGGATCTGGTCCTTGGGCAAGTACAATCGTGGTTCTATCTGCATCAACTGGTAGCACTATCTTTTCTGAAGACCGTGTTGTTACTCCCTTAGATACTGCCATCATGCTCTCCAATTCAAATGGCTAATAAACAAGAAAAGTAATTGAAAGTATAGACATTGTATGATAGACAAGTGCAATGGATAGTGAGGAATAAAAGAGGGCATGAAATAATTCATATTTATGTTGTCTAACCAAACATGATAGCATGACACAATTTCACATATATGATGGCTAACTAAACAGGATAGCATGACACAATTTCACATTATGATGGCTAACTAAAAAAGATGGAAAGCCATAGTTCAAAATATGAGACTATGTAAACAGGATGACATGACATAACTATATAATGTGTTTATTAAATAGGTTGGCATGCCCTAATTCACATACATTCACAGATAGAATGCCATAATTCAAAATATGATGACTGTAAACACTAAACAGGATGAGATGATATAACTATATGATGTCTTTATTAAATGGGTTGCCATGCCATAATTCAGATAGATGATGTGTATGTACTATGTAAACATGATGGCATGATATAATTCAAATATATGATTTATATAGTAAGCAAGTAAGCAGATGACAATCCATATATGATGTAAAAACTAAGCAATGCAAGAAAACATGCATGACATGGGTAATATAACCCTGCCAAGTTTGAGCATAGACCTCAGGGGGGAAATAGGACTGGTCATCAGTCTCTGAATCCTCCTCTGAGGAGCTCTCTGTAACCAGCAAGATGTCTGCTTCAGCAGGTAGCATTGTCTGCTCTGAATACCTTGTTTTCACTCCAGATACTTCCATCATCGCTTCAAATGGCTGATGCACAGGAAGAGTAGTTGAATATACAAACGTTGTCGACAAATGGAACACGTAATACAAAAAAATGATAGCATGATATAATTCACATACATGATGATTGGCTAAAGAACATGGCATTGCATAATTCACATATATAATGCCTTTGCAACAAGATAGCATTGTATAATTCACATATATAATGTCTTGCAACAAGATGGCAATGCATAATTCACATATATGGTAATTAGACATTGAACAGGTGGCATTCACACAAAGCATGTCTAAAGTAATCAAATGACATAGCAATGCGAGACACCATACGCACGATATGAGCAACATAACCCTGCCAAGTTAGAGCATACACCTCGGGGGAGGGGGGGAATAGGACTGGTCATCTGTCTCTGAACCCTCCTCTGAGGAGCTATCCGTAACCAGCGAGATATGCGCTTCGTCAGATACCATAGTCTGCTCTGAAGACCTTGTTTTCACTCCAGAATTTGCCATCACCGTGTCAAATGGCTGATGCACACGAAGAGCAGTTGAATGTACTAACATTGTTGACAAATGTAATATGTAACGAAAAAAGGATGGCCTGATATAATTTACATATAAGATGACTGGCTAAGCAGGATGGCATTGCAAAATTCACATATATGATGCCTGGCTAAACAAGATGGCGTTGCATAATTCACATAAACGACGAATAGACTAAACAGATGGCATTCGCACAAAGGATGTCTAAGCTAAGCAGATGACATATTTGATGTATAAAGTAAGCAATGCAAGACACCATATGCATGATATAACCAACATCAGCATGCCAAGTTAGAGCGAAGACATCAGGGGGTAAATAGGAGTTGTCTTCTCCTTCTGAATCCCCCTCAGAACAGATATCTTCCTCTCGATTACAATCCAAAATGCATGGAGGGGGGGGCTGCGTTTGCACCTACCATGGAGCGACGTCTGCATGAAATTTTATTGCCACGCAAGGCTCGTCTCTTTTGCTCTACATGTTCAGTTCCATTGTTTACAATAACTGTCATGCATAGGAATAACTCATAGTAGACACCAGAGATTAACCAGATAGTAGATAGATACTATTGATAGCGGCCCCGATATGTACCCCACAACCATTTAAAAACTCAAGTTTGACCATTAGTTTGGAGCTGAATCAGAGTCTAATCGATGAACAGGACGATAAAGTAGCATGTAATATTAAGCAATGCATAACGTAAGCAGACACGAAAGAGTGCGACCTCTCTTGCGGACCCGTGTAGTCCTCGAGGTCATCTGCTCGGTTGATGATGGTAATGCAATATTCATGGCTGCCGGCGGCGGGGAAGAAGATCTAAGGCAGCGAAAGACAGTCTGGAGGCCGGATCCTTGCTGTGCTGGACCCTTCTGTCGTTGGAGCAGCTAAGCTGGGGTGGACGATGATGCAGCAGGAGTGGGACAAACCACGCAAGGTTTCTTTGACAACTATCTGTAAGAGAAGTAATTCTGTAAGGGCTCGTTTGAATTGGAGGATTCCAACAATGCAGGGATAGGAAATAGAAAGGAATAGGATAGGAATGCACGTGCAAAATAGAGAATTTAAAAACACAGGATTTCTGCCAATCTGGGTGTTTGATTCACAACAATTGGAAGATCACATGATGCAAAGAAGCATGGTGAGATTAAGTCAAACCACAAGAAAATGTACGGTTATAATGCTATTATGCTAATATCTCTTAGTCTTGTGCTTCATGAATAGGAATTTGAAAAGGAGGACAAGTGAAAATTAAAATTCCTACGTTTTTTATTTCAAGGAGACACTAAAGGAACAAATCCGTGTGCTCAGTGGATAATATATATAACATGTAGAGTAAAAAAGAGATGCAACAAGTGTACAACCTCTTTCACGAATCCATGTCGATCTGAGCGTGATTGGGTTGGCCGGTGAGGATGCTTCTGCTGACTTTGCTGTCGGAGGAGGAGAAGAATATCTTAGGCGTTTGGAGATGGAGCCCGAGGTACTGCTCCGCTGTGATGGAGGGTTTCGTCGTTGGAGCAGCTCCGGTGAGTTGTACGACGCCGAGGCTGAAGCAGGACAAGAGAGACAACGAACAACCTTAACCTGAGTGGAATTCTAATAGCATCTCCAATACATGATGTAACATACATAACCACAAAGTGCTAGATGTAAAATACATCAGCCGCTCATCTCTGAACTTAACTGTTGAAACTGAATTAACTGTCGAAACTGAACTTAACTGTCGAAACTGAATTAACTGTCGAAACTGAATTTTGCTGTCAAAACTAAATTTTGCTGTCGAAACTGAACGCACTAGCAAGGTGAGGCTACACGTCGGTCGATTGACTTTTTCATCTCTAGTCGGTTGATTTTGCAGCCGTTGGATACGAAATCAAGGGCTTATGGTTCATCTTCAACCTCCACCCCCCTGAGCCGCCAGCCACCACCGGCCAAACAGCAGCCCCCCGCCGCCCCCGGCCGGCGGTGCGCCGCCCCGCCCGCCCCGAAAACACTCCACACCACCGGTCCACCGCCGCCCCGGCCATCCCTCTAGCCTCCCCCCCGAGCCGAGCTTTTTCTTCGGCGATCCCCATGCCACCGCCCCGCCAACGCCCTACCACCGCCGGCGACCACCGCCCCACCCTGAACCCTAAGATAGATAGTGGGGTACCATGATACGTCCATTTTGCATCATGCTTTTATATCAATATTTATTGCATTATGGGCTGTTATTTCACGTTATGTCACAATACTTATGGCTATTCTCTCTTATTTTACAAGGTTTACATGAAGAGGGAGAATGCCGGCAGCTGGAATTCTGGGCTGGAAAAGGAGCAAATATGAGAGGCCTATTCTGCGTAACTCCAAAAGTCCTAAAACTCCACGAAATATCTTAAAATAAATAAAGAAAACTCATCACCAAAGATGAAGGCCAGGGGGCCCACACCCTTCTCACGAGGGTGGGGGATGCCCCCCCTGGGGCGCGCCCCCCTACCTCGTGGGCCCCCTGGTGGCTCTCCGATGCCCATCTTCTCCTATATCAAGTCTTTTGATGAGAAAAAACATCAAGCAACCTTTCGGGACGAGACTCCGCCGCCACGAGGCGGAACCTTGGCGGAACCAATCTAGGGCTCCGGCGGAGCTATTTTGCTGGGGACACTTCCCTCCGGGAGGGGGAAATCATCACCATCGTCATCACCAATGCTCCTCTCATCGGGAGAGGGCAATCTCCATCAACATCTTCACCAGCACCATCTCATCTCCAAACCCTAGTTCATCTCTTGTATCCAATTCTTGTCTCCATGTCTGGGATTGGTGCTAGTAGGTTGCTAGTAGTGTTGATTACTCCTTGTAGTTGATGCTAGTTGGTTTATTTGGTGGAAGATCATATGTTCAGATCCTTTATGCACATTATTACCCCTCTGATTATGAACATGAATATGCTTTGTGAGTAGTTATGTTTGTTCCTGAGGACAAGGGAGAAGTCTTGCTATTAGTAGTCATGTGAATTTGGTATTCGTTCGATATTTTGATGAGATGTATGTTGTCTAGCCTCTAGTGGTGTTATGTGAACGTCGACTACATAAAACTTCACCATTATTTGGGCCTGGAGGAAGGCATTGGGAAGTAATAAGTAGATGATGGGTTGCTAGAGTGACAGAAGCTTAAACCCTAGTTTATGTGTTGCTTTGTAAGGGGCTGATTTGGATCCATATGTTTCATGCTATGGTTAGGTTTACCTTAATACTTTTGTTGTAGTTGCAGATGCTTGCAATAGAGGTTAATCATAAGTGGGATGTTTGTCCAAGTAAGGGCAGTACCCAAGCACCGGTCCACCCACATAACAAATTATCAAAGTACCGAACGCGAATCGTATGAGCGTGATGAAAACTAGCTTGACGATGTTCCCATGTGTCCTCGGGAGCGCTTTTCCTATTATAAGAGTTTGTCCAGGCTTGTCCTTTGCTACAAAAAGGATTGGGCCACCTTGCTGCACTTTATTTACTTTTGTTACTTGTTGCTCGTTACAATTTATCTTATCACAAAACTATCTGTTACCACTTATTTCAGTACTTGCAGAGAAAACCTTGCTGAAAACCGCTTATCATTTCCTTCTGCTCCTCGTTGGGTTCGACACTCTTACTTATCGAAAGGACTACAATAGATCCCCTATACTTGTGGGTCATCAAGACTCTTTTCTGGCGCCGTTGCCGGGGAGTGAAGCTCCTTTGGTAGGTGGAATTTGGTAAGGAAAAATTTATTTAGTGTGCTGAAATTTTCTGTCACTTGTTACTATGGAAAGTAATTCTCTGAGGGGCTTGTTCGGGGTATCTTCACCCCGTCCAGTAGAGCAAAGAGTTGCTCCTCAACCTACTCAACCTACTGAACCTATTGAAAATGAAACTCCTTTTGAGATTCCTTTGGGTATGATGGAAAAACTGCTAGCTAACACTTTTACAGGAGATGGAACAAGACATCCTGATGAACATCTACGCTATGTGGATGACGTTTGTGGACTATTTAAGCTTGCAGGTATACCCGATGATGTTGTTAAGAAGAAGGCCTTCCCTTTATCTTTGAAGGGAGACGCATTGACATGGTGCAGGCTATGTGATGATATGAGATCATGGAACTATAAAAGATTGAAATTGGAATTTCATCAAAAGTATTACCCTATGCATCTTGTTCATTGTGATCGCAATTATATATATAATTTTTGGCCTTGCAAAGGAGAAAGCATCGCTCAAGCTTGCGGGAGGCTTAAACCAATGTTATATTCATGCCCCAATCATGAGCTCTCGAGAGAAGTAATTATGCAAAGTTTTTATGCTCGACTTTCTGATAACAATCACACCATGCTCGTTACTTCTTGTGCTGGCTCTTTTATGATGAAGACTATTGAATTTAAATGGAATTTATTGGATAGAATTAAATGCAACTTTGAAGATTGGGACCTCGACGAAGGTAAGGAGTCAGGTATGACACCTAAGTTTGATTGTGTTAAATCTTTTATGGATACCAATATTTTCCGTAAGTTTAGCACTAAATATGGACTTGACTATGAGATAGTAGCTTCTTTCTATGAATCCTTTGCTACTTATGTTGATATCCCCAAGGAGAAGTGGTTTAAATATCATCCTCCCATAGAAGTAAAAGTAGCTGCACCTATTAAAGTTGAAGAAAAAATTGTCACTTATAATGATCCTATTGTTCCCACTTATGTTGAGAAACCGCCTTTCCCTGTTAGAATGAAGGATCATGCTAAAGCTTCAACTGTTGTTCATAAAAGCAATATTAGAACTTATACACCTCCTGAGCAAGTCAAAGTAGAACCCAATATTGCTATTGTTAAAGATCTCTTGTCTGATAATATTGATGGGCAGGTTATTCTATTCCAGGGTAAAACTGCTAGAATTGCTAAACCTTGTGATAAACATAAACATAGACCTGTGGTAGGAGTGCCTGTTATTTCTGTTAAAATAGGAGATCATTGTTATCATGGATTATGTGATATGGGTGCTAGTGCTAGTGTAATACCCATTGACTTATATAGAGAAATTATGCATGATATTGCACCTGCCGAGTTAGAAGAAATTGATGTCACAATTAAACTTGCCAATAGAGATACTATTTCTCCAGTGGGAATTGTTAGAGATGTTGAAGTCTTGTGTGGGAAAACCAAATATCCCACTGATTTTCTTTTTCTTGGTTCTCCACAAGATAGCTTTTGTCCCATTATATTTAGTAGACCCTTCTTGAATACTGTTAATGCTAAGATAGACTGCGAAAAGAATGTTGTTACTATTGGCTTGGATGATATGGTTCATGAGTTTAATTTCTCTAAATTTAGTAAACAACACCGTGAGGAAGAATCGCCTAGTAAGGATGAAATTATTGGTCTTGCTTCTATTGCTGTACCTCCTAGTGATCCTTTAGAACAATATTTGCTAGATCATGAAAATGATATGTTCATGAATGAAAGAAGGGAAATAGATGAAGTATTGTTTAAACAGGAACCTATCCTGCAACATAATTTTCCTGTTGAAATCCTAGGGGATCCTCCTCCACCCAAGGGTGATCCCGTGTTTGAGCTTAAACCGTTGCCTGATAATCTTAAATATGCTTATGTTGATGAAAAGAAAATATATCCTGCTATTATTAGTGCTAACCTTTCAGAGCATGAAGAAGAAAGATTATTGATAACTCTGAAGAAGCACCGTGCCGCTATTGGATATACACTTGATGATACTAAGGGCATTAGTCCCACTCTATGTCAACATAAAATAAATTTGGAAGCGGATGCCAAACCAGTTTGTGATCCCCAACGACGTTTGAATCCTAAAATGAAAGAAGTGGTAAGAAAAGAAATACTCAAGCTTCTGGAGGCAGGTATAATTTATCCCGTTGTTGATAGTCAGTGGGCAAGTCTTGTCCATTGTGTCCCTAAGAAGGGAGGTATTACTATTGTTCCTAATGATAAAGATGAACTGATCCCGCAAAGAATTATCACAGGCTATAGGATGGTAATTGATTTCCGCAAATTAAATAAAGCTACTAAGAAAGATCATTACCCCTTACCTTTTATTGATCAAATGATAGAAATATTATGCAAACATACACATTATTGCTTTCTAGATGGTTATTCTAGTTTCTCTCAAATACCTATGTCAGCTAAATATCAATCAAAGACTACTTTTACATGCCCTTTTGGTACTTTTGCTTATAGACGTATGCCTTTTGGTTTATGTAATGCACCTTCTACCTTTCAAAGATGCATGACGGCTATATTCTCTGACCTTTGTGAAAAAAAATTGTGAGGTTTTCATGGACGACTATTCCATCTATGGTTCCTCTTTTGATGATTGCTCGAGCAATCTTGATCGAGTTTTGCAGAGATGTGAAGAAACTAATCTTGTCTTGAATTGGGAAAAGTGCCACTTTATGGTTAATGAAGGTATTGTCTTGGGGACAAAGTTTCTGAAAGAGGTACTGAAGTTGATAAGGCCAAGGTTGATGCTATTGAAAAGATGCCATGTCCCAAGGACATCAAAGGTGTAAGAAGTTTTCTTGGTCACGCCGGATTTTATAAGAGGTTCATTAAGGACTTCTCAAAAATTTCTCGGCCTCTGACTAATTTATTACAAAAAGATGTACCATTTGTCTTTGATGATGATTGTGTAGAAGCATTTGAAATACTTAAGAAAGCATTAGTCTCTGCACCTGTTGTTCAGCCACCTGATTGGAATTTACCCTTTGAAATTATGTGTGATGCTAGTGATTATGCTGTAGGTGGTGTTCTAGGGCAAAGAGTTGATAAAAAATTAAATGTTATCCATTATGCTAGTAAGACTCTAGACAATGCTCAAAGAAACTATGCTACTACCAAAAAGGAACTTTTAGCAGTTGTATTTGCTTGTGATAAATTCAGACCCTATATTGTTGATTCTAAAGTAACTATTCACACTGATCATGCTGCTATTAAATATCTTATGGAAAAGAAGGATGCAAAACCTAGACTCATTAGATGGGTTCTTTTGCTACAAGAATTTGATTTGCACATTGTTGATAGAAAGGGAGCTGAGAACCCCGTTGCAGACAACTTATCTAGGTTAGAGAATGTTCTTGATGACCCACTACCTATTGATGATAGCTTCCCTGATGAGCAATTAAATGTCATAAGCACTTCTCGTAGCACTCCATGGTATGATGATTATGCTAATTTTATTGTCGCTAAATTTATACCACCTAGCTTCACATACCAACAAAAGAAAAAGTTTTTCTATGACTTGCGACATTACTTTTGGGATGACCCACATCTCTATAAAGAAGGAGTAGATGGTGTCATTAGATGTTGTGTACCTGAGCATGAACAGGAACAGATCCTATGCAAGTGTCACTTTGAAGCTTATGGAGGACACCATGTTGGAGATAGAACTGCACATAAGGTATTGCAATCTGTTTTTTATTGGCCTACTCTCTTCAAGGATGCCCGTAAGTTTGTTTTGTCTTGCGATGAATGTCAAAGAATTGGTAATATTAGTAGACGTCAAGAAATGCCTATGAATTATTCACTTGTTATTGAACCATTTGATGTTTGGGGCTTTGATTATATGGGACCTTTTCCTGCCTCTAATGGATACACACATTTTTTAGTTGTTGTTGATTACGTTACTAAGTGGGTAGAAGCTATTCCAACTAGTAGTGCCGATCATAACACTTCTATTAAAATGCTTAAGGAAGTTATTTTTCCGAGGTTTGGAGTCCCTAGATATTTAATGACTGATGGTGGTTCACACTTTATTCATGGTGCTTTCCGTAAAATGCTTGCTAAATATGACGTTAATCATAGGATTGCATCTCCTTATCACCCGCAGTCTAGTGGTCAAGTAGAGTTGAGCAATAGAGAGCTCAAATTAATTTTGCAAAAGCCTGTCAACAGGTCTAGAAAGAATTGGTCCAAGAAACTGGACGATGCATTATGGGCCTATAGAACTGCATATAAAAATCCTATGGGTATGTCTCCATATAAAATGGTTTATGGAAAAGCATGTCACTTACCTCTCGAACTAGAACATAAGGCATATTGGGCTATTAAAGAGCTCAACTATGATTTCAAACTTGCTGCTGAGAAGAGGTAATTGATATTAGCTCCCTTGATGAATGGAGAACCCAAGCTTATGAAAATGCCAAGTTGTTTAAAGAAAAAGTTAAAAGATGGCATGACAAAATAATACAAAAGCGTGAGTTTAATGTAGGTGATTATGTATTGCTATACAACTCTCGTTTAAGATTTTTTGCTGGAAAACTTCTCTCTAAATGGGAAGGTCTCTACGTTATCGAGGAGGTCTATCGTTCCGGTGCCATAAAAATCAACAACTTCGAAGGCACAAATCCGAAGGTGGTAAACGGTCAAAGGATCAAACACTATATCTCAGGTAATCCTATAAATGTTGAAACAAATATTATTGAAACCGTAACCCCGAAGGAATACATAAGGGACACTTTCCAGCCCGCTTCAGACTCCAAAAAGGAATAGGTATGTGGTACGGTAAGTAAACCGACTCCAAAACAATTTTTAAGGCAATATTTCTCCGTTTTGGAATATTTAGAAAAATAGAAAAATAAGTGGCAGTCCGGGAAGGACACGAGGCCTCCACGAGGGTGGAGGGCGCGCCCTACCCTCCTGGGCATGCCCCCCTACCTCGTGAGTATCTCGTGTGCTCTCCGGACTCCGTTTTCTTGTACGATACGTATTTTGGTCGGTAAAAATTCATTATATATACTCCCAAAGGTTTTGACTCTCGTATCACGCAAATATCCGCTGTTTTCGTTTCGAGCTGTTCCTACTGTAGATTTGAACAAGATGTCGTCCCAAGATTCGGAGGGAGAGAGCTACATAGCTGATAATATTGAAAATCCAAGAGTATATGGGGACGTGGAACACTATGGCTGGACCACAGAGGAAGAAGAAGACTATGATCCAAAGAGGAAGGAGGAGACAAGCTCTGATGAAGAGGACTACCCACTGCCTCAACCTGGTGATATGCATGTGGAGTTCAAGAAGTCAAGCCTCCCTAAGGTCCAATCTATTCCACCACGTTTTTTGCAGGACAACTAGGCAACACTATGCAAGAAGATAATGAAACTTGAGCTCGAGAATGAGGATCTGAGGGAGGAAACTTTTAGCCTCAGGCATAAGCTAGAGAAGAAAAGTGCAACAACTCCTACTTCACCACCTCCGAAGAAATAATCACATGGGTATGGGCACTCCCCTTGGCAACTGCCAAGCTTGGGGGAGGTGCCCTGGTATCGTATGACCATAACAACTCCTATCTTTACCATTTTTCTTAGTTCGATCCTATTAGTAGTATCTTGATTTAGTAGAATAAAGTCAAGGCATGATTTAGTTTTGAGTTTTGCTTTACGATCCTTCTTTGTATTCGAGTCCGTGAGCTATATAATAAAGATTAGTGTTAAGTCAAGGGCTTGTTTATTTTGCCATGATCTTGGGTGAATAGAAGAAAAGAACAAAAAGAATCAAAGAGTCCATATTGATCTTATTGAAAGTAATGACTTCACATAGAGAGAGTATGATGATTAAAATTTGTTGGGAGTTGGCAAATATAGCTTCGGTCATCGTTGCAATTAATAAGAAGTAATAAGGAAAGAGAGGTTTCACATATAGATATATTATCATTGACATCTTTTATGATTGGGAGCACTCATTAAAACATGACATGCTAAAGAGTTGAAGTTGGACAAGGAAGACAACATAATGAGTTATGTTTTCTTATATCTGAGATAAAGTATGTTGTCATGGATCCTCTAACGTGTTGAGCTTGCCTTTCCCCCTCATGCTAGCCAAATTCTCAGCACCAAGTAGAAATGCTACTTGTGCTTCCAATTACCCTTAAACCAGTTTTGCCATGAGAGTCCACCATATCTACCTATGGATTGAGTAAGATCCTTCAAGTAAGTTGTCATCGGTGCAAGCAATAGAAATTGCTCTCTAAATATGCATGAATTATTAGTGCGGAGAAAATAAGCTTTGTACGAACTTGTTGTGGACGTAATAAAAGCGACAGACTGCATAATAAAGGTCCACATACAAGGGGCAATATAAAGTGATGTTCTTTTGCATTAAGATTTTGTGCATGAACCCTAAACGCGTATGACGACCTCTGCTTCCCTCTGCGAAGGGCCTATCTTTTATTATTATCCTCTAACTTATGCAAGAGTCACGGTGATCTTCACCTTTCCTTTTTCATTTTATCCTTTGGCAAGCTCAACATGTTGGAAAGAGTATGATATATATATCTAATTGGATGCAGGGGAGCATGAATCATTATTGTTGACATTACGCTTGAGGTAAAAGGTTGTGGGGCAAAACTATAAGCCCCTATATTTCTCTGTGTCCGATTAAAACTCCGTAACCACAAGTATCGCTTGAGTGTTAGCAATTATGAAGGACTAAGTGATAGTTGAGTATGTGGACTTGCTTTTAAGCTCTGACATAGACTCTTTCCGATGGTATGATAAATTGCAATTGCTTCAATGACTGAGGTTATAATTTGTTGGTGCTCAATACGGTTTCTGATTCATACTTTTTGCTTTGTGAAAATATCATCACTTGAACATAAGTAATCATATGACAAAATCTATATATGTTGCTGTTATGAAAATAATCATGATGCCTTCATGTCCGTATTTTATTTTTATCGACGCCTCTACCTCTAAACATGAGGACATATTTATTGTTATCGGCTTTTCGCTTGAGGACAAGCAAGGTCTAAGCTTGGGGGAGTTGATACGTCCATTTTGCATCATGCTTTTATATCAATATTTATTGCATTATGGGCTGTTATTTCACGTTAAGTCACAATACTTATGGCTATTCTCTCTTATTTTACAAGGTTTACATGAAGAGGGAGAATGCTAGCAGCTGGAATTCTAAGCTGGAAAAGGAGCAAATATTGGAGGCCTATTCCGCGTAACTCCAAAAGCCCTGAAACTCCACGAAATATCTTAAAATAAATAAAGAAAAATTGTCGCCAAAGATGAAGGCCAGGGGGCCCACACCTTGCTCACGAGGGTGGGGGGCGCGCCCCCCCTGGGGCGCGCACCCCTACCTCGTGGGCCCCCTGGTGGCTTTCCGACGCCCATCTTCTCCTATATGAAGTATTTCGATGAGAAAAAACCCTCAAGCAACCTTTCGGGACGAGACTCCGCCGCCACGAGGCGGAACCTTGGCAGAACCAATCTAGGGCTCCGGCGGAGCTGTTTTGCCAGGGACACTTCCCTCTGGGAGGGGGAAATCATCACCATCGTCATCACCAATGCTTCTCTCATCGGGAGAGGGCAATGCCCATGAACATCTTCACCAGCACCATCTCATCTCCGAACCCTAGTTCATCTCTTGTATCCAATTCTTGTCTTCAAGTCCGGGATTGGTGCAAGTAAGTTGCTAGTAGTGTTGATTACTCCTTGTAGTTGATGCTAGTTGGTTTATTTGGTGGAAGATCATATTTTCAGATCCTTTATGCACATTATTACCCCTATGATTATTAACATGAATATGCTTTGTGAGTAGTTACGTTTGTTCCTGAGGACAAGGGAGAAGTCTTACTATTAGTAGTCATGTGAATTTGGTATTCGTTCGATATTTTGATGAGATGTATGTTGTCTAGCCTCTAGTGGTGTTATGTGAACGTCGACTACATAACACTTCACCATTATTTGGGCCTAGAGGAACGCATTGGGAAGTAATAAGTAGATGATGGGTTGCTAGAGTGACAGAAGCTTAAACCCTAGTTTATGCGTTGCTTCGTAAGGGGCTGATTTGGATCCATATGTTTCATGCTATGGTTAGATTTACCTTAATACTTTTGTTGTAGTTGCGGATGCTTGCAATAGAGGTTAATCATAAGTGGGATGCTTGTCCAAGTAAGGGCAGTACCCAAGCACCGGTCCACCCACATAACAAATTATCAAAGTACCGTACGCGAATCATATGAGCGTGATGAAAACTAGCTTGATGATATTCCCATGTGTCCTCGGGAGCGCTTTTCCTATTATAAGAGTTTGTCCAGGCTTGTCCTTTTCTACAAAAAGGATTGGGCCACCTTGCTGCACTTTATTTACTTTTGTTACTTGTTGCTCGTTACAATTTATCTTATCACAAAACTATCTGTTACCACTTATTTCAGTACTTGCAGAGAATACCTTGCTGAAAACCGCTTATCATTTCCTTCTGCTCCTCGTTGGGTTCGACACTCTTACTTATCAAAAGGACTATGATAGATCCCCTATACTTGTGGGTC
>NC_041387.1:644757139-644759898 GCF_002162155.2 Triticum dicoccoides
ACTGACCCAAAAGTCGATTCAGTCGACTGAAGTGTAGCTAAATCGGAGAAGCATTGCAAGCAAGAGCAAGAGCGAGAGCATCAGCATGAGCAAGAGCAATAGCAAGAGCAAACCAGGCAGGGGTCCGAGAGCAAGAGCAGAGCAGCAGTGCGAGTGAGAGCTAAAGCAGCAACAACTCCTACTAATGTGGACGTCGCCGCCCAGGGAGCAACACCATGGAGGAAGTGGCCGGCGACGCTGCCGTGGATGGAGCCGCGCCGTGTCGGCTCAGGACCGAGCGCCGGTAGCACCATGAGATTGAATCAAGAAGAAAATGCGGCGATTAGTGTACAACCTCTTTGGTGGCGCCGATTAGGCCGCAGCTTCATCCGAGGAAATGGTGATGATGATGCTCTTCTGGTGGTGCAGGTGAAGACGGCGGTGCGGGAATGGAGGTGGCGTGAAAGACGAGGGGAACGTCGGGGCAGCTCCATGGAGGTGGAGGACGGGGTGGCTGAACCGGCAGGACGACGAGATCAACAACGGATCCTCATCCGGTATGGTGGATGAGGGACGTCGAGGTGTTGCTGTGGACGACATCATCGGGGAAGAGGCTCTGGCTAGGTGGCGGACAGAGCAGGGTGTGGGGTTTCGTCGCAGGTTTTCGCGGCCTCGGTGTACGAATGGGTGGGCGGATGGGATGGCAGTGGGGAACCATGGCTTAGGGACGCACTTGTCCGAAATGTGGGGTCAGTTACGAAAGTACCCCCACAGATTTGAGGCGCTTCTTTCGGTTCAGGGGTACCATGGGCATTTCGCGTGTCGGGATTTCACAGGAGGTGGGAGTTTTCACGCGCGTTGTAATTTTGGAATAGCAAGGCGCGGGTTGAGATGGAGGGAGTTGTCGGAGCACAACGAGACAAAGATATATCTTAAATATTTTGGGCTAACAAGGCGAGGGTTGAAATTTCCGGACAAGCCTAACATGTACTGTACCAAATCAATGCGCACTACAAATGTCATTCAAAACTTTGAATTCATGTTATGTTCAATTAAAATATTTCGCTACGTGTATAATGCATGCAATCTACTACTCAAATGAACATTTTAGTGCATTCCAAACGTATATACTACCGCTTCAATATGAACTAAATTTGAATTCCATTCTCTATTTGAATAAGATCTATAATAATGATTGTTGTGAAGTCAAAGCATTTGAATTCGTTTATTTGTTTTAATAAGATCTACAATCATCATTATTGTCAAGTTAAACCATCATTTGTGTATTATCTTCATAGCACACCACATGATTAGTCTCGAGTTACATATGAACTATGTGTACTATATGAACTCGAACTCAATTTTTTGAATCCACTTTATTTTGATTTCAAATCACACTACATTTCTAGCTCTAGCTAGATCTTCGTAATCTAAACCATGTCTCATATGTATAATGTGTTTATCACATTATGTATGGTGCCCCGCCCCCTACGCCTACAAGTATTTAGATGTGAGTTGCAAACACCACACATTACCACAAATTCAAATAAAATGTGAGAATGTTCGATATATAGTATTGTTTAGATTGTTCCATATTTAGTTGTAAGATGCAAACGCCACACATTATCACAAATTCAAATAAAATGTGAGATTTTTTGATGTATAGTATGGTTTAGATTGTACGGCATTTAGCTGTGAGTTGCAAACACCATGCATTATCACATTATGGTATAACATGTGCACAACACGTGTATCGCCGCTATATTCATGCATGCAATGTTTAAAACACCATGATCTCACATTCAAATATATGAATCCGCTTTCATATCAAATTATGATCTTTGTTAGTCTCTTACACCCACACAATCCTCTAACCTTTGTAGCTACCACTAACTTTCTCTCGTGCATGCACACGCCCTCCTCGCCCTCCCCCTCCCTTGGCATTCTATCCACCGGGCACATTCATTTTTTTTCTTTAGGTCGTTCTCCCAGAGTCTCCACAACTCCTTTCCGACACACACCGATAGATAAACCTCTCCAGCGATGCCTGCCTACAACATACACACACACCTTCAATCTCCTCCTTTATGTGTCCTTGCCTCGTGTCTCTCATACGGTCACACACACGTGTAAACTCTCGCCCCTCTTTTCGTCAATCTCACAACCGCACACTCCTCCCCCTATCTAGCTAGTAGTTGGGCCTCTCGCACCACCTCCTAGCTCCATTCTCTCTGTCTATCCATCTCGCTGGGCCTTATTTGCCTCTAACAAATGGACGTACACCAACCGATCTCTCGCTATACATATAGCTAGCTAGGTCCTTATAACTCGTTTTTACCCACGCGTCGATCGATCTACCTCATTAGTTGTGTCTCTCCGTTCCTACGACAAACAACAATTGATCTACCGATCTAGTTAGGTTTGCTTACCAAACACATGGTTCCCCTTCATCATCCATGGATGCGTCCCGACAGATCTATCATGCACACGCACACACAGAAACACATCCCCACTCTTATTGATAACATTGCAGTTCCACCCTCAGTTTGTCTAGTAGGCCTCTCCCACCATCTCCGAGAAGCAACTCCATCACCCATCCAGCACTCTACCCCTCTCCCTCCCTCTCTCTCTCCTCTCTCTCTCTCTGTCCCATCATATTTCCCATCCTTCAGTTATGTATGGATGTCGACCGATCTCCCTCAAGACATAGCTGGGTCTCTCCTTCTCAACACATATACGAGTCGTTCTACCTCTATAGTTAGGCCTCTGCCTACCCCTCC
>NC_041387.1:644760268-644781244 GCF_002162155.2 Triticum dicoccoides
TAGGCCAGTCGCCCTATATCTTTGACTTGCACACACACACAATTTCGATGTCTCTCTTCATTGATCTCGCACCCACCCACTTGATCCTCTCTTCGACTCTATCGATAGCTATGACCCCTCCCTCTCTTCTCGTGGATTGCCCAACCCTCTATGTATGATATGGATAGGCCTCCATTTCACACACATTGCATGCAAAATCTTGTTTGAGATGTCATCGACACATATTCCCACAAACAATTCACGAAATCAACCCCCACCCCACCCCGACCCCTACCCCAAAACCAAAAACACTCATGAGCGCAGTTTGTATGTCTCTCACACACCCACGTAGGTGGGGGACGTGCACGAAGCTCTCACACACCCACGTAGGTGGGGGACGTGCACGAAGAGAAGAGGTGCATGCACGGCGCACGTACTCCCGTCTCTTTCCCAACCACACCCGCGTGGGTACACGGTGGAGCTCATTTCTGTACGAAAAAGGCAGCCCACGTGGTAATTTGGCATGTGTAATGGTTGTCCACTTGGTGGAGGGAGGATTGTCTACCACGGGTGAACAAACAAATTGCGACTTGACGTGTTATGTTAAATTAAAAAAAGAGGCAAACCATGTGGGGCCTACCTTAGAGGCAAGGCTCTATACACTGGAGTACTTTTGATGTGTCCCGTCAACTCGCAGAACGAGGAGAAGCTTGCTTAGTACGCCGTCTCCCCCGCCCACGGGCGCGATGGCTCGCGGGATGAGGTGAAGCTTCCTCCGCCTTACACCCGCTCCCTCGCCCATGCGCGCGGTGGCTCGCAAGATGAGGAGAAAAATTTACTACTCCCTCCGTTTACTCCTCGTCCCTACTACCTTGGTTATAGAGATTATATCATATTGTTTGGAATATATATGTCCTTTAGTAGATTTCAATATGAACTACTAGTACATACTCCAAACACTGATGTATATAGACGTATTTTAGAGTGTAGATTCACTCATTTTTCTCCGTATGTAGCACTCTCCCTCGCCCCTCGACCCTCGCCCACGTGGTGGACGTGCAATAGTTCATTCGGTCTCATATAGCCAGAACGATATATACTGCACTACCATTATTGCTCGACTTCCCAAAGAGGCGAAGAGGCAATCGCAAGGTTAATATTTTGGAGATGCCAAGCACAAGGTTATAGGAGAACGAGTAGTAGGTGTCGTGTCATTTATAAATAAAGTTTTTTTTCTTCAGTGGCACGTACGCAATATGATAGGTTCATATCGAGAGAAAAGGAAACCGCTCCACTATATACATAGTCAGGACGGGCCAACCTACACGATTGCTTGCTGGGGTTGCTCTCTTCACACTCTCTCGCACAAAATGATTGTGGCCACATCTCTAACATCCCGGCGGATCACGTCCACTTGGGGAAGGGGTGGATGCTTAGTGTAGATGCGGTGGCCATCACCGACGGTGAAAACCCACTGTCGACATGTCCCAATCAGGGGTCCCCGCCATTCTCTCTCACAAAGCTGGTGAGGTTGCCTTCGTCCCTTGCTCACTGCCGCGACGTGGGCAGTTGCCGCCTCCCGCCTCCCTCCTCAAGGTTGAGCTACGTCCCTCAGGTACAACTCCCTTTACAGTCGGCTTGCACCACTGCTCCAGCTGCCCACATCACTCCCTATGGATATTTCTCTACTGGCTTCTACATACTGTATTTGTGATGAGTTTATGTCTCATCAACTAGTCCCAGTAATCTTGTTCTAATCATGCTTCTTCAATTTCTTTGCCACAGGGATGCTCATCTCGATTTTGGTGAAACTACACAAAATGATCCGATGATCAAAAGGTTGCAAACTTCATTTATTAGGAAGCTCGAACGTTGCCAGCAAAATGAAGCCTGGTCAGGGTTCACGGTTCAAGGGCTAGGGACTGCATGGATCGTTTTTTTCTTTAGCTACCTCTGTTCCAAAATAAGTGTCAACTTTAGTAGTAGTACAACTTTGTACTAAAGTTTGCACAAAGTTGAGACACTTATTTTGGAATGGAGGGAGTACATATTTGCTATGATCTGTCAATCATTGAGATGCAATAGCATGCATGTTAGTCTCCTTTGTATTTGATGAAATGTTGCAACGGGCAGCCTTGGACGCAAGATACATGTAACAGAAGCTGGAAGCTTCATAGCATTGTACAAATTTATCTCGCTGATAAATTATAGTACATACTATACTAGTACTTCCTCCGTTCCTAAATATAAGTCTTTGTAGAGATTTCACCATGAACCACATGCGGATGTATATAGATGCATTTTAAGTGTAGATTCATTCATTTTGTTTCGTATGTAGTTCACCTAGTGGAATCTCTACAAAGACTTATCTACTAGTAATAGCTAGCCCCCACTACTAGGAATTATCTATCCTCTCCTTGAACCACATCATCAAAATTAATGTAGCCGTTAGATGAACTAAATCAGTCCATAATAGCCGTCTGATCTAGACGTTGAGAGGCTCCACACTAAGCCACATGCAAGCATGTAGAAATACTGTGGCATGCATGTGAGTGGGTTTTAAATCACATCAACATGTCTGCATGCAAGCATGCACCGGTAGCATGCATGTAAGTGAGCTTTTAAGTCCCATTAACATGTCAAAAAGAAAAATATAATCCCATTATGCAGTAGGAGTTGGCTGATCTTTTTTCCTTATGTGGGATGATCTAAATGATGATGGGAGTTTATTTAGTTTGGCTACCACATTTGTCATGCGGTTATAGAGTTTTTTTTAGTTCTATGAAATCGATAATTTTGCGCAGAGAGATATATGGCTCTTCCGCGGCAACGCGCGGGGACTCATCTAGTAACATTTAGGAACGGAGGGAGTACTATGTAAAGAGTTAGGTGTCGCACGGTGATAGTGTGAGGTGGGCCATGTAATGAGCATGCGTGTTTTCACTGCTCTTGCACTCCTCCGTTGTAAGAATGGAGAAAATTGTAATCTAGTAGTAGTACCTCCTTTTGCCGAAAGTGTGGGACATCAAAAAGCAATCCTACCACCTCAGTAATAAAGACCAATGAGCCGTCAAATCACATAGACCCAGCAGTAAGCTGGATGGATGAAGCAACCATCACTCTTGCTCCAGTGAGAGGTCGCGTCCGCTCTACCCGGGCATGAATGCGACACTAATCCTTTGGAGCGGCGCTGGACATTTCGGGCAGGAAGCGCGCGCGGGCGATGGAGGGGCTTTGGGTGGGCCAGGCTGGTCAGGAGCGGGCGTGGCAGCTGTCCGCATGTCCCTATCGGACACGCCCGGAAACGAGAGGATGCACCGACTCTCGCGGCTAAAATCGTACACTACACACCATCTCTCTATAGGAGTAGGTCGATCTGTCGCTCTCTCTAACACACGCACGCACACGCATGCACCTTGGTCCCATTGCACCTTCTAACGTGACTTATTATACCTAGACGGAGGGAGTAGTAAGTATACGAGATATGGTGGCACACTGACTTAAGTCGAATACAAGTGCCCAAAATTTGTGTGCATGTTATAATAAGGATTCACTTAAAATAGTACGTGAGCGAATAGAGGGATCAATTGGACAGTGTTCTCAAGAAGTAGCGAGATGTGTGAGGTAAGATACACCGCTAGCGCTTTTATTAATTTGTTTGTTTCACCCTCTGACTAGTGGGACCCAACGTACTACGTGGAGAGAGGTAAGGTGACTAAGGCTGCATTATTTCTGCACCACTTTGGATAGTCTTACCACCAAAGCCACATGACACGATTATGATTGAAATCCCAATGACTCCCACACACACAAAAAGAACACGGCATGCTTGTCACACGAATGCAGAAATGTATAAAAGGTTATTTTCCTCTCATTGAACATAACGGGAGGGTTGTGTAGCTGGTTAGCCTGTTCGCTCATAAAACTTGAGGTCTCGGGTTCGATAACTACACTTGAGCATAATTTGTGCCAGAAGGATTCTTTGGCTGGTCAAAATGGATGGATACGGAGCTATACGATCTCGTAGTGACCGTATAATCACCTCATCACGTATAAGCTGCAGCATCGACACTTGTTTTCTAGGGTTTGCACGCTTCACACTCTCTCTCCTGAATATATATACACGATGGAGCCTCAACGTTTGTAGTTGCTCTCTTCACACTCTCTTGCCCTCTCCAGATCTAAACAAGACTTCGTTGGCCTCTCTCTGCCCTCACTGCTGCTCAAAGAGCCGGCAGGATCCGTCCGACGGGAAGGGACGGAGGCTTAACGCTGTCGCCGTCGGCGAGGGAGGGAATCCACTACCAGCGCAGCTGTTCACTTTCACCCAGCGGTGGCGTGGGAGGGCCTCCGACCCCTTCTTCTTCGCCGCTGTCCCGTCGCCCACTGAACCACGCCCCAAGAACCGTAAGGTATAATTTACTTACTCCACATGCATTGCTCTAGCTGCATGTATACCATGAATCTAGGATGTGGTTCAAAGAGGAAAGGAGTGGGGGAAAGTAGTGGGAAAAGTTGTATATAGCATGAATCTAGGACGTGGTTCAAAATAGGAAAGGAATGGGGGAAAGTAGTTGGGAAAGTTGTATCGCATAAATCTAGGATGTGGTTCAAAGAGGAAAGATAGGGGCGAAAGTACTAGTTCAAAAAGGAAAGGAAGGGACAAGGCTGTAGAGTTTGAGCAGGACTAGATTTGCTGCGCTCACATAGGGAAAGGTGTCTAAAGATAACAAAACTGGGACCAACACAAATATGCTCCTTGGTTATTTGTTCTTTGTTGCAACAGACTGTGCATGACCACAGTTGTTGGAGTAAATGACCACGGGTAGCCTAACCGGCTCCCTTTGGCCCTTAGAAAAAAACAACGGCCCGACCGAGCCTTGAAGCACCCAAGACGCGGGGCCGCCTTCCTCTGGCCGGTTGTCTCACAGGCCGGCTACCGGAAGGCGGCCCGACCCTAAACTCTCTTGGAGGACGCCAGGATAGGGCCGACTCCAAGAAGCTGGCCACGGAAAGACCGACTCCAAGAAGCCGGCCCAAGAAGACAGACTCCAAGAGGCCGGTCCCAGGCAGGCGGCCAGGGGATGTGCCCTAAAAGTTTGCACCCTCCATAACGATGATGGGACAGGGCGTGGCAACAGTGGACCCTGCCGCCCCCGAATCCCGGAGCACGCATGGCTACAGTACACCGTACGGGACAACCATCACCCGTCCGGCGTGGCACTGTTGCCATGCTGATCATGACGTCCTCCACGATGGCCTGCTAGTACGGCCCGTAGGCGGCGGGCCCCTTCGGTCAGAGAGACACCTGAAGGCGGCCCGACCTTCCCCAGCCGGCCTAAGTCATGGCCGGCTTCCTATAGCCGGCTTGCTCCCCTCCTCGGGGCGCGCACACCATTAAGGAGACAAGACGAGGTAAGGCTACAGTGAGAGCCCGCAAGGCGGCAGCACTATAGCCATGCTTACCTCGACAAAGCCCTCGTCATCAGAGGCAAGGCAACAGTAACCAGCCCCCGACAAGACCCCAAGCGGTGGGGCCGGCCTGTCGACCAATGGGCCGGCAGCCGGCGGGACCTGCCAGTCGGCGGGCCCCAGCAGCCGGCGGAGAAGCCGGTGGTCATAGACACTGACGGCTGGGGCCCGTGCCCAGCCGGATTACCATTGTACCCCGGGGGGTAGGCCTATATAAACCCCCCGGGACACCCATGCAAAGGGTTGATCTCATAGAGTTTTAGACACCACCATAGGGAGAGAAGAGAGCTAGCCTTGCCCTTCTTCCTCCTCCCACCGAACAACTCAAGGAGCCTCTTGTAGCTTCTTATCGATCTAGTGATCATGCGGAGACCCCGCAAAGCATGAGTAGGGGTATTATCTCCACGGAGAGCCCCCAACCTGGGTAAGATCCGCCGGCGTGCATGTCTTCGCCTTATCCCGTTTCCAGGCACCGACGAAGTCTTACTGGCTCCCACAATGATAAGCCATCCGTTGGCATATGTCGCACCTACCACCCGACAACAGTACATCGGTAGATGCACATGGTGCTGGTGCGTCCACTGTCCCGTGCAACTCATTAGCTGTTGTTAATCTAAGGCCCTGTTTGGTTAAAAACTCCCTAGTCCCTACCTGCTTGGTTCCAGGGACTAAACATGGACTAGAGGTTATTAAAATGACATGCTAAAAGACCATGTTACCCCTAGTAATGAACTAATAGAGACAAGGTGCGATGCGTGGCAGGGGCAACTGTTGGAAAAAGTCCCAAAAAGACTCCCTCGGGGTCTTCTTTCTTTAGTCCCAAATGCCCACTTTTAGTTCCTAAAAGTCCCTCCTGTTTGGTTTAGATGGGGCTGACACGGAGTTTTTTTACTCCCTACACCAAAATGTCCCTGTAAACAAACACCCCCTAATAATGCCGCTGGAAAATTGATGCAATGCCACAGTTAAAAGCAAATTACATGTTTAACAAATTTTATTGTTAATATAATCTCTATGTTAATATTAATCAATGCCACCGTTTGAGAAATGCTACTGTCTTGCTTTCTTTCCCATTTAGATAAGGTAGATGCTTCTTTTTGTTGGCTTCTGTGTCATCCACCGTTATTGACCACTAATTGTTTCCTTTGCACCTCTATGTAAACATGGTTATCTACTTCACCTTGTTGCCATTGTGACCTTTTGTTGCACTGCACAAAACACTTTTGTTTTAAGAGTGTTTTGTGCAGTTCAACCAAAATGTCACACCGACAATGTTGCTTGATTGCTTGATCTTAGTGGAACTGCACAAGAGGAGATCTTACATCCTATCCGTGTTGGCAAATTTGGTTCAGATCTTCTTCTTGTGAGTTGTTTGAATTCCGCATCATGAGAGGTCAATACTAGCCTTCTTTCACATGATTCTGCAGTGTGCTTTCATATGTTGTGCTACTTGTATGATAATGTTGCTTGATTTTAGTGAACTGCACAAATGGAGACAAGACTTCCAATCTGTATGTGCACCGTAATATCCCATTGAGGTAAGATAAGGATATTTCACAACTGTTGGCCTGTATTTTGCCACTTTCATCAAAAAATTAAGTTTAGTACTATACTTGTGCTCCCTAATTGACATGCCAAATCTTACATTGAAGGCGAAGCTTGTCTGTTATTGAACCAAGTGATGAAGGGGAAGAACAAGCGGAAGAAAAACAAAAATCAACTCCCGGTGCTGTAATGAAGAACTGGAACTGTGATGACACAAGTAATGATATAGTTTTGCATCTTAATTTATTGCTATGGCTGGAACGAGCAATTGTTTTGCCACTGATTTGATGCCACTCTTAATGTAATACGTAATTATCTCTACTTGTGCAAACAGGGATCTTCTTTGCACAAGAAGATGTTGGCATTAAACTAATCAAGGAGTATATAGTAAGCATGGCCACCACCGTAGATAGCAACAGATGGTTCCGGAGAAATGCTTCATCTGTATGCTCTACAGAATAAGCCTCCTGACAAAGGTTGGTACTCGCCCACTGATTTCATCCATATGATTGAGTTTGTCATCTCTATTGGTGTTGTGCTACTGTTTAGATACTGTCATGAAAAAGTGGTATTGTCCTTGAGAAGTGCTTCATCTGTGTTGTTTTAAATATTTCCTTTCCTTTTTTTCGAGCAAACATGGATGCTAGCATTTAGTAGTCCTCTTGTATTTGCACAACAGGATCATCTTCCTCTAAAGAAGAATATGGAGTACGTGAAGTGACTAGTTCCGATTATGCCAGGATGAAGAAGCCCTGTCTATCTTCTCATCAGAAGGATCAGTTGAAGGATGGTTACATTACTCCCCACAAGACCAAACTAACTTCAGCTTAGAAGGACTGACAAATTTCCATTTTTTATGGTGAGTTCCATTTTTCTAAAAGTGTGCTCTACATGGACCATGTAGGTGCTTGTTGAAACTGTCAATTCATAGTACAATTTGCTTTATACTAATCACTTTTTTGTATTTGTGCAAACAGGGGTGCTCAGCTTGATTTCAGTGGGAACTGCACAAAATGTTCATGAATACATCGAATCATTCATTTCCACCACAAGAAAGGAGGTGCCGATAAGTTCAAGGTGTTGCACCATATAAGGGCGAAATCATACAAGCTACGCGCGAATTTGGTTGATTTTGGTGGAACTGCACAAAAAGAACAACTGGTTTATTTAGCACGAGGTGCCATGTCAATGTCCGAACTGATGGCAAACCCTGCCCATTCCACAATCGTAGGCATTTGATATTTTGGAATGGGACAACCTTGTCAAATTTTGCTCATTGATTTTAGCAAGACATGCGTTTGATATTTTCGAATGGGACGCCCTTTGCTGTCAGCAGCGTTGATCAATTTTTTTTATTCTTTAGTTGTGAAGTAAATATTGCCTCTGACATGTGAGTCGCTGAGATGCATAATCATCGATTGTTTTGAATGTTCTCTATGAATTGCCAGCCCTGTGTGTTTGATTGCAATGTACAGAAACGCTAAAAAGCTGCTCAAACTCTGTGTACTCCTTATGTTCCTTTTTACTTCGCACATTGTGAAAGTGCATACTTTTTTGTATAAGATTTGTCAAAGTAGAGATACTTTGACTGCAGACAAAACTTGTATGCAGAATAGAAAGGACCAGAGGGAGTACATGTGAAACTGGTGCAAACGAGATGATCACCCTGGGAATAATGCTAGTGCGTTTTTTTTGCATGTTCATCCAATGCCAGTGATATAGGAATTCGAACTAATCGAAATAAATTCATTCATACACGGTCGGATTTCATATTAACATGCCGTATTTCATTACATTTCATACATTCTTCAACTAAAAAGGGGTGCGCTGGAGGTATAATTAATTAACCGAAGCTACCCACCTGTGTCCGCTGAGCCGAACAGAAGTTTTAGTGACTTAACTGCAGGTGCAGTTGTGTAACTGACATGTGGCCTGTTGGGCCCACGTGTCAGTCAGCCAACTGCACCAGCAGTTAAGTAGGAGCAGCGTTCTTCTCCAGTGCAGCTCTCCGACTCCACGTCGCCGCCAAGAAGCTAACCGGCCGTCAATGGTCAATCCTCCTAGCTTGGCTTCAACCAGAGGGTAGCAGCGGTGGCCTTACTTGGACCCGAGCGGCGGCGACCTACCGTGTTCTACTCTTCCTCGTTTTCTGTGTGGCGCAGCCTCGTTGGCAGCGGGGTGGGGCCTCGGCGGAGCCGACGATGTCCTCTGTCACGTTGCCGGCGGGCAGCGCCTCGGCGGAGCGGTGGAAATCCTCCCCCACGTTTCCGGCAGGGTGGGGCCTCGGCTGAGCCGGCTGTGACGCCCGGATAATCATGCTACAGTATCTCACGTTAATGGTGCCACATCACCTCTGTCACTATAGTTAATCTTGGGTTAATTCGAAACCGCTTCAAAATTCAAATTCAAATTAATGTCAACAATAAAAGTTTTCAAAAATTGAAACAAAAATGTTCGGACAATGCCAAATATGGCATAGGCAATTATGGTGTAGATGACACAAATTTATAAATGGCTTAAATGCCCAAATTAAATAAAACAGAACATAAAAAAAGGAAAAGAAAGGGAAAAAGAAGAAACCCCCCTTCCCCCTGGGCCGAAAGACCCAGCTAGCCACCGCCCCTGCCACCTGGCCCACCCGGCCGAACCGGCCTGCCTCCCCCTGCTGCCTCCTTTCCCTGTTCCCCCAACTCGGGTCGGAACAGGGGTGCGTCCCCGACGCACCCTCTCGCCGGCGACGACGGGGGGATAAGATCGCCAGCACCCCCTCGCCTCCTCGATCCCGCCTCCCACTCGCCCCCACGCTCGCCCTCGGCCCCCGCGCCTCTCCCTCTCCCCTCCAGATCCATCTCCCCCTCGTTCCCCACTGCAACCAAGCGCTGCCATGGCCTCGCCGCCGTGAATCGCGTGGCCACAGTCACCGCCTCGCCGCGCCTGCGTGTCCGTCGACGCCTCCATCGTCTTCCTCGTCCACCGGAGGCCTCAGCTGGAGCGGGGGAGCCCTGAATCACCGGATCCCCTTCGTCCACATCTCCGGCTGCCGCGTTCTTCACCAACTCCGGCGACACCCCTCTGCTGCTACTAAGCCACCCAAGGGCCATCTTGCGTGCCGCACGGTGAGCTCCCCATCTCCCGGCCATCTTCGTTAGCCCCCTCGCGCACAGAAGCTGCCCCGCCGCCGTTGCCGTGAGCACGTCGCCGCAGATCGCCTCGCCGCCGTGGCCATGATCTCCGTCATGCTCGCATGAGCACAACATCGTGTTCCTTGTGCTTTCAGGAACCCAATGCACACACGCACACACCTCCCCGTGCCTCCTAGCGTAGTTTCCATCAACGTCCCGAGCGTGCTGCCGCCAAAGCTCGTCGCCGGCCGTGTTTCCGGTAGCCATTTGGTCCAGCGCCACCGCCAAACGACGCGGAATGCCTCTGCGGTTCAAACGCAAGTTGTTGCGCGCGGTTTGGTGCTTCCTAGCGCGATCCCGATGTTGTCCCTAACGACGCCGCCGCCTCTGCTCGTCGCCGGTGCCGATTCCGGCCAAGTCCGGCCATACCACCACCCCCACTCGACGCGGCATCGAGTGGCCGTTCGATTAGACCAAGCTGCGCGCCGAACGGCGCCGTGTAGCAAAATCCCGACGAGGCCCGGGTGCCCCCGCCGCGTTCTGACGTCGCCGGCGGCCAAACGCCGGCCGCCGCCTACGTGGTTGGCCTGGGGCCACCCCAGCGCCACTGCCAGTGGGCCCTGCGGGTCCTAGTTGACTGGGTTGACCCAGTCAACTGCTGACGTGGCAGCTACTGCCACTGACATGCGGGCCCCATGTCATAAAACAAATAAAAACAATTAGATAAACTGCTAATTAATTAAATAAATTAATTAAAACCTAATCTCTCACTGACTACTGGGCCCTACCTGCTAATTAACCTATTTAGTTAGTTTTAAAAACTCTGTTAGTACCCTGTCAATGACATGTGGGTCCCACTGGACCCACCTGTCTGGTTTGACTGGTCAACCGACCAGTTGACATGCTGACATCACTATGATGTCATGCTGACATCATCATTTACTATTCTGGATAATGTTGGATTTAAATAATTAACTAAATTCCTGAAAATGATTAAATCTTTAGAAAATCATATCTTTAAATCCGTAACTCGGATGAAAATACTTTCTACATGAAAGTTGATCAGAACGACGAGACGAACCCGGATACGCAGCCCGTTCGTCCACCACACACCTCTAACATATCAAACACGCAACTTTCCCCCTCCAGTTCATCTGTCCGAAAACGCGAAACACCGGGAATACTTTCCCGGATGTTTCCCCCCTTCGTCGGTATCACCTACTACCGCGATTGGGCACACCTAGCATCGTTACTTGTCATGTCATGCATCGATATGCATTTGTTTGCATTGTATTCATTGTTTCTTCCCCCTCTTCTCTCCGGTAGACCACGAGACCGACGCTGCTGCTGCCCAGTTCGACTACAGAGTTGACGACCCCTCCTTCTTGCCAGAGCAACCAGGCAAGCCCCCCCCCTTGATCACCAGATATCGCCTATTCTCCTCTATACTGCTTGCATTAGAGTAGTGTAGCATGTTACTGCTTACCGTTAATCCTATTCTGATGCATAGCCTGTCATTGTTGCTACAGTCATTGATACCTTACCCGCAATCCTAAATGCTTAGTATAGGATGCTAGTTTATCATTATTGGCCCTACATTCTTGTCAGTCTGCCTTGCTATACTATTGGGCCGTGATCACTCGGGAGGTGATCACGGGTATATACTATGCATACATACATACTATACAGATGGTGGCTAAAGTCGGGTCAGCTCGAAGAGTACCCGCGAGTGATTCACGGATTGGGGGCTGAAAGGACCTTTGTCCCGACGGCCCTCTGTGTGGATCTTTGTGGCGGAGCGACAGGGCAGGTTGAGACCACCTAGGAGACAGGTGGGCCTGGCCCTGTTCGGCGTTCGCGGATACTTAACACGCTTAACGAGATCTTGGTATTTGATCTGAGTCTGGCCATTTGGTCTATACGCACTAACCATCTACGTGGGAGTAGTTATGGGTATCCCGACGTCGTGGTATCAGCCGAAGCACTTCAGACGTCAGGGACGGAGCGGCGCGCGCCGGATTGGACTGGAACGCCTGCTAGGCTAGGTCTGCTTCCGGCCGCCGTCGCAACGTGCAGGTGTGCTATGGGCGATGGGCCCAGACCCCTGTGTGCTTAGGTTTAGACCGGTGTGCTGGCCTCTTTGTTTTGCCTAGGTGGGGCTGCGACGTGTTGATCTTCCGAGGCCGGGCATGACCCAGGAAAGTGTGTCCGGCCAAATGGGATCGAGCGTGTTGGGTTATGCTATGCGATGCTACTTAATAAAACACACCCTTCCAAGTTCCACAGACAACCCGGTGATCGCTTTTCCACAGGGAGACGAGGGGAGGATCGCCGGGTAGGATTATGCTATGCGATGCTACTGGAGATGCTACTTGGAGATGCTACTTGGAGGACTTCAATCTACTCTCTTCTATATGCTGCAAGACGGCGGCTGCCAGAAGCGTAGTCTTCGACAGGATTAGCTATCCCCCTCTTATTCTGGCATTCTGTAGTTCAGTCCAGTGATATGGCCCTTTACACATATACCCATGCATATGTAGTGTAGCTCCTTGCTTGCGAGTACTTTGGATGAGTACTCATGGTTGCTTGCTCCCCCCTTTTTCCCCCTTTCCTTTCTTCCTGGTTGTCGCAACCAGACGTTGGAGCCCAGGATCCAGACGCCACCTTCGACGATGACTACTACTCTGGAGGTGCCTACTACTACGTGTAGCCCGCTGACAACAACCAGGAGTAGTTAGGAGGATCCCAGGCAGGAGGCCTGCGCCTCTTTCGATCTGTATCCCAGTTTGTGTTAGCCATCTATGGCAACTTGTTTACTTATGTCTGTTCTCAGATTTTGTTGCTTCCACTGACTCGTCTATGATCGAGCACTTGTATTCGAGCCCTCGAGGCCCCTGGCTTGTATTATGATGCTTGTATGACTTATTTATGTTTTTAGAGTTGTGTTGTGATATCTTCCCGTGAGTCCCTGATCTTGATCGTACATGTTTGCGTGCATGATTAGTGTACGATTGAATCGGGGGCGTCACACCGGCGATGTCCTCTGCCTCGTTGTTGGCTGGGCGGGGCCTCGGCGGAGCCGACGGTGTCCTCTACCTCATTGTTGGTGCCGCGGGGCCTCGGCGGAGCAGGGCCTCGTCGATGCCAGCGGAGCGGGGACTCGTCAGAGCCGGCATTGTCCTCTGCCTCGTCCTCGGTCTCGCCAAACAGTGCCTTGCCCACTTCATCACCCTCTTTGCTAGCCTCTTTGTAGGCGACCGCAGCCTCCGCCACCCGCATGCAGTACCGCCAGCGCTCGAGGCGGCCCTTGCGGGCGGAGCGGTACGAGTCGAGCAACGCCTCCTTCTCCGCCCGCTCCGTGGCGATCTGATCCTCCGCCTGCAGGTGCTCCTGGAGGAGATGGTGGTTGTAGGTGGCGTTGGCCTACGCCTCCCGGAACTGCTCCTCACGCATCTGCCTCACCGTGTCCATATATTGGGCATGGGCCTTGCCGATGGTCATGGTGCAATGCACCGACGAGTATGGCACGGAGGAGGGGGTTGGCACCGGATCATCGACTACTATGTTCTCCATTGGGACGTCGTCGTCCTCCGGCTTCCTGCCGGCCAGCCGGTCGGCAGCAATGGCTGCCATCTCCTTGTGGTCTGTCGTCCGCCTGTCCCGAAGAGTGCTGGAGCGCGAGGAAGCCATGATGGGCAGTAGTGGTGTGGACAGGAGAAAGGGAACGGATGCGGATGACTGCGGCTATGGCCGGCGCAGCAGTTTATATAGCAATGGTGGGCGGCGGAGGGACGGACGTGTGGCGCCAGAGTAGCCGGCTCAGCAACCGCGTATCATTAATGTGGACGGCAAATGGACGGACGGACGGCACTTGTGTCATTTGAAGGCGGAGCAATCGCCTGCACCGGGAAGCGGGGCGGGTGGCGCTGTCTGTTTCGGGCGGAAAGCGCGTGCGGGCGAGGAGATGACTTTACTTGGAGAGGATGACAATGGGGACCCACCATGGCCATAGCCTCACATACGCAAGTGCCTCCTTATTATATATATATATATAACTATAATTTATTTTGCTTCCTCGTAGTTTCCTGACATCACGGTCCCACACCATAGTCAATAAACGAGAGAATTGCACAAGAAGCGGACGACAGCTGGGACCAAGCAGCTCGAGCAGTATTTGTGTTTTTGAGGTGTGAGCACTACTGAGTTTTTTGCTGTTTAGCCCAGATATTGATTTTTCTCCTCTGAACAACAACGAAAACATCGCTGCAGGTATTAACTGGGTGGACTGTGGCCCGTCTAGCCCAGGCCAGATATCCAGCCCAGATATTAATTTTTTTCAAGCTGAAAATGGCTAGCCCAGCTATACTTTTTTTTAGGAATACCCAGGCAAGGTCAAGTTGTTATTCTCCGCCCCGCTGGGCTGCAAATCTTTCCTAGGAGGGATGCATTAGGCTTAACAAGAAAATGGGCTTTAAGAAATAATAAATGGGATGTAATTATAAAAACTGGGCAGTAACTATAAAAAAATGCACCAAACACGTAATTACTTTATAAAATATTATTTTTAGATATTGAATTTTTTTAATTTCATTAATTGTTGCGAGCGCAATGTTTCGTTGGATTTTTATGTAATATAAGTTTATATTGAAATTGTATTTAATCTGACTAGAAATTTCGGGATAAAAATATTTTGGATCCCATCAAAATGTGGGAAATTTTATTGAATTCTGTTTTAAACGGTTGGTTGAAATGGGCTGTACTTTTAACAAACTGTAAATGGTCTGTAGTAAATTCCATTAGAATTCAAAAATTGGCTACACATTCTTACAAATCTCAAATGGGCTATAAATTCTCTGCCACACACTTCTGGCCTTACTAAGTTGACGCGTCCCCTAAAAAAACAGAGTTGACGCGTATGCAAGGCTTTGTCAACTTATAGTCAACACACAGTTCTAGCAGCAGTGGCCGTTGGATGTCCATCCAACGGATGCCGTGCTTCTTCTTCAATCTCAGATATTCTAGCTTCACCCACGCAAAAAATGATTCCTCCCCCTGACATCTGGGGCACACCATTTCGGAAGCTGACCTGTGGGCCCACTAAGTTGACGTACCAAGGGCTTTGTCAACTTAGTCAATATAAACGATTCTAGCTGCAGTGACCGTACGATGTCCATCCAACGGCCGTCGTGCTTCTTCAACCTCTGGTCCTCTTGCTCCAGCCGCCCAAAGCAGCGCCGGGCGTGCCGCCTGCTCCTGCCTCCCGTGGCCGGTTGTGCTGCCGCGGAGGCCTCACCGCCCCCTACTACTCCCACCGCTGGCCAGGCCATCCCTGCACTCACCCACACCCCCTGTTATTCTGCGGCGACGGCAGCACAACCAAACCAGTGAACCCTCGTACTCCTCTCCGCGTGTGCATCCACTGCCGCGTCTTCCCCGGCTCCGCGTTGTCCCCTTCCCAGGCCTCGCCGTCGTCCATCGCCGTGGTGCTCTCGGTGCGGCGTGGTCAACGTGGTCAAGGAACGACTTCCATCGGTCGTGGACTGTACATGGAGAGGCTGACAGCTGGGTCCACGACAGCCGCAAGGAAGTGCCTCCTTATTACGTGCAAAATAATTATTCCTCCACCTGACAGCGGGGACCCACCGGACAGGCTACCGTATTTCGCGAAAAAAATGATTCGCCCTTGACTGCTGGGACCCACCAGCTACATCTTCGCACGCAAGGAAGTGCGTCCGGGGAAAAATGATTTGCCCCCTGACTGCTGGGACCCACCAGCTACATCTTCGCACGCAAGGAAGTGCGTCCAAAAAAAATGATTTGCCCCCCTGACTGCTGGGACACACCAGCTACACCTTCGCACGCAAGGAAGTGCGTCCGGGCAAAAAAAAATGATTCGCCCTCCTGACTGCTGGGACCCAGCAGCTACACCTTCGCACGCAAGGAAGTGCGTCCGGGCAAAAAAAACACAAGACGATTCGCCCCCCTAACTGCTGGGACCCACCAGCTACATCTTCGCACGCAAGGAATTGCCTGACAGTCGGGACCCACCTGGTTGAAGCGTACGTAGCATTGTCATTCTGGTCGCGAACGTGTACGTACATATATACTGGTCGATGTAGAGGCGCGCACGTGTCGTAGTAGAGGCGCGCATGTAGCATGTACACGTACGTACATCGGCCAGGGTGCAAGAAAGAAAATACGGCCACATATGTGTACATATGGGCGGGGTCTCGAATGCCTACTCACGCATATGTACGGCCAGGGCTCGTGTACATGGCTGGCTCGGAACGGAGAAACAGCGTCGTCGTCATGTTCATGGGGAGGCAACGAAATGCATCGTGTTCATTGGGAGGCAACGGAATGCGTTGTGTTCATCGGGAGGCAACGAAACACGTGGGAGTCAATCGGCTGGGTCGGAACGGAATGTGTTGTGTTGTTCATCGGGAGGGCTTGGATGGAACAGGCGATGGAAACGAGGCCTAACGTACCGCAGAACGGAGGAAACGACCTTGTGTTCGACCGGCCACGTTCGAAACGGGATCCTGTTCATCGGGAGGGGTCTGGCGTACCGCAAAACGGACCTCCTACGGTCGAAACGGGGGTCCTGTTGATCGGGAGGGGTGTGGCGTACCGCAAAACGGACGAAACGGACCTCCTACGGTCGAAACGGGGGTCCTGTTGATCGGGAGGGGTGTGGTGTACCGCAAAACGGACGAAACGGGACTTGTGTTGGAGCGCTACGGTCGAAACGGGGGTCCTGTTCATCGGGAGGAGTGTGGCGTACCGCAAAACGGGACTCCCCGAGATACTGTTCATCTCGACCGTCGACCTCCTCCAGCCTCCACGGGCTACCATCGACCTCCTCCAGCCTCCACGGGCTCCTGTTCATCTAGCCTCCACCACGCGCTACTTCATCAGCTACTGTTCAACCACCCCTCCACGGGCACCCCTCCACCGTCTACTGTTCATCCAGCCCTCCACACCACGGGGTCCTGTTCATCCAGAGGCAATGCCACCGCTCACTGTTCATCCAACCCCCCTCCCCCCCGCAACGCTCGCTGTTCATCCCAGAGGCAGCATCGATCGGCTTCAGTTAGCAGCAGTAGCGAAGGAATCGCTCGAGCGGGTTTAGTTAACAGCCATCGATTGATCGCTCGGGTTCAGTAACGCGTAGCCTGGAGTGCAATTGCTCGGGTTCAGTTAGAGCCCAATGGCTCGCTCGGGTTCAGTTAGAGCCAACGCCTCGCACACACGTGCGTACGTGTATGAGAGAAACGCGCATCGCTCGGCCCCCGACCTCCCAACGTAACAGGGAACTCGCCGAAATTTTCCTCGCCCTCGCTACTACCACGGTTTTTCCCGTCATGGACGGCCCAAAGAATGTCATGCAGCTGCATCTCCAGCCCGCCCAGGATGAAAAGCCCATTTTATGTCATGTTTTTTTCATAGAAGTAGGAGCCCACCACATCTATGATGATATCGGGTTTTATCACAATAATTGTCATAGAAGTGTCATATGTATGACAGAAAAAAATTGTTCGACCCAAAATGTCACGGATGTGTCTTTTTTGTAGTGCTTCTCGGCACCCGGCAGTGAAGTATTCAATGGACTGCACCTCACACACGCCCTCGCAGGAGTTGCGCAGCTCGGCCCAACACGTGAGGTAGTCGCGAGTTGATTCGCTGGGGCCTTGGACACACAAGGAGAGCTGGCGGGGCTTGGGAGGCCACTTGTGCGTGCTGGTGAAGTTGCAGATGAAGGCTTCGGTGAAATCAACCCAACTGTTGATGCTGCAGGGCTTCAGGCTGTTGAGCCATGTCCGGGCTGTGCCCTGGAGCATGAGCGGGACGTACTTCACAGCAACACTCTTGTTGCCATTCACTATGCTGACGACCGTGAAGTAGTCGACTAGCCAGTCTTTCGGCTTCATGGAGCCGGTGTACTTGGGCGTATCTCTTGGAAGCGTGAACCCTTTAGGGAAGGGCTCATCTCCGATTCGAGGGCCAAAGCAGGGTGGACCCAATGCATCTTATTCTTCTAGCGCCAAGGATCGGTTGAGGCGGTCAATCCGGTGGCGGGCGTCGTTCTCTCCGACTCCTTTCCAGCGGCCAAGGCGGTCGCCGAGCGTTGGGTGCGTGACAGGCGGCGGGGTGGGATGTCTTTCCCCGCGAGGTGGAGGAGGAGGCGGGTTGCCTCGTCGCTCCACAGCTCGGGGGCGGCCTTCTGCGTCACGCTCGATGGTGAGGCGAGTCAGACTGCGGCTAGCACTCTGCTCCTTGTCTTTTCGCTCGCGGGTGCCGCCAGCAGTCTGCGTCCGGGATGTCGTGCCATGTTCCTTTCGAGGAGGCGAATCATCGTTTCTCCGGTTGGGCGCTTCAGTGTGGCAGCTGACCTCTTGCTGCTTGGCGTCCGCATCAAGGAGCTGCTGGACGCGCTCTGTCATGTCGAGACGCTCGTCGCCCTTGACCTTGTCTAGCTCGTCTGCCGCTGCCTGGGCAGCTCGTATGTTCTCCGCAGGCATGGCGTAGATGGGATGATATGTCCTGAACATGCTGGCGATGGTCGCGCAACACTGCCGGATCGAGCCGATGCGGCTAGGCCCACTAGGAGCCGGTGTGTCGCAGACGGCTTGGTCCATCTCACGTCGGTAGGCCTCCGAAAGGCGTCTCATGTTGGGCAGCCTTTGGCACTTTCAATGAGCTAGACGCGGCATGGTTCCAGCGTCTCGGGGTCGGCATCTTTTGGGATGGGCGCAGACAGGTCTTGCATCGCCGCATCAAGTGGGTCTCGAGCACCTCCGCCCGAGTGCTCGCCATTGCTAATGACAAGCACCTCTGTGACTGTGCTCCCACCACTCTACTCGCGAGGAGGCGGCTCGTCGTAGACCACCACATTGGTGGGGAACGCATCAAGCAACACCGTGTCAGAGTCGACAATCATTGGGTCAGTGGAGCCAACCGACTCCAAGTCCACAGCAGGCTCGCTGGCGATGTGGAGCTAGTCGAGGAGGCTGACGAGGCGGCTCTCGGGGCAATATGTGCCCGCGTCGGACGCGGTCTCATCGGAGAGGCGAATCTCGCCAACAAGATCGGCGAGGCAGCTTGCTGCGCAGGCGATCTCCGTGCCGTGCAGCGCGTCGGCGATGACGCCATCGGGCGTGTTGGGCTGGCTGCGCTCGCCAGGAAGGGCCAAGGTTCCCGTCCAGAACAGGTCTCTGAATGACGATGCACCTCGCCCCACGGTGGGCGCCAAATGTCGGGGGTTGGGTGCGACATATACCAAAGGATGGCTTATCATGGTGGGAGCAAGTAGAACGTCGTGGGTGCCTGGAAGCGGGATGAGGTGTAGACACGAACGCCGACGCACTTTACCCAGGTTCAGGGCTCTCCTTGGAGATAACACCCCTAGTCCTGCTCTGCGGGGTGTCCGCATGACCACTATGGCACTAGTGAGTACAATGGTGCTCCTTGAGCTGTATGCTAGAGGTAGAAGAAGGCAAGGCTTGCTCTCTTCTCCCTCTACATATGAGTCTAGTTCTAACAGGTTGGGAACCCCTTGCATGGGTGCCCTGGGGGATTTATATAGACCTACCCTGAGGGGTACAATGGTAATCTGGCCGGGTGTAGGGCCCGGCTGTCAGTGTCTCTGGTCGCCGGCTTCTCCGCCGGCTGCTGGGGCCCGCCGCCTGGTGGGCCCCATCGACTGGTCTGGTACGGAGCCGACAGGCTGCCTCCGCCACTGGCGGGTCTGGTTGGTGGGTGATCACTGTAGCTGTAATGCTAATGACGCATGCTTGCTCGGGGGAGGGCATGGCTACAGTCCCGCCGCCTGGTGGGAGATCACTGTAGCCTCACCGTGTCTCATCTGGTTAATGGTGCACGGGCCTCGAGGGAGGATCCGGCTGCCCGCTAGGAGCCGGATCCCCTTGGATCCAACTGGCCAGGCTAGGCCGCCCTCCGGGCCCTCGCTGCCTAGTAGGGCCCGCCGCCGGCAAGCCGTACCGACAGGCCGTCGTGGGAGCAGGCCCCGCCTCACAGGGGTGACGTCAAGGATGGAGTGGCAACAGTGCCGCGTCATGCAGAGATCTCCGCCTGTACAGGGCACTGTGGCCACGCCAAGCCCGGGATACGGGGGTGATGGGCTACACTATAGCCTCACCCTGTCTTGTCTTCTTAATGGGGGGGGCGCAGACTCTAAGGGCGTCGTGGGACGCCTGCTAGGAGCCAGCTTCTCCAGAGGCCGCCTGCTAGGAGTCGGCCCGTCTTGGTGCCGTCTTCTGGTACTTGGCCATCTTCTGGCAGCCGGCCGTTTGATCCAGCCGGCCACCAGAAGGCGGCGCTTCATTCTGGAGGCTCGTGGCACTACTAGAAAAAAGGCTGTTAGTGGCGCACCTATTTTGGCTATTAATGGCGCACTATAGGTGCGCCACTATTACCACGCCACTAGTAACAAATACTAATGGCGCACCTCTGGTGCGCATTAGTATTGCAGGTAATAGTGGCGCACCTTGTAGTGCGCCATTACTATTACTACAGGTGCGCCACTGGTAACTTTTTTTTGAATTTTTTGTTTTTTTCTGAATTTTGAAGGCGGGAAAATAGTAGTGGCGCACCGTCTAACCCCGACCGTGCGCCATTGCTATTTTTGAATTTTGAATTTGGAACTGGATCGTGATTTTTTTGCCCTTTTTTTTGCTCTTTTTTTTGCTTGTTTTTTTTGCTCGTTTTTTTTGCACGATATTTTTTCAAATTTTGTTCTTGTTTTTGGATCTTGTATGTTCTTTTGCCGGAGAGGAGGGCCGAGGAGAGACCGTGAGGAGGAGAGGAGGGAGGAGGAAGAGGAGGTTACCGGAGAGGA
>NC_041387.1:644781584-644787697 GCF_002162155.2 Triticum dicoccoides
GAGAGGAGGGATGAGAAACTGTGAGGGGAGGGGAGGAGAGGAGGGAGGAGGAGGTCGCGGGAGAGGAGGAGGAGGAGGTCGCCGGAGAGGAGGTGGGGAGTATGGTGGAGGAGAGTAGGGGAGATGGAGTGGAGGAGAGGAGGAGATGGAGTGGAGGAGAGGTGGAGTGGAGGAGAAAAATGAAGAGGTAAGGAGGAGAGGACCCCGCCCAGCCATATATACGGCATAGTAATGGCGCACCATGGGCAGGTGCGCCATTACTAACTTTTTTTTTGATTTATTCTGAATTTTGAAGGCGGGAAGATAGTAATGGCGCACCTTAGGCAGGTGCGCCATTACTAATTTTTTTAATTTTTTGATATAGTTTGAATTTTGAAGGCGGGAAGATAGTAATGGCGCACCATGGGCAGGTGCGCCATTACTGAGTTTGATTTATTTTGAATTTTTTGCATGTTAGGTTTTTTAGGATTCTAAAAATCTTCAATGGGGTTCCCCCGGTTGAATTCGGATATAACTTTTTGAGTAGATGCTTTTTCATATAAAAAACTTTTTCATTGGAGTTCATATGCAAAAGTTATGCCCATTTTACAAATTCTCGGGAGATTTTGCAAAAAAGTCGAAAATTCATGTTTGTAAATTTTCCTAAGAACTAGACCACATATCACATGGTAATCTTATTTTCTTTTATTTTTTGACATTTCTATCATTTTCTTTTATTTTTTTTGAAACTGAAAAGGCGGTCCACGTGGGGGAGGGGGGGGGTGCATGTGATGTGTAAATGTTAATAGTGGCGCACCAGCGGATAGTGCGCCATTACTAGTTAAAACTAGTAATGACGCACTATCCCCTGGTGCGCTATTACTAGTTTGAAAAAAAGTAAAAAAAATCTTAGTAGTGGCGCACAGAGTGTGTGGTGCGCCATTACTAGTTAAAACTAGTAATGGCGCACTATACCCTGGTGCGCCATTACTAGTTTTGAAAAAAATAAAAAAAGTAAAAATTTGTTAGTAGTGGCACACCGTGGGTGTGGTGCGCCATTAGTGATATGGACACTAATGGCGTACCTACACATGGTGCGCCATATGTGGTGCGTCATTAATGTTCATATTAGCTATAGCCCTTTTCCTAGTAGTGTGGGGTGCAACCGGCCCAATATCTTGAAAGGTCCAGGGACACGGGTTAGGCTACCTATGGCCCATTACTCCGACAAAAAGACTCTCAAAATAATATAATTGAAGCATGAGAGATCAACATTTTCTATAAAATAAAACCACCGCCGTGCTCTAAAAAGATATAAGTGAAGCACTAGAGCAATATTGTCTAGCTCAAAAGATATAAGTGAAGCACATAGAGTATTCTAATAAATTCCGATTCATGCGTGTCTCTCCCAAAATATGTGGGATCTAAAGTCGACACTCTTCCAAAACCACTTTCAATAATATTGCAAACACTATTATCAATCTCATATTCATCTTGGGGTTTAAATAAATTTTCAAGATCATAAGAAGAATCACCCCAATCATGATCATTGCAACAAATAGTGGTCATAGCAAAACTAGCATCCCCAAGCTTAGGGTTTTGCATATTACTAGCACAATTGAAATTAATAGAACTTATAATAACATCATTGCAATCATGCTTTTCATCGAAGGAACTATCAAGTATGGGTGCAATAGCAATGATCTCATGTTTAACATAAGGAACTATAGCAAATTCGTCTTCATAAATATTGGCATCATGGCCACAAGAATAGCAAGCATCATGTTCATCAAGTGATATTTCAATCAAATCATCGGAATCATAATTATCTATAGATTCATGCATATCATTAATTTCTCCCAAAGCAACGGTCATTCTCTCAATAAATTCTTTGACACAGACATTATGAGCATAGTTTTCATAGCAATATTTAAGTATGTCAAAATTTTCAGATTCGTAGAGAGTAATATCATACTTTGCAATCAAAGAAGCAACTTCATAAGCACCCTTAAAAGCAACAAATTCTTCAATTTGTTCGATATCATAGTAACTATAAACACCCTTTGCATAAGAAGATAAGATTTCATTATCATTAAACTCACATAGGTAGGGAAGGTGTTTTTAAGGGTTCTTAGAGCAACAAGTAAAATCATAAATTTCACAAAGATTCCAAGCATAACACAGTAATCTGTTTATTTTATCCCAAAAGAGTATCCCTTTTTGAGACACACGATGACGCACAAAATGAGCATGCTCATCTAAAGATTTCCCATCAACTAGGCTAGTTGGGGTTTCAGCACGAGTGCATAAGGATCGAAGATGATCCAAGTAGAACACTTTAAGTGGATCCATATCAATAGATTTTTAGCAAGCAAAGATGCAAGCAAATAGAAGGCACATGGAAACACAAACAAAAGGCATGCGGGAAGAAGTCAAAGAAAAGGCAAAGGTTTTCGAAAATCGTTTTAGAAGTGCGGGAGAGGAAAACGAGAGGCGAATGGCGAATAATGTAATGCAAGGGAGAAGAGTTTATGATGGGTACTTGGTTTGGCTTGACTTGACGTAGATCTCCCCGGCAACGGCGCCAAAATTCTTGCTACCTCTTGAGCTTGCGTTGGTTTTCCCTTGAAGAGGAAAGGGTGATGCAGCAAAGTAGCATAAGTATTTCCCTCAGTTTTGAGAACCAAGGTATCAATCCAGTAGGAGAAGACGCACAAGTCACCGAATACCTGCACAAACAATCAAGAACTTGCAACCAACGTGATAAAGGGGTTGTCAATCCCTTCACGGTCACTCGCAAAAGTGAAATCTGATAGAGATAATAAAGTAAATATTTTTGGTATTTTTGATGTATAGATTGGAAAGTAAAGATTGCAAAATAGTAAACGAGATTCAACAATATGGAAATGAGACTTAATATAATGGAAAAGAGACCAGGGGGCATAGGTTTCACTAGTGGCTTCTCTCGAGATAGCATGTATTACGGTGGGTGAACAAATTACTGCCGAGCAATTGATAGAAAAGCTCATAATTATGATGACATCTAAGGCAACACTACTAGGAAAACCCTTACCAGTAGCGCTGGTTTTTTTTGCTATTAGTAGCGCGGGTAGGCGCGCTACTGCTATGGCGCTATAGCTATTTTCTAGCAGTAGTGCTTGTTTTGGCCCGCGCTACTGGTAAATGAGCGCTGCTGGTAATATTTTGGTCCCCGCCACTGCTAAAGTTTATGTTTTTTTTCATATTTTGGCACTGTACATGTTTAAAAAGATATATCTTTTATACAATAACAACTCATCATGAACTAGTCCGTTTAAATAGCATATTCATTACTACTAGTCATCACCACCAAACAATGTTCGTCAATGAGACATCATATATATAACAAGTTGGTCACTAGTCATAATCACAACTCCTCATCCTCCTCATCAACTCTAACACATTGTAGCACATAATAACACATTCTACCTAGGACCTACTCCTCTCATAGGACCTACTCTACCCTCTCTTAGGTAAAATATCATAAAAAAAGATAGGCATTGACTCTTCATTAAGGAAACTGGACTCTCCATAATGAAGAACGGAGATCATCCTGTCTCCAAGTCTTGGCCTACGCACAATGTTGCTTCCAAGTAGCTCTCTACGATGGTCGAAACATTTTTTCCAATCATTTATTATCATGGCTTCCTCGCTTTTAGAACTCCGGTATGGACAAGAGTGATGTGGATACTGTGGCTGACCTGGCCGTGGTGTCCGTAAGCTCATAAAATCAACGCGACCTATTGGCAACATCAGATGAGGCACACAATCCATCGGGATTTTTTGTTCAAAAACATAGTACTAACTTTGTGGTTAGCAATGTAGTTTAGTTTTAGAAAAATTTATGCAAAAGATGCACGGATGTTGTAATAGTAGAAAATCTTACCATGTTATATCTATTGATGTTACCGTAGCTCACCGCGTGCACTAGTGGCACATATTGACCATCATTTCGAGGAATTCGATAATAGCTATTGTAATTCTCAAGATCAGTAAAAAATGCGATAAGACCATCTTTCTCCTTATAAGTTAATTGTGCTTCATCATTGTAGTAGTAGGTTCTGTCTACCATCTTTCGTACATTTTATGAAGAATGAAAATAAGCTGTCAATGGAAATAAGCTGTCAAATATTTTGAAATAAACAATATAAATTACTTAATAAATATGTTTGAGAAACTCACACATCGGTAGAACTGGAAGCGTGTCAACAAGGACCCAAATGGTCATATTCTTTTCATCGATGTCAGGATCACCAAGATCGAAGGTGAGAAGCATACCCTCATGAAAATCATACGCCTTGCAAAGGGCTTCCCAATTCGAGCAACCAAAATTGGATGAGTTCACAGAATTGTATAGTTTTACAGCAAAATCATAACCATGATGGGTCCTTAGTTGAATTATCTTTGTCTCCATGCTTTCATGATCTTCAAAACCCATCTTCTCCAAGACATAGCGTCTTGAATGGCATGGGATAAGCTAGTCGAATTGTCAAAGACGGAAATTACACGTTGAAGAAGCAGGGGAGTCGTGCAAAAATAACAAAAAACACTTGTCATCGTTGCGTACCATATCAACATCGAAGGTCTCTTGGAGCTTGATGCTGAAGCGCCGACCTTCTACCAGGTGAGGCCTGTCGCACAGACCGCGCTCATCTTTGCTGCAATCGCACATAGGGAATTCCCTTTCGTCGTCAGACATTTCCTAATAGGTAATTAATAATCCATCATCGAATACATATATAGTAGTTTGTAGCAAAGATCATCATATAACAACTAGAACACCTAAAATTTGTAGTTTGTAGTAGTTTGTAGCAAAGATCATCATCGAACCTAGTTTGTAGCAAAGATCATCATACAATCCATCATGGAATACATATATAGTAGTTTGTAGCACAAACCACGCTCATCTTTTGCATTCAATAAGCAAATAACTAATAGGTAATTAATAATCCATCATCGAATACATATATAGTAGTTTGTAGCAAAGATCATCATATAATATCACTAATACATCTCGAATAATAGCTCCTCTAGGTTCAGTGGGACACGGTGGACACCCAAAGAGAAGGAACCATCACAGGATCATAGCTCCGGTGAGATCCCCAAAGAATCTGCCCGGTATTGGAGAACCTGTCATTCGCCAATGAAACCAAGTAGCGGTGGACGTGCGTGTTCTCCTCCGTGACACGGTGCTGTACCACCTGCGCGGGGGACCCAAGCCTCTGCACCGATGCAGGCCCACGTGGCCGCCACCAAAGAAGCTCCGGGTCGACGACGGGCTGGCTCCTCACTAAGCTGCGCTCACCAGAAGGTAGCACAACCCAGTACCAGCCTGGCGGAGCCCAGTCCCGGACATGGCCCCTCGGCTCAAGCAGGAGTCCGCCGAGTCGACGACGAGGATGCGGGATAGGCATCATCGATGTCGATAACAAAATGCTTAATTATGAAAATAAAATTAATAAACACTTAGCAAAATTCGGCATGACCTTTGCTAAAAGCAGGACATATCGAGTGCCTGAAATTTGCCAGAACATAAACGAATTGACATTTCTGGCAAAACATAGGCCACTCGGAAAAATATGACATGTCCAAAATGTGACATGTTCAAAATATGACATGTCCACTACATATTTGCATATAACAGGAAAAATTGCTTTGACTAAAAAAATAACTACAATTGCTTTAACTAAAAAAATACCTAGAATTCTGTTAACTACACCTAAAACAACTAAAACACCTAAAATTCTGTTAACTACACCTAAAACAACTAAAACACCTAAAATTCTGTTAAATACACCTAAAACACCTAAATTCTATTAACTACACCTAATTAAAAACCTAGCTAAATTTCTGTCCTAACAATAAAACCTAGCTAAATTTAAAAACCTAGGGTTCATACGAATTAACTAGGGTTCATACCTAATCTTTCCTAGCTAGGGTTCGATCATAACCTACATTATTCTAAGAACCTACATTTTTTCAACTATATAGGATTCAAAATAACTACTCACTAATAACTATAAGTAGGGAGGGAGGGAGGAGGAGGAAGGAGGGAGGAGTACCTCTCGGTGGAGGAGGGCCGGCGCGGGGGGGGG
>NC_041387.1:644787891-644805190 GCF_002162155.2 Triticum dicoccoides
GGAAGGGAGGCCGACGGGGGAAGAGATCCCGTGCGAGGGAGGTCGGCCGGAGTAGGACGTGGGGGTGGCGGCCGGATGGGAGGATTGATGGATTCGATCTGTGAGTGTGAGCGTGTGAGTGTGAGTGAGTGAGAGGGGAGGGGCACGCGGGCCGGCGCGGGGGAGGAGGCCCAGTGCTATAGCTAAAGCTACAACAGTGGGCCGAGAGCGTGGCCCATCAACAGCAGCGCTGGCCGGCATATCCCGCGCTACTGCTAGCGTGCGCTTGCAGCGCTGGTGTTGTCAGGCACTACTACTAAATAGCAGTAGCGTGGGGTCTTTAGCCAACGCTACTACTAAATGTCTATCTATAATCATTTTCCTAGTAGTGCAATGATCATGAACATAGGCATCACGTCCGTGTCAAGTAGACCGACTCCTGCCTGCATCTACTACTATTACTCCACACATCGACCGCTATCCAGCATGAATCTAGAGTATTAAGTTCATAAGAATGGAGTAACGCATTACGCAAGATGACATGATGTAGAGGGATAAACTCAAGCTATATGATACAAACCCCATCTTTTTATCCTCGATGGCAACAATATAATACGTGCCTTGTTGCCCCTACTGTCACTGGGAAAGGACACCGCAAGATTGAACTCCAAGCTAAGCACTTCTCCCATGGAAAGAAAGATCAATCTAGTAGGCCAAACTAAACCGATAATTCGAAGAGACTTGCAAAGATATCAAATCATGCATATAAGAATTCAGAGAAGAACCAAATAATATTCATAGATAATCTTGTTCATAAATCCACAATTCATCGGATCTCGGCAAACACACCGCAGAAGAATATTACATCGAATAGATCTCCAAGAACATCGAGGAGAACTTTGTATTGAGAATCCAAGAGAGAGAAGAACCATCTAGCTAATAACTATGGACCCGAAGGTTTGTGGTAAACTACTCTCGCTTCATCGGAGAGGTAATGGTGTTGATGTAGAAGCCCTCCGTGATCGATTCCCCCCTCCGGCAGGACACCGGAAAAGGCCCCAAGATGGGATCTCACGGGTTGCGGCGGTGGAAAAGTGGTTTGTGGCTTCCCCTGATGTTTTTAGGGTATAAGAGTATATATAGGCAAAAGAACTAGGTCGGTGGAGTTACGAGGGGCCCACGAGGGTGGGGGCGTGCCTACCCCCCTGGGCGCGCCCTCCTGCCTCGTGGATCAACTACTTTGGCACAACCATGTAGCACACATCATAAGCAGAGCAGAGTATAAATAGAGGATCAACTAGTTAACATCATATTTCAGATAAGCAGTACCACACTTCATAACAGTTCAAAGCATAAACCATAAACAGTTCAAAGCAGACTCGATAGTAATTAGAAAGGAGGTGCCCCGACCCTACTCCTTGGCGGCGATGGCTTCGTCGTGCTTCCCACACTTGTTGACAGCCTCAATACCATCCTCGTCGAAGATGATGACCTTGAGGGTGTCAGGAGTGAGGAGCTTTAACATCACCATGTAGCCGATCTTGATCTGATGAACGGCTGTGTAGGTGGCCCAACCCTGATCCAGGGTCACCCTGCCATTCGTCAGCTTCACCGCCACCTTCCAGGAGCAGCCGGTGTTGTTCCTGAGCTTGAACTCCATCGGCACCGCGACGAAGTGCTTGGTGAACTCCAGGGGCATGGGGATGCACTCAAGCTTCGGTGCAAGGATGACCTTGAGAAGTGAGTTGGGCCATCCTCCTCTTGGTAGTGGCCATAGTTGCGGCGCTTGTTGCTAGGAGACTCCTACATGCGCTCGTCGTCGCCAACCTCAGGTGTCTTCGGGTCTTCGTCGGTGGTGGGCGGCAGCACAACCTCCTCCGGCATTGGATGAAGGGGTTGCTTGCCCTTGTTGTCAACGGCCGGGAGCACCTCGGTGCCCATCTCATTGCTCTCCTTGGTCTGCACACAATTCATGGAGTCAGGCACATCACAGAGTTCATGGCTTATTGAAGAGCATGTAGTTAAAATGGCATGACTATCACTCTTCCTCCTCTCCATCGCGCCTATATTTACTCACCCTGCCCACCACTATTTTACCCACCCCCTCTCTTCTCTCACTATCAATCTTCCTCCTCTCCATCGACATGAGCTCTAGCTCCAGCTCCAACGCCAACCCCTTCCCGTGGGGTATTGGCTGGAGGGCCTTCTTCCTTGGGTGGTCAGCTGGTGACCGCACCAAGTTTGAGAACACCATGGAGGTGTGCTCGAACTTCGGCTCCATGGCTGAGATGCAGAAAGAATCTGATGCAGTGCTCATGAGAGCCACTGCACAAGAGCTGAAGACGGTGATTCCTGACCCAGCGAAGGGCGTGATGTCAGTCGACATCATTCACTGGGCCATGAATCAGGTCGTCTCCGACGACGCTAAACAGAGGAAGATGTGGTCCAAGTACAAGAGCTACTCGGCTCCTAATGACCGCCATGCTGCAAACTACTAGGAGAGGGCAATCGTGCCACCGACGGTCATCAGTGGGGAGCCTAAGGAGGAGGAGGAGGAAGAACCAGTGCAAATGCCAGCAAGGGCGCCGGAGCCAGGCCGTCGTACTTGGCAGATCGACCACGACTCCGCCGAGGACGACGACGATGATCCGCCGCCCCGCACGGTGATGAAAAAGAAGATGAAGGCCAGCTACATACTCGGAGTTGGTAACGATCATGAACCAATCCTCTAATGCACCTTCATATTGTTCCTGGGTGTTCGTAGGCCGAGTTGTTTTTGTTTTCTACTATGCTTCCCAACATAATATCCTTGACACCAGCCGTTGTTCTACACATTTGCCCTGACCTACATAACTTTCTGGCCATGGAAAATTTATATTTCAGACAATGGCAAATGTATATTTTGAATCATGGCAACTTTATTGTTTGCACCATGGCTGATTTATTTTTCCTACCATGCGCAAAGTTATTGTTTGGACCACGGCAAATTTGTATTTTTGGATCGTGGCAAATTTATTTGTTTAAGCATGACAGAATTATTTTTTCAACTATGGAAAATTATTGTTCGGACCATGGCAAATTTATATTTTGGGGACCATGGCAAATATATTGTTTCTAGCATGGTAGATTTATTTTTTCAACCATTGCAAAAATACTGCTTTCACCATGCAACTTTGTGATTTATACCATATCAAATTTATATTTCAAACCATGAAAAATATATTTTGGACCATGTAATTTTATCAACATTTGTCATGATCCACATAGGTAGTTTTGCCTTAATTTTTAAATTGATTTGCAATGCAGACAATACTTGTTGTATGGGCATTAAAATGCTGCCATGGTATGTATAATATCCTTGAAGCAAGTATTTTTCTACACATTTTAGCCATCACCTACATCACTTTTTGACCATGGAAAATTATTTTGGACCATGCTGAATTTATATTTTTAGACCATGGCAAATTTATATTTTTGGAAGAAATTTATTGTTTCCACAATGACAGATTTATTTATTTTTCAACCATGGCAAAATTTGTAATTTACACCATGGCAAATTTATTATTTTAACCATGGCGAACTTATTGTTTGGACCATGGCACATTAGTTTTGTACACACGAAGGAAACTTTTATCACATGCACAATCATAAATCATGTTTTCTAAAAAAAAATATTGAAACATGGCAAATTTTCTCGAATAAATCATGGCAGATTGTTTTCGTAAAGCATCGCAAATTACATGAACATCACATCCTAAATTTCTTTTCATCAGACTTTTTCAAAAATTTCTTTTTCGAAAAAAATTCCATCTTCTTTTTATATGAAACAATGGCAACTTATGTTGAAGCATAATTTGTTAAGTTTTCTTTTATGTGTTTTGAATTTTGGTATTTTATTTGTTTCATAACTTTATGGTCTACTCGTACCGACCTAGCTTAACATAATTCTTATGTTTAAGTTATGATACATTTGAACTTGATGGCAGTTTATTATACATATGATGGAATTTTTTAATTTTGTTTTGCTATTCAAAATCGGGTCAAAATTTCAGGTTTAAGGCTTGGTAGTAGTCGACTGGAAACTTGGGCCTTTATTTATGTCCTTTATTATTTATGGCATGACGATGACGTTGAGCTAATGGGAGGCACATTAAGTCCTGTCAGGCTGTTGGGGTCACGCTGGGGATTTCTCCTAGCAAACAAAATCGTTCGATTGATCGATCCTCCTTAGTGAGCGAATCGTCGCTCGGGGGAACCAACAAATATAACGTTTGGCTCATATTGGCATCCTTTTTTACCACAATAAGGGTGGAACATCATCACATGCTAAATTTCTTTTCATTAGACTTTTTCACAAATTTCTTTTCAGAAAAATGTCCATCTTCTTTTTATATGAAATAATGGCAACTTATGTTGAAGCATAATTTGTTAAGTTTTCTTTTTTGTGTTTTGAAGTTTTTGGTATTTTATTAGTTTCATAACGTTATGGTCTATTCGTATCGACCTAGCTTAACATAATTCTTATGTTTAAGTTATGATACATTTGAACTTGATGGCAGTTTATTATACATATGACAGATTTTTTTTAAAAAAATTGCTATTCAAAATCAGATCAAAATTTCAGGTTTAAGGCTTGGTAGTAGTCGACGGGAAACTTGGGCCGTTTTTTATGTCCTTTATTATTTTTGGCATGACGATGACAGTGTGTTGAGGGGAGGCACATTAATTCCCGTCAGGCTGTTGGGGTCACGCTGGGGTTCCTCCTAGCAAACAAAATCGTTCAATCGATCGATCCTCCTTAGTGAGCGAATCGTTGCTTGGGGGAACCAACAAATATAATGTTTGGCTCATATTAACATCCCTTTTTACCATAATAAGGGTGGAACATCGGCTCTAGAGGAACCCCCGAGTGAATGTTTCATTCCCCTCGAGACGGATCGAAGGAGTAAATGTGCAACGTTCACTTGAGCGTTCGCTCGGACGTTTCTTCAGCGCGACCCCCAAACTGATCTAGACTATAGGAAGCGCGCGGGAAAAAACAGGTTACACCTAGTTAGCTATTATTTTGCCATAAAAAATACAGTAACTTCTAATGAGTCCAAAATATGTGATGATTTGATAGTTATTTTATGCCTACACGGTAGTCTTTGTGAAACTTTACCGCGTTCGCGCACTACTTGTTGTCGGTATTTCCCAGGTAACTTCTTTTGCAGTAAATAAAGTTCTATGAAAAAACACAAAAAATTATGGTGGAATCACGTTATTCAATGTGATAATTGACTACCATACAAAGGATGAAGCAAAGGGACAAAGAAGAAGTCCACATGGTGGTTCCAGAGAAAAGAAGACTTAGCATACGAGCACGCCCGCTCGCATGCACGGCCGTATGAAGCTCCAACGCCATCGCCTTGTCCACTACTTCCACCCGTGAAGTTGGATCGGGGATTTGACAAACATACGCACTAGGAACACATCCAGAAGGCAGAAACCTAGCCTCCAGAGTCATTCGGAGGAGGGATTGACAAGGAGGAGATCATCATCTTCACAACCACGTGCAAGGGGATGTCAACATCACCACCACTATCATCATCATCATCATCATCATCCACGTCCACATCCATCTCATGGTAACATTTAGGAACCCGAGTGGATCGTCTTATGTTTTACTTTTGTGACTCATCCATGTTTACCATTACCCTTCCCATGATGCTTGTTGTCTCCATGTGTGCCCCTTAGTTCTCGGGGATATGGATGAACCTTGGTATGTATAGGATCTAAAACGTTATATTGGATATGGATCCTCTACTGAATGCTTAGTTTAATAAACTTCATGGATGTTGAAGGGGTCCCACTCGACATTTTCGCCGAAAGGCCACGAAGTGTATCAATGTCATTGTAAAGGTTAGGACATGAAGGTAATTTGAGGTGACAGTAAAATCCTTTACTCCTAGCTTTTGCAATTGGTAGCGGAATTACAAAGAACCCTTAGAGAGGCTGCATCCATGTGGCAACCCTTAATTACCGTAGGTTTAACCTGCAGGGGGAGACTATGGTAGTGGCATGCGTGGCGCGAAGTCTACCTAGAGTAGAACGTCTTCTATACCCGGCTCCGCCAAGCATACTCGTCAAGAGTGGCTCAAGTATCCAGACTATCTTATGCAGATGCATAGGTTACGTTAGAAACATACCAATGGGAACGCAGAATCCCTGAGAAGGCCTTACTCCTCTGTCAGTTCCACTTGTTACTCGTGCTACTGTTTTTACTATTGTTTATTACTTTTTATGTTATTTACTTTCAGTTTGCTCACCACCAAAACAATCATTTATTTCCACCCACACTTTGCTTGGATTCTACAATTGTTTGCAGGCACAGATTCGTAATTTACTACAAGAGGTAATGCTTAATTCATGTGTTTCCTCTGGGGTCAATACTCTTACTTCGAAAAGGCTACAACTAAACCCTGTGCACTTGCATGCCATCAATTTCTGAGAGGGAAAAAAGTCAGATAAGAATTAATTTACAATTTCCATGATATACTTTATAAAATTGCTAGGATATACTTTATAATTTATAATTTACCATGGTATACTCAATAAATGTGTCATGGTATCTATTTTTTTGTATGCACTAATATTTATAAACAACCATAGAATGGTCTGATTGCAACTGTAGTAGAAAAAACTAGATCATGGCAAAAATTATAAAACAATAGGGGGTTTCACAAGAGTGCGTCGATTTGGAGCTCGGGCTCAGCTGCACCCATAATCTACGTCGTCCGTTCCAGACTTGGGATTCGAACAAAGCCAGCTGGCGTCTCCTGTGCGAGCGTTGGTAAAAGGAGGAAAACACCCAATACGGTATGAAACAGTAGCCCGTAAGTGGGGCTGGCCCGTCGCTGCCAGACTGGCGTCGCGGTTAAGCGGAATGGGCCGTGGACCAGGACCGTGCATTTCAGAGTGGGCCGTGGGACAAGACGTCAGCTTTTTTGTCTGGGCCTGGAACAGATAAGGAATCCAGGACAGGGTTCGCTGTCTGAGCTGCTTCCGGCTCATTCTAGAGGCCTCTCGCCGCCGTCAAAGACAAATACGCAGGAGAGGTCACCGGGGCCGCTTTAGCGTGGTGCCGCGCGGGTTCTGTCGCTTTTGCTTCACCGTTGGCCTAGCTGCGGATGGACACTGAGGGAATGGAATTCCTACTGGATGTGGTCGACAGGTTCGTTCTAGTCCAGATCTGTGCCGAATTTCTCCTGTTAGAAAAGATTCGATAAGCTTGATCTGCGTTGGAGAGCAAATCTTCATGCGGCTGATTCGCCGTTTTCTATGCAGGTTCCCAGTGCGGGAGGAGTATGCAGATAATGTTGACCATCCGGATCCAGTCTTGCTCATGTACCTTCTGGATAAGGGGGCTGCGAGTCCGGAGATTGGTCAGGCAGACGTTGATTCTGGGGTAGCTGAGATGGTGTGCGGAGGTGTGCTAACTGACGCTGAAGTAGGTGCCCCCCGTAGACGTGATGAATCTCCGACGAGGTCTGCCCAATCATCAGGCAGAGTCAATCCACAGGCCCCGGCTGGACTAAGAGGTGAAGCTCAGAGAACAACCATCTCTAGTTTCTGTTTTTGCTGTTACAAGAGTACCTACGTTTGATCTGTGGTTCAATGTTCACATGAACAAAAGCTTGTTTCTCCATTTGGGGGAAAGTACTGGTTACACCAAACCTCTAACAAGAAAACTTAGAACTGGAAAAATTGCTGGTACGATTATCAACTCTCAAATGGTTTTTTATAGTTTTTCCTGTGTGTACAGAATTTAGTCTGTGCGGTTCTGCAAAAACAGAAAAGTATGATGGCCCATTGAAGATGCTATTCCTCTATTTGCAAGACCGTATGGGGATAAATGCGGTTGGAACAAATGTTCTTGAAGGAATTCTGTCAAAAAGCAGTGATATAATAAAATCCAGAATTTGTAGTAATCAGATTTGGGTTAGTTTTCTATATAATGAACATTTAAATTGTGCATTTTGCAACTCACCACAGGCTTCGTTTGGGGAGTGCGCCACCAGACCGTGTGCCCTGTCCATCAAGGATGAGCGCCCTCGAGTTGTCAATACGTAAATATGATGAGCAACCAGACAAGAGTGTGGTCCGACCTGAGCTAGGTCTTAGTTTTGACTCGCTAGGGGAGGCGTACGATTTCTATAACTTGTATTTGTGGGAAATCGGGTTTGGCATAAGATATGGGAAAAGCAGGCTCAATGCCGAGAGGACAAAAAGCATGCAGGAGATAGTTTGTGGGTGTTCGGTGAGTGAGCATTTCGATTCAGATAAAAAGAAATGACCCATGTACTAAATTTGGTTGTACAGATCAAATTGCTGGTTTTTTTTGTTGACTTCCATTGATGTATGATATGCAGGGGAAACCAGACGCTGAAAACAGCAGGTCCTGCAGGTGCAAGTGCCCAGCTCTGACCAGGCTGCTATGTGCATCAGACAACAGTTGGTACATAACAGAGCACCGGGCGAGCCACAATCATTCGATGTCGCTTACAATGGGAGAGAAAGTGCATTGGCCGTCTCATAAACACATAGACGTGTATACCAAGGATTTGATAAGATAGTTGAGGGAGAACAACATCAACCTTGGCAAGGTATACAACATAATTGGAATCTTCTTTGGTTCAGTTGAGAAGGTGCCCTTTACGAAAAGGACACTCAGGAACATTTGTGGGAAGATTAGTCGTGAACAGGCTGAAGATGAATTACGGAAGACACTGCAGGTGTTTGCCGACATCTGGTCGAGTGACCCTGGTTTCTCCTATGTGGTGCTCGCCGAGAAAGACAGCAAGGTGAAGAATCTCATGTGGGCTAATGGGAGCAGACGGATGCAGTACAGGTTCTTTGGCGACGTGGTCACATTCGACACCACATACAGGACAAATTTGTACGACATGCCATTATGTTTATTTGTCGGAGTTAACAATCACTACCAGAGTATCATCCTGGCTGGCGTGCTGATGCATGACGAGCAAGAAGAGAGCTTTGAATGGGTGTTTTCAGAATTCATTCGCATGATGGGCGGACCTGCACCTAAAACAATACTAACAGGTGAATGATTGAACACATAAAAGTGCTTTCAGTTCCTTGTTTGTAAGAGTTCCCCTCCGAATGCACAGGACAGTCACATCATTTACGAAAGTAAAAAGCTGAAAGCAAAAAGGTCATCATTTGTGTTTCTGATTAAACATGATTTTTTGTCAGACCAATGCAGGGCTATGGAGGTTGCAATCAAGAAAATTTATCCGAACACTGTCCACCGTTTGTGCAAGTGGCATGTTCTGAAAAAGGCGAAAGAAACACTGGGGTGGCTTTACACAAAAAAATGTGATTTTCAAGCTGAATTTCACAAAGTTGTTAACCACATGCTAACTGAGGAAGAATTTGAATCAGCCTGGGATGTGCTGCTTGATAAATACAATTTGAGGGGGCATAACTATATGACCCAAATATATGAGACAAAACATAAATGGGCGAAACCATATTTCAGAGGTGTGTTTTGTGCGAAAATGATGAGTACACAGAGGAGTGAGAGTGCAAACCACATGCTGAAGACGGACATGCCCCCTGCAAGCCCAATGCATGTTTTCGTCTGACAATACATGAGACTTCAATTTGACCGGAAGCGCGATGAAAGCTATGAGGAAAAGAGGACAATGATTGTAAATACATTGCTGCCATTCAAAAACTAAGATTCCTGATTTTTAACAGTTTGTGCTTATGAACTGATTTCGTCTCTGTGAATGTTTTTGTTTTGGCAGGGCGGCGTCGTGCGGCGGACTAACCTTGCGATAGAGCGCCATGCCAGCAAAATATATACTAGGAATATGTTTGAGAAATTTGGCCGCCTACCGGTAGAAGGAACAGCAGAGTTGTGCTGTCCTTATTTGAAACGACGCAGAGTTGTGTCGTTGAGCACATGTAAGGTTATATGCTTTTCTGAACAATTTGTTAGCTAAACTGAATTTTACTCCTGGCTGTATGATATGATAAGAAATCGTAACCGTTTGTGTTCTTGAAATGTTTATGGTTGTCTGCACAATTTGATAACTGAAGAAAATTTCACAGCATGTCTATCCTTGGCCATGTATAATTTTTATGGATGTCTGAACAATTTGAATGCTAAAATTAAAGTTACAGTGGTTGCACCCATTGAATTGATCTTTTGTATCCGTGAGCACGGATACTGATTAGCTTTGAGTGAACAAATTCGTAAGCATTATTTCTTGCTGATGTTGTGGTTTATTGTTATGGTTCTCTGAATTGTGAAGGGATGATCTGAACTTGCTATTCCTTGTCGTCACTGAAAACGTATACAACCAACGAGCGATGAAGGGGAGGGTAGAACTGAATGACCAGTTGGTGTTGTCTGGAAAACAACAACGTGGTTTCAAATTGAGGCGTTTGTTTTTTCCCTTGCTCAAGCTTTACTGCCTTGGGTGTATTCGCGACTGACGTACCAACACTTGGACAGCATGTGTGCATCGACCGCGTGGTTGTTGCCCCACGCAACTTGACGATTCAAATTTCAAACCCAGTTAGTCACTGCGGAATAAAAGCGCCATGTGGCTCAGGAAAAGGTGCCGAGCCATCCTTCATAGACCTGTCCCGCGACGACGTTAGCTCGGATAAGATGACGAGCCATCCATCCTCTATCTGTCCCGCGACGGTGTTGAAACCCTGCGTAACAATAAATGCTCCAGTCCACCGCGCCACAGAACGAGATATACGACCGAAAAATACAGAAAGACGCACAAATCTTGATGCAAACCATCGGTGTGGATTGTGGGATCATCTGAGCCCGAGCTCAGAAGCAGATTTTCGGTTTCACAAGGCAAACTAAGAAAAAAAAATGGTTTCTCTAAGAATCATAGGAAATTTGTAAAAAGTCTTGTAGTGCTTACATGGAAAATTCTATGTTACAAAAAATATTGTATGTTTAAGAAAGCAAAAATTTGTCATGGCAATAAATCTGATATCATATGAAAACTAATTTACTATGGTGTGATCAATAAATTTGTCATGGCCTATACTATAGTTTTCTCAGCATAGCTTCGTGTATCAGCTCCACAAACCATGTCAAACCGCACATCCATCTTCGACATCTCACCTTGCACCCCTCCGAAACAAGCCTCCTACACTAACCGATTACCTAAACTACATGCAAAACTCAAACTAAACTTGTAGATACAAAACGGCAGGATAAGTGCTAGCACGGCAGGCTTGTCCATACTAAAAGAATGCTTGACCTATGAGCATCATCTTACGGGTGAGATCCCCAACTAACCACTCAATAATCTCCGCTGAATTTCTTAGTGGGCCTCGGTGATAACCACATCATTTTGTAACCATCAATCCATAACTGTAGCATTGCTTTTTTTGGAGGAAAGGGCTATGCCCCACTTTATAAATAAAGCCACCAGGCAGAGTATGATAACAACAACAACAATCACTAGTAGAAAAAGGACCAAATGTGAGACACATTAGTCCCGGTTTGTAACAGAACCGGCACTAATGTGTCCATTAGTGCCGGTTTCAACGGCTAGGCGGGAGGAGCTCTTTAGTACCGGTTCGTGGCGAATCTTTAGCACCGGTTCGTGCCACGAACCGGTACTAAAGAAAGTGGTGGCAGGATGTTGTCAGAGTGTGGCCCTTCCAGCACCTTTAGTACCGGTTCGTGGCACGAACCGGTACTAAAGGTCGTCCTATATAAACCCTTCGTCCACCCGCACTCTGTTCTTCCCCCTTTCCCCTCTCCCTCTCCTCTGTTCTTCCCTTCTTCCTGTCGAGTTCATCACAAAATTTGCCCAAAATTTGTCAAGATTTGCAGGCCCCCATCCATTCAAATGATCACCAAGGTTAGCAACTTTATCCTTTCATCTCTCATTGCTAGATTAGCTCTTGCATTGGTTTATATAGTGATTAATTGTGGGTTTTAGTAATTTGGGAGGAATTATATGTGGTAGTATTTGATTTATATGCAATTTAAGGTCAAAATAACACTTAGTTTGCATATGTAGGTGTTTTTTACTTAGTGCCTTCTAAATATCCGTCGTAACCACCGTCGATCGCCTACACCGTCCCGTCGCCGGCATCACCTTGTGGTGAGCCTCTTGTTCATGAAATTTTATATAAAAAATTGATGTTTGTGTGATTTGGATATATAGTTACTCGTATAATTATCTTACCCGTACGTTGTTTGTTATACATAGTGCCATGGTTTTGATATCCGTCCTCGTCGGCCCTCGTCCTTGTCATGATTCGGATGTGGTATATTCTCTTTTAAAACTATTTGTTGCATTTCGTGTTTATGACAAATTATGCCCATCAAGTTGACATAGATATTTTTATCTAGGAGGTATGTGAACCGGAAATTCCAACTGACCCTATTGTCGAGAGGTTAAATTTAGTTGAAAGAGAAAACGAGTACTTGAAAGAAAAATTGAAAATAATTGAGAGGGAGAAGATGGAATTGGAGTTGCATGTTGCCGATGTCGTCGATGATCACAAGATCAAGATGGAGAAATTGCGCTTGAAGATTAGAAAGATTAGAAAATATGCCATCGATAGTGAGGCTTGGTATCATTATGCTGTTGGATCAATTGTTACCTTAGTTGCGATCTTGATCGCATTTGTTGTTGCATTTAAATGCTTTAGCTAGAGAGTTATTTGTTTGTTGCATTTAAGTGTTGTATGAACTTTATTTATCAAGGTTGTCAAAATCACGATTTTGAATTGGATCGGAGCTTCGATGGTAGGATCGCAAATCATAGAATCTTCACTATCAGGATCATACAAACGTAGATTCTAAGAACTAAAGTTGTAGAATCATAGGGGTTAGTTTGGATCGTAAAGTCGTAGAATCGTATAACAGAATTGCGATTCTGAAAACCTTGTTATGTATGAACTTGTATTAATTTGGTCTATTCGGTGTTGTGTAATGAAGATGAGCCGGCAATGGATGTACGATGAACGATGCTCTCCCCAGTTCGTTGAGGGCGTGCATACTTTTCTGCTTGCGGCTGAGGCAAACAAGCGGGCGGATGGTTTTATGCCTTGTCCATGTGCTGGCTGCAAGAATGGTCGCAATTACTCTACGTCAAGAACCATTCACGTCCACATGTTTGAGTCCGGTTTCATGCCCCACTATAATGTTTGGACCAAGCACGGAGAAAGAGGGGTTATGATGGAAGACAATGAAGAAGAAGAGGACGACGACAGCTATCCTAGCCATGGGTTCCCTGAATACGATGATACAACAATGGGGGAAGAAGCTGAGCCGGTAATGCGGGAAGAAGCTGAGCCGGCAATGCGGGAAGAAGCTGAAGAAGAGGCATCAGATGAGCCCGTTGATGATCTAGGTCGGGCCATTGCCGATGCAAAGAGAAACTGCGCAAGTGATTTGGAGAAGAAGAAGTTGCAGCGCATGTTAGAGGATCACAAAAAATTGTTGTACCCGAATTGCGTAGGTGACAAGAAAAAGCTGGGCACCACACTGGAATTGCTGCAATGGAAGGCAGAGAATGGTGTATCTGACAAGGGATTTGGAAAGTTGCTGGTAATGATAAAGGATATGCTTCCGAAGAACAACGAATTGCCCAAGAGTACGTACGAAGCAAAGAAGGCTGTCTGCCCTCTAGGGTTAGAGGTGCAGAAGATACATGCATGCCCTAATGATTGCATCCTCTACCGCGGTGAGTACGAGGATTTGAACGCTTGCCCGGTATGTGGTGCATTGCGCTATAAGATCAGCCGCGATGACCCTGGTGATGTCGAGGGCGAGCGCCCCAGGAAGAAGATTCCTGCCAAGGTGATGTGGTATTCTCCTATAATACCATGGTTGAAACGTTTGTTCCAAAACAAAGAGCATGCCAAGGTGATGCGATGGCATAGAGAAGACCGTAAGAAAGACGGAAAGTTGAGAGTACCCGCTGACGGGTCACAGTGGAGAAAAATCGAAAGAAAGACGGGAAGGAGTTTGCACATGACGCAAGGAGCGTATGGTTTGGTCTAAGCGCAGATGGCATTAATCCTTTTGGGGAGTAGAGCAGTAACCATAGCACCTGGCCTGTGACTCTATGTTTGTATAACCTTCCTTCTTGGTTGTGCATGAAGCGGAAGTTCATTATGATGCCAGTGCTCATCCAAGGCCCTAAGCAACCCGGCAACGACATTGATGTGTACCTAAGGCCATTAGTTGAAGAACTCTTACAACTGTGGAATGAAACAGGTGTACGTGTGTGGGATGAGCACATGGGGGAAGAATTTGACCTAAAGGCACTGCTGTTCGTGACCATCAATGATTGACCTGCTCTCAGTAACCTTTCAGGATAGACAAACAAGGGATACCGTGGATGCACGCACTGTTTGGATGATACTGACAGTATATATTTGAATAGTTGTAAGAAGAATGTGTACCTGGGACATCGTCGATTTCTTCCGAGCAGGCATCCCGCAAGAAAGAAAGGCAAGCATTTCAAAGGTGAGGTGGATCACTGGACGAAGCCTCGCCACCGTACTGGTGCTGATGTACATGATATGGTCAAGGATTTGAAGGTGATATTTGGAAAGGGTCCTGGCGGACAACCTGTTCCGAAGGACGCTGACGGACGCGCACCCATGTGGAAGAAGAAATCTATATTTTGGGACCTGCCATATTGGAAAGACCTAGAGGTCCGCTCCGCAATCGACGTGATGCACGTGACGAAGAATCTTTGCGTGACCCTGCTTGGCTTCTTGGGCGTTTATGGGAAGACAAAAGATACACCTGAGGCACGGGAGGACCAGCAACGTATGCACGGAGAAGACGGCATACATCAGGGTCATGCAAGCTACGCTCTTACCAAAGAAGAGAAGGAAATCTTCTTTGAATGCCTGCTCAGTATTAAGGTACCGTCTGGCTTCTCATCGAATATAAAGGGAATAATAAACATGGCAGAGAAAAAGTTCCAGAACCTAAAGTCTCATGACTGCCACGTGATTATGACACAACTGCTTCCGGTTGCATTGAGGGGGCTTCTACCGAAAAACGTTCGATTAGCCATTGTGAAGCTATGTGCATTTCTCAATGCAATCTCTCAGAAGGTAATCGATCCAGAAATCATACCAAGGTTATAGAATGATTTGGTGCAATGTCTTGTCAGTTTCGAGTTGGTGTTCCCACCATCCTTCTTCAACATCATGACGCACGTCCTAGTTCACCTATGCGAAGAGATTAACATTTTGGGTCCTGTATTTTTACACAATATGTTCCCCTTTAAGAGGTTCATGGGAGTCTTAAAGAAATATGTTCATAACCGTGCTAGGCCAGAAGGAAGCATCTCCAAGGGCCATCAAAATGAGGAGGTCATTGAGTTTTGTATTGACTTTATTCCTGACCTTAAGCCGATTGGTGTTCCTGAATCGCGGCATAAGGGCAGACTGGATGGAAAAGGAACGCTAGGAGGGGAACAAATAATATGTATGGACGGACATTCTCTCACTGAAGCACACTACACAGTTCTACAGAATTCCGCCTTGGTGGCTCCGTATATGGATGAACACAAGAATTTGCTACGCTCCAAACACCCGGAGCGGTCTGATGACTGGATTACACGTGAACAAACCAGGAGTTTTGCCAGCTGGTTGCAGACACGTACCATGCATGACACCTCTATTGAAGATGACCTGTACTTGCTGTCCCAGTTACCATCTTCGAATATAATGACTTTCAAAGGGTACGAGATAAATGGTAATACATTTTACACAATCGCCCAAGATAATAAGAGCACCAACCAAAACAGTGGTGTCCGCTTTGATGCAGAAACCAAGACGGGAAAGGAAACATATTATGGTTATATACAGGACATATGGGAACTTGACTATCGACGTGGTTTAAAGGTCCCTTTGTTCCGGCGCAAATGGGTCAATATGACACGAGGCGGGGTAACGGAAGACCCTCAGTACGGAATGACAACAGCGGATCTCAACAATCTTGCATATGCAGACGAACCATTCGTCCTAGCCAATGATGTGGCACATGTTTTCTATGTGAAGGACATGTCTGCCAAGCCAAGAAAAAGAAAAGATAAGGAAGCGAATGCATCGTACGATGAGCCAAAGCGGCACATAGTTCTTTCTGGGAAGAGAAACATCATGGGAGTGGATGACAAGACAGACAAGTCAGAAGATTATGAAAAGTTTGATGAAATTGCTCCATTCACAGTGAATATTGACCCGAGCATCCCGTTAAATGATGAAGATTTTCCATGGTTACGGCGCAAAGGGACACACGCGACGAAAAAGTTTCACACCCAAAGATCTGGGATGTGATCGGCTTCACTATCATCACTTTCTTCTGTGTTTTCACACCCAGAGGGGAATCTCTGTAATAGTTAGGGTAGTTATGTGTTTTGGCATTTGAAACGCGAAGAAATTTTATGTGCAAACAAATTCTTTCATGCCTTTACTGATTTTTAAAGTTAAGTTATTCACAAACTAGTGAGTCACACTAATTTCAAATAATTCAAAATTTAAACTATTCAAATTTGAAAACTACGGGCACTAACAGAAAGCTTGTAATTTTTTGTACCTAAAGCAAAAATATTCACAAAGAAACTCTAAATACACAAAAAAACAACACAAAAATAAATAAAGCAAAAAAAATAAAAAAGCCCGCCTACTAGGCCAGAGCGGCCTGCATACGACTAGAAACCCAACCTATTGTTGGGCCAGGATGCAGGCCCGCAAAGGCCAAGTGGGCCCACAGGACAGCAAAGAACACGTAGGCCAGTAGGCCTGCTTTGGAGAGGAGCTCGAGAGAGCGACCGCACGAGGGTTTATAAACCAGTGCGGTCGCCCCTCGGCTAGCGAGGTGGGACTAAACTTGCCGCACCGCACCTGCGCCAGCGCACCCCCTTTAGTACCGGGTCGTGGCACAAACCGGTACTAAAGGGGGGGGCCTTTAGTACCGGTTTGTGCCTCCACCCGGTACTAAAGGGGGTCGCCTCCCGCCGCTTGGGCTGGCCAAAACTGGCCTTTAGTACCGGTTGGTGGCACAAACCGGTACTAAAGTCCCCTCCTATATAAACAACACTTACGAAAATTTCAGTTTCTCATCTGGCTTCTTCTCCTCTGCACCGTCGCCCGCCGCCCCCGAACGTCTCCATCCCTCGTCGCCGCCCCCGTCGCCGCCCCGTCGTCCCCGTTCACGTCGTCCCCTTCGTCACCGTCGCCCCGTCCCGGCCCGTCCCGCGTCGTCCCCGTCCCCGTCGTCGGCGCTGCCCTGTAC
>NC_041387.1:644805778-644817998 GCF_002162155.2 Triticum dicoccoides
GTCTCGGCCCGTCCGTCCCCGTCCCCGTCGTCGCCGCCCCGTCCCTGTCCCCGTCGTCGTCATCCCCGTCGTCGCCACGCCCATCGCTGTCCCCGTCGCCGCGCGCCCGGCCCCCGTCGCCGCCCCCCGTCGTCCCTCGCCTCGCCGGTGAGCGCACACACACACACACATACATTTTTTGTTTTTTAGTTATACAAATAGTTAGATATTTTTCTGTTTTTCAGAAATAGTTAGAAATGTTAGAATTGTTAGAATAGTTAGAAATGTTAGAATTGTTAGAAATTTTTCTGTTTTTTAGTTATAGAAATAGTTATAAAAAAGTTAGAATTGTTAGAAATTTTTCTGTTTTTAGTTATAGAAATAGTTATAAAAATGTTAGTTATATATATAGAAATGTTATAATTTTTTTATGTTTTTTAGTTATAGAAATATTAGAAATGTTATAGAAATATTAGTTATATATAGCATTGTTAGAAATGTTATAGAAATGTTAGTTATATAGAAATGTTAGAAATTTTAGTTATCAAAATCCAATCATTAAAAAAATATTACTTTTTGCGGGCATATAGCTAGTATTTGTTCTCGACAATGCCCGACCCGCATCCTCGCCGTCGACACGTCCGCAACGACATTCGGCTGACCCATGTCCGGGACTGGGCTCCGCCTGGCTGGCACTGGGAGGTGCTGCCTGGAGGGGCGCGCCGCTTGATGAGGAACCCGGCCCCGGGTCCCGTCGTCGACCCTGATCTCGTTTGGTGGCGTTCGCGTGGGCCAGTTTTGGCGCGGAGGGAGCCGGCCCAGCCGGAGGTAGCACGTCGCCGTGTAAGGGAGGAGGACGAGCACGTCCATCGCTACATGGTTGCGTTAGAGGGCGGCAGGTTCTCCAATACCTGGCAGTTTCTTCAGGGATCTCACTTCAGCTATGATCCTGTGAGGGTTCCTTCTCTTTGGGTGTCCACCGCCCGCGCCGCAGGAACCGCGAGTGTCCTAGATTCTTCTGTAGTATTCGATCTTTATTAGCTACCTAGCTAGTGATGTATTCGATATTATATCTATTATTCGAGACGATGTATTCGAGATTATATCTATTATTCGAGACGATGTATTCGAGATTATATCTATTATTCGAGACGATGTTTTCGAGATTATATCTATTATTCGAGACGATGTTTTCGAGATTATATCTATTATTCGAGACGATGTATTCGAGATTATATCTATTATTCGAGACGATGTAATTTGAATACTAAATTGTTTTATATTTCTTTTGGATTAGTTAAATAAAAGCTATGGCGGACAATACCAACAGAGAGGGAGAACATGCCATGTTCGATATGATACGCCATCCTCACGGGCCAGATGATGATCAGAATGAAGAAGATTATGACGGCTCCGAATTTCTAAACAACACCGGAGAGGGTGATATGATATTCGATCGCGACGACCGAATTGATGAAGTCATGAACTATGATTATGATGATGACAAAGAAAATGTTGATCTTGAAACAACAAAGACCGGCGAGGTATATATATTTATATAAGCAGGCATCTGGTGATCATCATATGTTTTAAATGACTTGAAGATATATTAACGAATCGATCTTTGTTCTTTCAGCCATCCGGATCGAGCAAATCTTCAGGCAAAAGGACGAAACGAGGGCCGAACAAAAAGTTGAAGGAGGGCGTAAAGTACAATATCAAGGCAATCAGACCTAATGGCGAACCATTAGCGCCTAAGAAGATTGCGGACAAGTTCGTTCGTCAGTGCGGAGTTGTTGTGAAGGACCAACTCCTGATCTCCCTTCAAGAATGGAGAGAGCCAGCAAAAGACAAAAGATAAAAAGACAAAAAGGACGCTGCTCCACGTCCAGATGTTACTTTTGTCGACAAAAGACAAAAAGATCTACTTTGGGATACTCTCATGTAACATTTCACCCTACCAGATCATTTCACAGAAGTAGATGTGCAGAAAGTCAAGGACGCTGCTCTTAGGAAGATGGCGGTTGCACTCAAGAACCACAAGAAACGTGAATGGGACAAGTACGTCAAGGGAGGAAGGAAAACTCTAGTATTCGAGGGAACACTAGAGAATCAACGTGCTCATTGGGACGACTTCGTGAAATTCAAGGATTCGGAATTAGCTAAGGAACGGTCGAGAATAAACAAGTAGAATGCCGAAAAAAAGGATAAGTTCCATAAGCTGGGGCCAGGTGGCTATGCGGTGGCAATGCCTAAGTGGGATAAGTCTGAGAAAGAGATGGAGGATGCAGGTGTCACTCCGGTTACTAAGAGCTGGCCCCCAGGTGCAGGACTTGGTTCTATGCGCATGGGGGGAGTTGGACCCGAAGACAGGCAATGTTTCGACGAGGGCAAGTCTGAAGGGAGCCGACGATGCGATACTTGTTGCAATAGAAGAGGCACAATCGGGGGTGTTCCAGCCCAACAGAGAGAACGACGAGCTTACGCATGCCCTGGGAAATCCTGAACACCCGGGAAGAACACGAGGCAAGGGCGCTATTCTGTGGTATGAGGGGTTTTTAGACTGGAACACCGACTACAGAACCCGTGCGAGAAAGAAGATTGCGGAGGAGAAGAAGAGGAAGATGGAGGAGGAGCAGAGGAAGCGGGACTATGAACGCCTTCAAGGCCTAGAAGCAAGTCAAGCGGAATTGGCAGTCAAATTCCAGCGGCAGCAGGAGCAGATCGACTCACTTACCCAGCAAAGGGGGTCTCAGCAGCTGCAGCAGCTAGCAAATGATCTAGCATTGGATAGCACCGCCCCATCCATGCCGAGAAGCAGCGTGGGTTCCGCCCCGGACGACGCAATGCTGGGTAGATACCCCGTGGATGACATCACGGAGAACACTAACTGCGAGCTACACGTCAAAATGAAGAACATATCCATGAAGGTGGCGGACGCCGTTGCTTTTACAAATCCCCCCGAGGCAACCTTCCATTGCAACCCGATTCCAGCGGGCTATGCTCGTCTCTTGGTTGATGAGGTGGTGGACCCATATTCGGAGCTAGAGCTTGACATTCCTGGAGGTGACGACGAGCACTTTCTCGGAGAGGCCAACCATCGTATCATCCTATGGAAAAAGGATTGCATCATCTTTCGAAGGCCACCGACACCGCGTCAGCCGACTCCTCGTCGAAGTCCGCCACCGAGTCAGCAGACTCCCGCTCTGGCAAGTCCACCAAGTCCGGCAAAGTGTCAGGCCACTCCTCTTCCAAGTCTGGCAAAGTGTCAGGCCACTCCTCCTCCTCCAAGTCTGCCACAGCGTCAGACGTCCACTCCTCCTCCAAGTCCGGCACAACCTCAGGCCACTCCTCCTCCAAGTCTGGCACAGCTTCAGGCCACTCCTCCTCGTCCAACTCAGCCCCGTCAGCCGTCTCCGCCGCCTCAGCAATCGCAGAAGAGACACCCCGCAGCTATGGTGCGTACCGGTACGAGTCGAGGTAGTACAGGAAGTAAAAGCGAAGGCAAGCGATATAAATATGGTCCAAGCCTCAAGCCTCTTCCGCAGAGGCCTTATGACAAGTCCGAGGAGGAAAACACAGCCATATCGAAGGCCAGGGTGGAAGCCCATTTTGCACCGAAACCGCTACCGCCGCCAAGGGAGAAAGTGCCTGAGGAAACGATTGGCCACTTCATTCGTATGGCTCAACCACCAACTCCCAAGCCTGTTGACAAAGACTATGAGCGCCATATCAGGAAGTTAAATCGAGCACGTCTACGTAAGGAGGCGAGCTCGGGATCGAGCAAACAACAAGCAGCTGTCAAAAAATGCGGGAAAACCATTCCCTAGCTGGGAGAACAGGCGGGGCAATCGATCCCCTCGCTTGTTGTGCCAACAACACGTGATAGTACGCGCGCCCAATATTATTGTGGGCAAACAATTTACGTTCCCGAGGTGGGCAATGTGGTAATAACCAAGGACCATATAATGCAGGCTGAAGTTCTCAACATCACTGTTGGACAACTCCTCGAGATCGAGCCCATGCCTGTGCTTACAGAGGATGAAATAAAACAGAAATATGTCCGGGGCCAACCTTTGGTCGAGCCAGACAAGGTCAAGAACCTCCCAACGAGAATGTATGAATTGCATCAATGGTACATGAACATTACCAAGATTTCCGGTCGATTGTCCCTCATGGTGAATGTCAAGGAGGAGCATTACTTCCATGAGAAAGCTCTGTCCGTTGAGTATTCTGAACTATTTCAGTTATACAATCAAGACGCACTCGACAAATCTATTGTCAGTTGCTATTGTCTGTAAGTGATTTATTTCTGTAATTTAAGTCTCAAGCTAGCTGTAGTGATCCTTTTGATCAACCATTACCTGGAATTATCCTCACTATATTCTTTTCTGTGGTATTATGCAGGATGAAGATGTATGAAATGAGAAAATGTGGACGCTTTGGCATTGGGTTCATTGACCCAAACACCGTTAATAAATACACATGGCTAATAAATCCACATCATCAAAAGGCCGTAGAGGACAACATGCTAGAGTTCTTGAAGCGCCTCAAATACAATGAAGATATACTACTTCCTTACAACTTCCAGTGAGTCACACTGTCTTGTACTACAAATTCTCTGTTTTTGCCTACTAGCTAGCTACATATTTTTGCTTACATATGCCCGCTTAATTAAGACATGCAAACGTGTGTGCATGCAGATTTCACTCGATCTTGTGTATCATTAAAGTTGACGCCGGAACAGTTGAAATACTGGACTCACTACTCAATGAAAATACTGACTATAACATCTTGTTTGGGATAGTCAACAGGTAATTTCAATCATTATTAACTATATGTCTCGGCCTATTTAGTTCGTCATTTCATGATATGAACTATTTAATAACCCCTTTATTCATTTTCTTTGTTGGCGGACAGGGCTTGGGCAAGGTTCATCAGCGTCACGGAAGGCGAATGAAAAAAAAGCTTAAATGGTTTCGACCCAAGGTAAGTAATTAAGTAGTACTAGCTAGCTAGCTAGCTGCCATCTCTTTAATTATCATGCTTGATTAATTATTATTTGATCAAATTCCATTCTCGTAAAGGCCCTGAAGCAGGGCAGGGGACTGATCTGTGTGCATTCTGCGTTTGCGAGAACATTCGCATGATGGCGTCCAAAAGGAGCAGATCTCAAAGACAGGAATGGGTACGCTTGTCAGAACACTATTCACAATTTTTACACCATTATCGATATCTAGTCACACAACTAATACACATGCATATTGATCTCCTTCTTAACAGTTCAGAGAGGTGCGGGAGAAGCTCCTAGAAACGGAGCACGTAGAAGCACTTCAAGAGGAAATAGCGGGATTTTTGCTCGACCAGGTCATAAATCCGAAGGGAGAATACTATTACCCGCTACCACCCCCATGAAAAACCACTTCCAATTGTCATCGTGCTCTGAAGGCACCAATTAGGCTAATGCCACTGGCTCCGAAGGCAACATGCATATGTAGGAGAAATTGTATATAGCTATACATGTGTGTATGTGTAAATTAATTAATATGGTGGTTTATGAGACATTGATGATATATATATGCATGATTGGTTCTACTAGAAATTCTATATATATATATATATATATATATATATATATATATATATATATATATATATATATATATATATAACGTGTACAATGTGTAGTATCATAAAATACCAGCAAATGAAAAAGAATTAAAATGGAAACACAAAATTAAATGAAAAAGCAATCATAAAACTAAAAAAACCCCAAACCATATAGTACCGGTTGGTCTTACCAACCGGTACTAAAGGGCTCCAGGCCCCCGGAGCTGGCTCGTGCCACGTGGTTTCCTTTTAGCACCGGTTCGTGCTGAACCGGTACTAAAGGGGGGGGGGGGGCTTTAGTGCCCACACTTTAGTGCCGGTTATGGAACCGGCACTAAAGGGCCTTACGAACCGGTGCTATTGCCCGGTTCTGCACTAGTGAACACACCACATCAATGGAATAACACATAATTGTAGCATTGCTCTGTCCATGCAATATAGTTGACTACTTTCAACATTTTGAATGGCACTATCTATATGCCTATCTTTGAGGTTATTAAAGCTTTCGATACCACACAACACACTATTACAGTGATCGCCGCAACTGTACGCACACTGACAGCTCTATTAGCTAACGGCTATAGTTGCTACCAGTTCTCACCACCACATAGGGACGGTAACTGTTGTATCTGCGGTCTCATAATGGGATGCCCCTCCACTTCATGAATAATTCCATGTCGTCGGCATCCTTGTGGATTGCAGAGGGGGCGCATTTCGCACGTTCACGTCAAGTGGCAACATTCGGTACTCGATGTCGAGGTCCTTCAAGACTCTGACCATCTCTTTGAGCACGAGTTCCCTCCTCACGAACCTCATCCCCATGTCCTGGAAGTTGAGTGTGTGCCGGAGCCATATGGACACTTTTAGCTTGTTGGTGTCATCTACATCCCGGAGGACAACCATCGCACCTGGGTACCAATGTTCCTTCTTACTGTCAATGTAACTGGATGGAAGTAAAGAAAACTACGATTAGTCCAATCCGATGTGGAAAAAGATCAAAAGCAAATGACACTAAGTTTATGCGAATTTGTGAACGTGAAACTGAGATGACAAAAGAACTGGTACGCACTGTAGTATTTTTTCCTTCATGAGTGCCAGTTTTTCCAGCGGGGTGGCAACATGGACACAGAAGTCAATTCCTTCTCCCATATCAGGACTCCTATAGAAATTAAAAATCGGTTTGGTGGCCAACACACTGTTTGGGTAATAGATCTTCAAGTTATCGTAACGAAGAAAGACTGTTGTCATGATATTCATTTCCTCCACAACGACCTGAAATTCAAGTGCTTACAATGTCAATCGACAAATGCAAGGTAATATCCGATTACATAAATAATTAGCGCTAATCGAGAATATATTTCGTTACCTGGACCTCTTCAATTTCACAGCGGTCGCCGACGTCGAAAGGATGCATCACGAATAAGAAGATAATTGCCTCAAAAATCGTCTTCAAGGTATTCCCGAATACAAATACTGCCACAAGAAGCTGTGAACTGAGGAAGACAAAGAATTGTGTCGTCGCTACGCCAAGAATTAGAAGCCAGAGTGCAGACACTATGAGGCCAACAACAACATTGGCCATCTGGTTGAGCTTGTTAACTGCTGTTTTTGTATCGTTAAGTGTTAGGGCAAGAGCTTTGCGCTCTCTAAATGCATTCACCTACAGAATGAACCAGATGATATGACGTTAGAAATGACATCTTGATGGTTGATGCAACTTAGATAGCAAGGTCAATAATACGATCATTACCACCCAATTCTTCATAGACTTCTTGCCGACCCTACAGTGCTCCTGTGCTCCTTCGAAAAGATGCATAGCTTTGATGGCTTCCTCCTGCTTCATGAAGCGCATCAGGTCTGCCAAGTATATGTGCCTGCATTATAATTTATACATTTACGATCAAGAAACAGAATTAGTAAATTGCCACAATCCTTAGAACTAGGTTTTTTTTGGTTAAGTATCATTGTAATTAAAGTTCTATAATTTGTCATTTCACTTTTGTAGTTGACAGTTTGCCACTGAACACGGCATTGCACTATAAGAGCAAGTATAATAGATCCTATTTAGCTGGCTATAAAATGTTCCACATCACAAAAATCCTAGTTGAAGGAAGCTGGCGCTTCGTCGCTCGACGGGCGATAGCGCAGCCTACGAAGAATTAGAGCCGGTTGCACAGCGCATGGGCTAAAAGCGGGCGTTTTTTCCTACCTACCAATCATAGTGCAATTTATGTGCCTTTCTCTCCATGTAAATATTAAATACTATAGCTAGTGAGCGGCAATGCTACACGTACAAACGATTTACAGGCTTTTACAGGATGGTTAACCTTGATTGGTCAATAGGTGAGCGGGACGGTCCACCCCCCTGAAAATTAGGGGGGGATTTGTGATTGGTTGTTAGATAAAAGGAACGTGTAAAAGCGTGTAAGCTTTTGTATGTCTAGCATTTTTGCCCGTGCACATCCAGTCCATTGTATGAGCAACTTTTTGTGAAGGCTCTAGATGATGTGGCAACAGTATAGAGCTAGCGGCAGGCTTTTTTATTAACCTTGCTCTAAAGTTGTCTAACAATTATGTAGGAGTAGCATGCTTTTTATGAAATTAAAATAAAAAATTATACTGTACAGTCTGTACAATAGGTGTACTTTTTGAGCTCAAAATTCAGAGCCTAGACAATAGGAATATAAAACTATGCAAGTTGTAAATTACTACTATAAGATAGAATCTCCTTAGAGCAGAAATGCTTACTTGGATCCCGGCTTGGCTACGTTATGAAAGATCTTCTTGGCGGCGAGCTGCGCCTCGTGTTCACTGCGAATCTGTGTCCCTGACTCAGCCCCTTCCCCTGCCGTTGCCTCCTGGATCTGCTCGTCCATTGTGGCGAGCGTCTCAAAACGAACAATCTTCACCAGCCTCTTCATGTTCCACGCCGAGACGTTTCTCTGATTGAGCCTGTGGAGCTTGTCAATGGTGATCCCTTCATCAGCCTCACGTCGTTTCTTCTCCTTCGACAACGGATTGATTCCACCTCCCTTGGAGATCAAACCTGAGACACGGGTGCCCCTTTGCTCCGATAGGTTCTTGGTTGGCAAGGCGGGGTGTAGCTCTTTCGGGATGTCTGCGCCGGCGCGCTGGAGCTCACGCACCTCGGCGATCACGTAGTCTTCGTCGACCAGCTGTGGCCCGGACAGTGTGTCGATGACGTACTGGTTGAACAGCGCCTCCTGTATCCGATCAAAGTATGTGGAGACATGGAAGGACGAGGCGAGCACCTTGAGGAGAAGCGTCTTGACGAGGCGGACGAGCGTGGCGACGAGGAGGCAGAGCAGCACCTTGGTCACGTAGGGCAGCACCGCCGTGTTGGTGCCTTCGTCGAATAAGAAGTGCCAGGAGGCGAGCACCATGCCGAGCCAGAGCGCGTTCTGCACGGCGCCGCGCACGCCGTACACGAAGTAGAGCACGCGCTTCCGCAGCACGAAGTTGCGCTCCACGCCGAAGACCGCGATCCGGATGGCCCAGCCGGAGACGAGGCGGCCACAGATGAGCACGAACACGAGGAGCTCCCACTTCCAGAGGTGCAGCTCCCAGAGCTTTTTCCGTGACAAGGGCCTTATTGTGAGGCTGCACACTAGTGCCCCGATGATGAGCACCAAGCTGAGCCACTGCAGTATGGTGAGAGCACCCAGCTTCCCGCGGTTGAAGTCGTCGGGGACGTCGGCGTCTGTGAAGGGGTCGTCGTCGTCCTCCTCCTCCTCCTCCTCCTCCATGGAACCCGACTTGCGCCGCTGGCCGGATTTGCCGGTTATACGCCCAGGAAACTGGCCGGACTTGGGAGGGCGCAAGGCGGACGACTTCTTGCGCTCCTCGTCGACGGCCACGGATGACTGCGGCGGCGGGTCCGTGAGCCGGGAGCGCGTCTTAGCTCGCAGTAATGGTCTCGGTCCCGCTGGAGTGGGAGTGGAGGTGTTGCGTATTCCGTCGTCGCCGGCGGGGGGCTTACGGACGCCGCCGGTATCGGAATCGGAGCCGGATGAAGAGGACGAGGACATCTGGCGGTCCTTGAAGGAGACACGCGGCGCATCCCGATCTCGGGAGTTGGATGAGAACGGGTGTGACGACCTCCCGATGTCGTCCATTTCCATGTCGAAGTCGAGCAACTCGGCCTCGGCCGCTTTCTGCTTCCCGAGGAAGTTCCCGATGAGGCTCGTGGGCGGGTCCTCGACGACCTCCGCCTTCTTCTTCTTCGGCGAGAGCGAAGGGGACGATGCCTGCGGCTGCGGTGACGCCGGCCGATTCTTGAAGCTCAAGTCATCGACGCAGCGCGCGTGGCCACCCTCGTTCCTCCAGAAGTCGAAGCTCGCGTCGGCCCACCCCTGGGACGGCGAGCTGGCGGCGGTGGACAACTTCCTGCTGGCTGTCGGCTTCCCCGCCGCTCCGAGGACGTCCGCGCCGGGGCCGTTGCCGTTCCCATCGATGTTCAGAACCACCTCCGGCCGCTCACCAAGGTCGGACAACATGGGGTGCTCTTCCGACCGCGTCCGCGACAGCGGCTTGGCTGGCCTCAGAATGCTCTTCCGTTGCACCTGGTCCATCGCCGCCGACCAACGGAAGCACACACACGCGCGAGTTTTCGCGCCAAATTTCTGGGGTGATTCAAGAGTGGAGGAGTTGCGTTGCAAGGTTTAAGGCCCCAGGGGTGTGGTATTAAACGAGGCGATGGAGAACGACGTGGACCAGCACAAAGCTGACAGCACCGCACGCATGCTGAGCACCTGTACGTGGCATTCTATGGTTGGGATATGGACACGATCGAAGGGCAAAGCTAAGATTCGGTTTTGCTATTTGGAAATTGCATTTAGACTAAACTTAGGTTTAGGTTTGTGTATTGTATGTAGGCGAAGTATCCTGTGAAAATGGACAAGTTGTGTGCATTTTTTTCATCATTCGTTTTAGTTTTTCTTTTTCGTCTTTCTTCTTCTTTAGGTAGTACCAATGCCCTTAACTCATTCTTTTTTAACACATTACGGACGCAGATGCTCATACATATACACATACATTCATCTCTATGAACGCACGCGCGCACATCCTACCCCATGAGCACATTTGATAAAGTGAGCTGACACATCATCTTAAAATTAACGAAGTCACAACACGCATCTCCGTAGTTGACAAGAACATTTCCTCTACCTGAACGAACATAGTTGAAAAGGCTAAAACAAATACATGAAAATATGACCATCAGTGTCAAGTTTAGCATCATGGATCTGTTTATTACTTTTCTTTACGGCAAATAGATTTTATTTCTCATATGATGGTCATGTCGTTTACAAGTAAATGAGATTCAAAGTCACGAATTACTCATCCCAAGAAACCCAAGGATCTAGCACTAAAAGAATGCTTACTATAGGTCATCTGCTACCTGATTAGCTTCCCGCAAACAGTGTTTCAATGATATTTTGGCAAAGTCCATTGCTAACTCCGTGCATTCAGAGACCAATGCAATGTCGGGTCGTAGATAAGAGTCCATTTGTTGAATTGCCTCCACCGCAAACGAGCAATCAGATTCAATCTCCACATTGTTGCACCCCAAATTTGCCAACAAGTATATTCCATTTCTAATTACCATGAGCTCCGCTGAATCAACATCTCAGATATGCCGAAGAGACCAAGTCGCTGCTGCTAGAAAATTACCTCCTCCATCACGCACGACATCACCATAAGCTCCAGATAAAGTATCCACATAAAATAATGCATCTACATTAACCTTGACCGGTACATGAGACGGTTTTTGCCACATGAAATGATACTGATATGTTTATTAGTTAGTATTGTATTTGTTCATGTTTCTCGATCATAGATCTTTTTTTCTATGTTGGTAACATTATTACACGAATTCTACCTATTATAGAACAACGTTTTTTTATTTGATTTCTTTTTTCACTCTTGTCTTTTACTACCATATTGTACCTACAATAGTCATTAAGTAGAAAATGCAAGAGTGGACTCATCGGTTGGAGCGTGCCATTAGAGCATCTCCAACAACAGACCAAAAAGTTGGATACCTAAAAACAGTTTTAGGTAGCAAAATTTTGTCTGCTTTTACAACAGACTTAAACTAGATATTCATATTTTTCAGACCCACATGCGACATGATGATCCAACGGCGGGAAAGCCGGGAGGCAGATACGACGGCGGGGACGATGGAAAACGGTGGCGGGGAATTTCGAGGATGGTAGTGGAGCTCGGGGATGACGACGTGGTGCTCGGGAAAAACGGCGAGAGCTCGTCAACAACGGCGCGATGCTTGGGGACAGCGGCGGGGGCGGATCCGACGGTGTGGAGCGTGATGGGACAATCGAAATTGGGTGGGATCGGGTGGCTGCGAGAGCTTGGGGACAACGACGCTATGCTCGAGGACGGCGCTGGGGCAGCTCCGGGCGAGCGACGGAGGCGGATCCGACAGTGTGGAGCACATTGGGACGACCAGAATTGGGGTGATCGGGTGGCGGCTACGTGAGCTCGACAATGGTCATGAGGGTCGAGGCGGCGGCCCCCCGGCAACAGGATGGCAGCGGCCAACGGTCGGAACAATCTGACACAAAGCCGGGTGAGGCAACGTGATGGCCTTGAA
>NC_041387.1:644818139-644827821 GCF_002162155.2 Triticum dicoccoides
GGGGGGGGGTTGGTCTCCGGCTAGTGGAGACCCATATAACCCAATTCTATAGAAAATTTTAAGCTGTAGTCTAAAAGAATGATTATCACATATGGTCTGTTGTTAGAGCCATTTTTGCCCAAGACCCCCAAAAATTATGTTTTCACCAATTGACAGCTTTTTTTGGCCAGAGCACCTTTCCCATGGATCTTTTCGACAAAGTCTAGGTTTTTTTACTCAAAATCCATGTTCGAAAATTCATCTAATTAATCAGTTAACTTGCTGATTAATCCCTACTCATAGGGTCACCTGATAAACCGATAAGTCATCCGGTTAATTGATTAAACGGCCGATTAACTTGCCGATGAGCCTATTAATCCCTACTCGTGAGCCAACCGAGCAGCTATCAGTTATCGATTTTCTCAACAATGCTCAAAATAAAGCATCAAGAAGATACATAACACAATGAGCACACACACTAGTAGAAAAACACCTAATAGTCTCGGTTCGTAAGGGCCTTTAGTCCTGGTTCATGAACCGGGACTAATGGGCCGTTACTAATACCTCCACCCATTAGTTCCGGTTCAATCCAGAACTGGGACCAATGTGCCTCCACGTGGCACTGTGCGCCGAGCCCAGTGAGGGGGCCTTTGGTCCCGGTTGGTGGCTCCAACCGGGACCAAAAGGCATCCACGCGTCAGCATTCCATTGGCTGGGTTTTTTGTTTTTTTTGAAAGGAGGGGAGGTTGGGGGTTTTGGGGGGTTAATTTAGGTGTTTCATTTATTGTGTTAGCTAGCTAATTAATAGGGAGAAGTGTCCTCTCTTATGTCCGTGCTTGGTCGATGCTACGTACTATATATACATAAGTGATCGAGAGAACCATTCAGTACAGAAGTTCGTCATGCATACCGAGAGAAGTGATCGATCGACCTCTCCTTCTCCGATAGATTGGTCGAACAACAAGTTTTCGTATCATGTATCCGACGCTACTGGCTACATACATGTACAATATGTATAAGATCTCTTAATTACAAACCCCTAGCATTTGAAATCAATTTCCACATGGTATTCTCCGGCTTTATTGATGACGTGGTCAAGAAAGAATCTCGCCAATTCCTCTTGAATTGCTTTCATGCGATCTGGTTCTAGGAGTTCATTCCGCATCTGCCACGTCTAATTTGAAGAAGGGGGTTAATTAATACATATATATGAATGAAACTCAACAGAAATGATGGTGTAATAAAATGAAATTGTGAATATTATTGCTTATGCACTTCATATTGTCTTTGAGAGTAGCCCCACTTGTTTTTCAAAGTCGCGGTGTGGATGAACTCGCACACGTAGTATCCACAAAAATGACTCCCTTCCTCCTGCCACAAGCACTTTACGAGAAATAGAGGTCAATCAAACTGATAATGAAGCATTATAAATGGCATTGATGAAAGTATAGCTATAGGATCAACGGGAGATGCGCGCAACTAGCTAGCCAGTAGTACTTACTTTCAGTCATTTATATGTCAGCTCCTTCGGCAGTCCCGGAGCTTCTGCGGTGAACTGTTTCCAAACCCTGCAATACAAAGAAAATTATTATTATTACTTGAGATATCAGGAAATGAACAAAAAGTTGCCGATATGGTACAATAATGATCGATTGAACTTACTTGCTGAGCATTTCAGTGATGTCCGCATAGGATTTGGGATCTTTCAGTCTCGAGTCTAAGACGGTTACTAGTCCACGCTCAAGCTTAATCTCCAGAAGAATATAGTGGTACCCACGCACGCATACATAACTCATCAATTACATTACTATAAGCTCGCTTGAGTAATAAGGAAACCGAATATGCACACGACAGTAACACTCACAGGCCGTTGTAAGGAAAGAGTATGGTATCTTTGTTTTGATTTTTGATCAACGATTGTAGCAAGTTGTCCTCGGCCTCTTTGACGTTCTTTTCAACCAGAAATACATCTATGATATTTGTGTTAATGAACCCAATATCATAAATTTCTTGTTTTTTGCACTCGACAATCTTCAATCTGCATAATATATATTGAGGATAATTAATTATAAATACATGCAATGAAAGAGCCGAGCTATATATAGAGACTTAATAACAAAAATAGTACTTACATGCAGTAGCAAAAGACCATTAATTTATCGAGGGCCTTTTGATTGAAGAACTCGAAGAACTTCTCAAATGGAACAGTCAACAGATCATTTGCAACGAGATCGTGCTCCTCTTTAATATGCAGATACAAAGCATTCTTACCCTCAGACTCTCTGCAGGTTTCCATGTACCAATTATGGAATCTTCGCATCATTGTTGTCAGAGATTTTTCATCTTTGCCGAGAGGCTTCCCGTAGTCGTATCTGTATCCGTCCACCTCCAAGAAATCAGGAAGTGCATCGTCAGGCAGATAATCGTTAAGATTGCCATAACCGGCCACCGTCCCCGGAGCATTAGACACATTGAGCGGGGGGCACGATTGCTGTGCTTGTTCGCCGAGCTGGGCAATTTTTCCCCTTTGATCGTTCTTTTGACGTTTTAGCACTGACAGTAGTTCCCGACCGCTGGGCTTGGAGATATGTTTGTTCAGTAATGCGCTCATAGTTGGTTCTCGGCGGAGACTTTGGTGGTTTCCTCAGGGCGCCGAGAGTGCGCTTTGCTTTCACCGGATCTACCTTCTCCTCCGGAGGTGGATGTCTCTTTGCTTTCACCCCTTCAAAGAACTCCTTCACGTGGGTCCGCACAATCGTATCGTTTTCCTCCTCGGACCTCTCGTACGGTAACTTCTCTAGAGGCTTGAGAGATGATGGACCGTATTTGTATTGCCTCCCGCCTCTGGTTGTGCTGCTAGACGCCGGAGCAGACGGAGCGGCTGCGGCGTCTGTCTTCTTTCGTGCTTGCTTACGAGGCGGAGGAGAAGGAGTACGACGCGCCGGAGCAGCCGGGGCGGCGACGGGTCTCTTCCGCCCTTGCTGGCGAGGCGGAGAAGGAGGATGCTGCTAGCTGCTCGGGAGCGCCGGCGTAGGCGAAGAAGGAGGCGGAGTGCCGTCATGCGCCGGAGAAGGAGGCGGAGTGCCGCCACGCGTGCCCTGATCGTCACTCGCCGGAGGAGCGGCGGTGGAGGAGGCGGAGTGCCCTGACTCGCTGGAGCAGGAGGAGGAGGCGGAGGCGTCCAGTTCAAAAGGTTGATGAGCTCCTTCTTCCATAGGCATGGAGTCTTCAGAGCAGAACCCAACCTAGTCTCCCCTTCACCGGTAGGGTGGTCAAGCACGAGGTCCTCAAATCCCTTCGTTATTTCATCCACCATCACCTTAGCATATCCTTTTGGAATCGGCTGGCAGTGATAAGTTGTGCCGGGTCCACTAGGATAAACTTGGCCAACAGCCGCCTTGACCTTGAAAGTCATCCATCGCGCCATCATGTGGAAATTTTGAGACTCCGTGATACCATCCACGGGATAGCTGGCAGGAGCCGTCAAGACATGCTCCGGCTAAAGCAGCTCGGTGGAAGCCACGCTGCTTCTCGACTGAGATGGCGGGGTAGCTTCGGGGAAAGCTTCGGCAGGTCGTTTGCTGCGATCTGCTGCTTCTCGTTCCTCTTCTCGATCCTCTAGCCCCATTACCCTTTCGTGCAGCGCCTGCAGTTGGTCCTGCTCCAGTTTCTTCCTCCTCTCGTGGGTTTTGTAACCCCCTGCGTCCGGAAAACCAACCTTCCACGGAATGGAGCCTGGCGTGCCTCGTGTCCGTCCAGGATGCTCAGGATTCCCAAGGGCCATTGTGAGCTCGTCCTTCTCCCTGTTTGGAAGGAACGTCCCTCGGTGCGCTGCATCGATATAGTGTCGAAGGTTCTTGACTGGTAATTCCAGTTGCTCGTCCGTCCACTAGCAAAACCCTGTTACAGGGTCCAAGGTTCCACTAGACCCGAAGAACCAAGTCCGGCAACGGTCTGACCATCTCATTGTCTCTGGTTCGATCCCTTTTTCAAGCAGATCATTCTCAGCCTTGGACCACTTAGGTCGGGCTTGCAGGTAGCCACCTGACCTCGTGCGATGGTGAAGCGTCTTCTTCGCAGCATTTTTCTTGTTTGTCTCCGACATCTTCTTACTCTTTTCCGATGTCTTGTGGGCCACAAATGCGGGCCAGTGATCTTTGATCTTCTCATATTTGTCGATGAATTCTGGTGTCTTTTTATCTTTGACAAACTGGTTCAGCTCTTTCCTCCACCTCCTCATTAGGGTTGCCATCTTCTTAAGAGCACAAGACTTGATTAATTCCTTTCCAAATTTATCTCGTATCCTTTCCAAATCGTAACAGTCGAAGATGGTCCCCTGGATAACAAGTACAACTCATCACAAACAGTGTTGTCACCTCTGATACATGCTTCCAACCAACTGCTGAAAGTCCTGATGTGTTCACATGTAATCCAGTCGTCGCACTGCTCCGGGTGTTTGGAGCGCAGACTGTTCTTGTGTTCATCAACATACGGGGCCACCAAGGTAGAGTTCTGTAGAACTGTGTAGTGTGCTTGAGACCAAGAATATCCGTCCCTGCATATTATTGAGTCCCTTCCAAGCGTGCCTTTTCCAGTCAGTCTCCCCTCATACCGCGACTTATGGAGACCTATCTTCTTAAGGCCAGGAATGAAGTCAACACAAAACCCGATGACATCCTCTGTTTGATGGCCCATGGAGATGCTTCCTTCTGGCCTAGCACGGTTACAAACATATTTCTTTAGGACTCCCATGAACCTCTCAAAGGGGTACATATTGTGTAGAAATACGGGGCCCAGAATGACAATCTCGTCAACTAGATGAACTAGGACGTGTGTCATGATATTGAAGAAGGATGGTGGGAACACCAGCTCGAAACTGACAAGACATTGCACCACATCACTCCTTAGCCTTGGTATGATTTCTGGATTGATCACCTTCTGAGAGATTGCATTGAGAAATGCACATAGCTTCACAATGGCTAATCAGACGTTTTCCGGTAGAAGCCCCCTCAATGCAACCGGAATCAGTTGCGTCATAATCACGTGGCAGTCATGAGACTTTAGGTTCTGAAACTTTTTCTCTGCCATATTTATTATTCCTTTTATATTCGACGAGAAGCCAGTCGGGACCTTCATACTAAGCAGGCATTCAAAGAAGATTTCCTTCTCTTCTTTGGTAAGAGCATAGCTGGTAGGACCTTCATACTGCTTTGGAGGCATGCCGTCTTTTTCGTGCAAACGTTGCAGGTCCTCCCGTGCCTCAGCTGTATCTTTTGTCTTCCCATACACGCCCAAGAAGCCTAGCAGGTTCACGCAAAGGTTCTTCGTCACGTGCATCACGTTGATCGAAGAGCGGACCTCTAGGTCTTTCCAGTAGGGTAGGTCCCAAAATATAGATTTCTTCTTCCACATGGGTGCGTGTCCCCCAGCGTCACTCAGAACAGCTAGTCCGCCGGGACCCTTTCCAAAGATTATGTGTAAATCATTGACCATAGCAAGTACGTGATCACCGGTACGCATGGTGGGCTTCTTCCGGTGATCTGCCTCGCCTTTGAAATGCTTGCCTTTCTTTCGACATTGATGGTTGGTCGAAAGAAATCGACGATGGCCCAGGTACACATTCTTCCTGCAGCTTGCCAGATATATACTATCGGTGTCAAGTAAACAGTGCGTGCATGCGTGGTATCCCTTGTTTGTCTGTCCTGAAAGGTTACTGAGAGCGGGCCAATTGTTGATGGTCACGAACAGCAACGCCTTTAGGTTAAATTCCTCCTGTTTGTGCTCATCCCACGTACGTACACCGTTTCCATTCCACAGCTGTAAAAGTTCTTCAACTAATGGCCTTAGGTACACATCAATGTCATTGCCGGGTTGCTTAGGGCCTTGGATGAGAACTGGCATCATAATGAACTTCTGCTTCATGCACATCCAAGGAGGAAGGTTATACATACATAGAGTCATGGGCCAGGTGCTGTGATTGCTGCTCTGCTCCCCAAAAGGATTAATGCCATCCGCACTTAAAGCAAACCATACGTTCCTTGGCTCACTTGCAAACTCATCCCAGTACTTTCTCTCGATTTTTCAACACTGCGACTCGTCAGCGGGTGCTCTCAACTTCACGTCTTTCTTACGGTCCTCACTATGCCATCGCATCAACTTGGCATGCTCTCCGTTTCTGAACAGACGTTTCAACCGTGGTATTATAGGAGCATACCACATCACCTTCGCAGGAACCCTCTTCCTGGGGGGCTCGCCGTCAACATCACCAGGGTCATCTCGTCTGATCTTATACCGTAATGCACTGCATACCGGGCATGCGTTCAGATCCTTGTACGCATCGCGGAAGAGGATGCAGTCATTAGGGCATGCATGTATCTTCTGCACCTCCAATCCTAGAGGGCATACGACCTTCTTTGCTGCGTATGTACTGTCGGGCAATTCGTTATCCTTTGGAAGCTTCTTCTTCAATATTTTCAGTAGCTTCTCAAATCCTTTGTCAGGCACATCATTCTCTGCCTTCCACTGCAGCAATTCTAGTACGGTACCGAGCTTTGTGTTGCCATCTTCGCAATTGGGGTACAACCCTTTTTTGTGGTCCTCTAACATGCGATTGAACTTTAGCTTCTCCTTTTGACTTTCGCATTGCGTCCTTGCATCGACAATGACCCGACGGAGATCATCATCATCGGGCACATTGTCTGGTTCCTCTTGATCTTCAGCTGCTTCGTCCGTTATAGCATCATCGTGCACATCGTTTGGTTCCTCTTGATCTTCAGTAGCATCACCGTATTCAGGGGGCACATAGTTGTCATCGTACTCTTCTTCTTCGCCATCTTCCATCATAACCCCTATTTTTCCGTGCCTCGTCCAAACATTATAGTGTGACATGAAACCCTTGTAAAGCAGGTGGGTGTGGAGGATTTTCCGGTCAGAGTAAGACTTCGTATTCCCACATATAGGGCATGGACAACACATAAAACCATTTCGCTTGTTTGCCTCAGCCACTTCGAGAAAATCATGCACGCCCTTAATGTACTCGGAGGTGTGTCTTGAACCGTACATCCATTGCCGGTTCATCTGCGTGCATTATATATAATTAAGTGTGTCAAAAATCATTACAGAACATCATGAATAGATAATTAAGTGACCAAATTAATAGAAGTTCATCATCACATTAAAACCAAAGTATATACATAGTTCTCATCTAACAACATAAAGCTCTGCAGAGCATCTAAATTAATTAAACCATACACTGAAACTATGTAAAACATTTCAATGCGAAAACAAATACGATCATAATCGCAACCAATGTAACAACTGATCCAACGGCATAATGATACCAAGCCTCGGTATGAATGGCATATTTTCTAATCTTTCTAATCTTCAAGCGCATTGCATCCATCTTGATCTTGTGATCATCGACGACATCTGCAACATGCAACTCCAATATCATCTTCTCCTCCTCAATTTTTCTAATTTTTTCCTTCAACAAATTGGTTTCTTCTTCAACTAAATTTAACCTCTTGACAATAGGGTCGGTTGGAATTTCCGGTTCAACAACCTCCTAGATAAATAAAATCTATGTCACGTTGGTCGGCATAATTGTCATAAACAATAAATGAACCAATAGTTATGTAAAGATAATATATACCACATCTGAATCATAGACAGGATGAGGGCCAACGGGGGCGGATACCAAAACCATCGCACTATATAAGATGCAATAATACAAGTAAGAAAATTATACAAGTATCTACATAAATATACAAGTAAGATTTTTTTCCTTTCAGAAAGAAGATAAGAACAAGAGGCTCACCACGGTGGTGCCGGCGACGAGATCGGCGCGGGCGATCGACGGCGGTGAAGACGGGGACGGGACGTGACGGATCGCTAAACCTAGACAAATATTGAGGAAAATGGAGCTTGGAGGTCGAGCTTGGAGAGGAGAAAGCTTAAGTAGTGTGGCTCGGACATTCCATCGAACACCTCGTGTGCATAGGAGGTGAGCTAGAGCACCACAAAGCTCTCCCCTCGCCGGCCACGAAAAACAGAGCACTGGGAGTGCTCTGCTCGCGGGGTATATATAGGCAATTAATTGGTCCCGGTTCGTGGCTTGAACCGGGACTAAAGGGTAGCCTTTGGTCCCGGTTCAGGCCACCAACCGGGACAAATGGTGGTGGGCCAGGAGAAAGGCACATTGGTCCCGGTTCGTCCCACCAACCGGGACCAAAAGGTCCAGACGAACCGGGACCAATGGCCCACGTGGCCCGGCCGGCCCCCGGGGCTAACGAACCGGGTCCAATGCCCCCATTGGTCCTGGTTCTAGATTGAACCGGGACTAATGGGCTGACCCGGCCTGGACCATTGCCCCCTTTTCTACTAGTGACATTCGACCCCTGCATAGTTAAGATGCACATAACAAACATCAACTCACACACACACACACACACACACACACACACACACACACACACACACACACACACACGAGAAAACACGCCAGAAACAAGTAAAATCATATAGATCAAAGCTATGCATAGGCGAGGAAAAAATAAAAGAAAAAACAAAGCGACTAGACCTGCAACCGGTGAACTACAACAATGACCATATCCGCACCAATCATCTCTCATGACGCCATGGATGACGAGGTTCTTTCAACAACAACGCCTTCAAGAAGGGAGTGACACTCAAGCAGTCAAGCGCCGCCATCACTAGATCCAACCACAAGGTCAGAACCTAGGTTTTTTCTCTGAAAAATCAGTCCGAGCATATTCGAGCAATGTCTTCAACAAGGTAACGACATAAGAAAAATATTGCCATTGCCAGGTATAACCACTCCGGTATGACATAGGCTTTCGCCCCGGAGCTCGAGACTTGGTGGTCGAGTAGCACCACCATCAAAGTTACTCATGTGTTGTCACCACCACTTGCCGTGATCCCAACGGGTACATGCGATGCGATCGTCACCATTGCACAGTCACCCCTCTGTGTCAACTCATTGTCCATAATTTGTATCTCACCGCCAAACTCAACCACTGGAACATGAGAGATGACCCTCCCAAAGACCTATCGATGACTACCGTTATCGTAGAGCCATAGGAAGTATCTGTAGTACAGTTTGTAATCACCATCATCGGGTCGATCAAATCTGGATCACCACCACCAAGTGGTGGACCATAGCGCCGCCGACCGGCACCACATGTGCGGAAGGCCAGCACCTCGCCGCCGTGGCCCACATCCAGCAGAGAGCGTGATGGCGAGGGGACGGGAGAGGAACAAGAGGACGGGGGGAGATGCAAAATGAAAAAAAAAATGATGGGATGAGGGAGAGCCCTGCCGACGCCGTCCACCCACCGGCCTACGTGTGGCTTCCTGTGGCAGCAGCAAGGGGTTGGATGACTGGCGGGGGAGGTTTGGGTCTGGCGGCGTGGACGCCTCCTTGGTCGCTAGTGGCCACCCGACATGCCTTTAGGTCAGTGCTGCGTGTGGCCAGTTTTGTCAATGAAAAGGATTTGTATTTTTCCGAAAGTAAATTCGAAGACCGATTAAAAGGTGACTCATACCTCCCAAAAATTCCAGACAACTGATGCGTAGATAGTTCCGTTAAGATTTGGGTGCGGGGCGTCTGAACTATCACGTCGGAGATTAGCGGCGCCAAAGTGTTGCCGACCAAATAGAAGAGAAGATGGTCCACTGTACGATA
>NC_041387.1:644828265-644860732 GCF_002162155.2 Triticum dicoccoides
ATATATTCCTACGGTGGCACGTAGGGCACGTGTCACGCCTAATGAGATTATGAGAGTGGTTGCCTCGCTGCGATCGGTCTCGATCACGGGGGTGCTAATCTCAGGTTCATGTGGTCGAAAGGAAAGAAAGATCGGCGCCATCGTCGATCGGTAGAAAGCATTGGGTGGGGTGCATGCATGCACACGCTGGCTTTAGCATCTGATCTGTGCTTTCGGCTCCGTCACTGGCCGGCCGTCGTATTTCCCCGACCCCGACCCCAAGCACATACATACAGAATAAGAAAAAGGACTAGCTTTACGCACGTTTCTCGGTTACAGTCATAATCTCGATCGTGATTTTTTTTAACAAAGTACAGACGCAAGCGCTCATACATACGCGCATACACTTAACCTTTTAAACGCACGCATGCACACCTCACCCCTATGAGCACCTCCGAGAGATTGAGCCGGCATATCATCTTGAGATTTTACGAAATCAGCGTAGGTGCCTCGTAGTGGACGGGAACCCTGATGGGCTAGGGATACCACTGTCCACCTAACCATCTCAACCACAGGTTGATTCGCAATCTCGACCATGATTCAGATGGATGATCGTGGATATGGAATATAACAACAGTTAATGGACCTACGTACAGAAACAGTAAGTCGGCTTAGCGTCGCCCATCGGTCTCAGAGGTCGATTGCAGAGAACCAAAACGTGGATTCTTCACATATGTGGCTGCCGTTGCACAACGACGTGCCATGGGTCGCCAATAATCGGAAGAGCCCTCTTCCACTTATGCAAAAGATCCGGGAATTCGCAGAGGCATGCAGATGCGGGGGCACGCACCTGCGCAAACTCTTGCCGTCGTTCATCTGCGTCGTGATCCATGCACTTTGTTGGACAAAAAATGCTTGGAAAATTGATGGAAATTCTTTTACTGTCTGAATACGGGACAGTACATACGTATACGTCAGTGAACCCCTGTTATATGTATGTCTACATGTTACATGCCGTACATCCCGTTACATACTTTGTTCCACGTTTTCTTCCACCGTTCATCTTCTTCCTTCGCCTCCGTCATGTTCTTTTGTTATGTTCAACTTCTGTTTTCACCTTTTTTTTTGCTTTCTTATGTCATCTCAGCTCATCGTTACTGCGGTCATGTCTGCTCGGTTATTCATGCATCGTTCTTCGCATCAAAAAATGTCGTTAATCAAATGCATCATATTCAGTGATCTACAAGAAAGTTCTAGGATTGTGCTGAAAAATTATGGAGAATATTTCCAGAATATATAAAAAATATCGGCGAAGAGAACTACTGGAGGGAGCCACCCAAGAGCCACGAGCTCAGGGGCGCGCCTTGTGAGCTCGTGGGTCCCACATGCCTCCGTTAGCCCTAATTCCAACTCCATAAGTATCGTCTCGGGGACAAAAAAATTAAAGAGAAAGAAGCATCATGTTTTACGATATGGAGCCACCGCCATCTCCTGTTCTTCATCGGAAGGGCTGATCTGGAGTCCGTTCGGGTCTCCTGAGGGTGGAATTCGTCGCCGTCATCATCATCAACCCTTCTCCATCAACAATTCCATGATGCTCACCACCGGGAGTTAGTAATTCCTTTGTAGGCTTGATGGACGGTGATGGAGTTGGATGGGATTTGTCATGTAATCGAGTCGATTTGTTAGGGCTTGATCTCTAGTATGCACTATGTTTTGAGATTGATCTTGCTATGACTTTGCTATGCTTAATGCTTATCACTAGGGCCCGAGTGCCATGATTTCATATCTGAACCCTCTATATTTTCATGAATATATTTGAGTTCTTGATCATATTCGCAAGTTATATGCACTTGTTATTGTTCTGATCCGTAGACCCCGTAGTGACAATAGTTGGGACACTCTCCAAGTTATATGCACTTTGTTCCGGATTTCTATTAACAGGAGGCCTTAATATCCCTTAGTTTGTTTCTGGACCCCGCTGCCACGGGAGGGTAGGACAAAAGATGTCATGCAAGTTCTTATTATAAGCACGTATGCTTTATATACGGAATACATGCCAACATTACATTGATTAATTGAACCTATTGTGTATTGCTTTAGGTTGTGACTGTTACATGATAAATATCATCCAACACAAATATCCATCACCGATCCAATGCATGTGTTTTCCTCATATTGGTATTTGCTAAATTACTTCCATTATTGCTGCTATTACAATCATCACAAACTGCTACTTTACTATTCCTATTGCTACTGTTACTGTTACTATCAAAACTATAAACTACTATGCTATAGTTATTGTTACTATCAAAACACTCAAGTGCTAAGGCTAATAAATATTCTTTGACTCCCGTTGTGTCGAAACAATAAATTTTGGTGAAATACTACCCTTGAAGACTGTTGCGATCCCCTATACTTGTGGGTTATCACACTGTTTGGGTAATAGATCTTTAGGTTATCATAACGAAGAAACATTGTTGTCATGATATTCATTTCTTGTACAAAAACCAAAAATTCAATTGCTTACAATGTCGGTTGATGAACGCAAGGTGATATCCCATTAAATAAGTAAGGAGCACCAAAAATTACCCAAACTTCTTCAATTTCACAACGATCACCTACATCGAAAGGATGCATCATGAATAAGAAAACAATTGCCTCAAAAATCGTCTTCATTGTGTTCCCGAACACAAAATTTGCCACAAGAAGTTGTGAACTGAGGAAGATGAAGAAATGTGACATCGCTATGTCGAGAGTTAGAAGACAGAGAGCAGAAACTATGAGGCCAACAACATCATGAGCCATCTAGTTGAGCTTCTTAAGTGTTGATTTTGTATCATTTAGTGTTAGGGCTAGAGCTTTGTGCTCTCTAAATGCATTCACCTACAAAACGAACCATCTATGATATAACTTTAGAAATGACATCTTGATGGTCGATGCAACTTAGAAGGTGAGGGAGTCCTGGATTCGGGGGTCCTCAGGTGTCCGGTCTATTTGATATGGGCCGGACTGACGGGCTGTGAAGATAAAGCAGAAGACTATCCCCCGTGTCTGGGTAGGACTCCTATGTGCATGGACGGCAAGTTTGGTGCCCGGATATACTGTTTCCTTCTTCTATAAACCGACTATGTACAACCCTAGGCTCCCTCCGGTGTGTATATAAACTGGAGGGTTTAGTCCGTAGTGGCTATCAGGATAATCATAGGCTAGACAGCTAGGGTTTAGCCATTATGATCTCGAGGTAGATCAACTCTCGTAACCCCTATACTCATTGAATACAATCAAGCAGGACGTAGGGTTTTACCTCCTTTAAGAGGGCCCGAACCTGGGTAAACATCGTGTCCCCATTGTCCCTTGCTACCATTAATCCTTAGACTCACAGCTTGGGCCCCCCTACCCAAGATCTGCCGGTTTTAACACCGACGTTGGTTCTTTCATTGAGAGCTCTACTGTGTAGTCACGAAAGGCGTTCTATGGCTCGCCTTGTCATCAACAACGACATCACTTCTAGAAGGAGCCTAACTTCCGGACAGATCCTCTAGCTTGGCGATTTCACTGTGGGTGCCTGCATGGCCATTAAGCCGACAACGTCCCCCACGATCGCCAAACACCACCCCCACATTGGTCTCGAATACTCTGAAAAGATGGATCGGGCGGACATCTCGTCCTTAAACGAGCTGCTAGATTGCATCACCGCCCTGGGTGTTTCAATGGACTATGATCGGATTGGGCTTAAACCTGACCAGAGGGAAATCAATCTCCCGCTGATCACTCACCTGGTAGCACTCGTCGAGGAACGAGCCGATAACACTTCTTCCCCTAAATTAAAAACCAGATATGTTCGGGTCACTGAACCCCTGAAGCTGGGTACCCTTTCCTTTGGATGGGACTCCACATCCCCCGAACTCAGAGTCGGACATAGGGTCCGGGGAGCACTTGGATCTTCCCGGACCCGAACTGGTGACCTCGGAGATTTTGCAAGCTCCGGACACAAAATTGGGTCGGGACTCAAGTTTTAGCCCACACACCCACCACAATCAATACTCTCCAAGTAATTCAGGCCCTCCAGACATATATGACGTGATGTATGTACGACAGCAACTTCAGGAAACGGTCCATCACTTTTGGGCCAGGTTCCTACTTGTCAAGAACAAGATTAAAGATTGTTGCGATGATAATGCAGTCTCGGTGTTTCATTGCAATTGTACCGATAAGGGAATCCGGAATTCCCTCGATCTCCATCGCATACAGAGTTTCACGGAACTATCACATGTAGTACGGAAGTACTGTGCGATGGAAAGCACATGGAAGGCCCAAAAAACCCAACTGGAACCTGCTGCCTTTAAGCAGTGTACTGCCCAGGCAAAACGGATACACCCTTACGAGGCATCCGACCATAAGTCCGTCGGCAAATAGCAAAACCTTTACGGGATACAGGTCCGTTCTTGACGAACTCCTCGACAAGCCCTGTCCGATACATGTGACTCCAAGCACAGACTCAACTCACAGCCTCCGAGCATGTTGGGTACTCTGACAGGTAGCCAAGAGTGGGGAGGCCATCCTCACCACCGCCACTCCAAAAAAACATTCTCCAAAGGAGGACGGTTTTAATGTCCTCACGGTCTTCGATACTTTCTCTTCAAATAATCGGCGTAAAAGGTCACTTCGCGACCTCGCCGAAGTCCACTAAGTAACCGCAATGAGCCCATAGAATGACACGGCGATAACCTTCGCCGCCAATGACAAACCAAAGGGCCGATCAGTCCGAGCACACGCTGGTCTAGTGCTAAACCCCATTGTTGACGGCTTTTGACTCACCAAAGTGCTCATGGAAGGCGGCAGTGGGCTTAACCTCATCTACGAGGACACGCTCGAAAAAATGCAGGTTGATAGAACACGCATCGAGCAAAGTAGCACCACCTTTCGAGGCATCATCCCCAGTCGAGAAGCACGATGCTCTGGGAGAATTAAATTGGATGTAGTATTCGGCACGCCTGAAAATTACAGGTCCGAAGAGTTGCTCTTCCACGTGGTTCCCTTCACCAGCGGATATCATGCCATTCTCGGGCGGGACGCTTTCTCACACTTCCAAGCTATACCCCATCACGGGTACATGAAGCTTAAAATGCCAGGGCCCAATGGACTAATCACAATTTCGAGTGACCCGGATAAAGCACTCCGTGCCAAAAACAAAACCGCATCCTTGGCCCTTGAGGCATTATCTGAAGCCTTAGCGGCCGAAGAACTAACCACCGTACAATCCACAGTGGACAAGGATGATGTGATTCTCGATAAGAGACCTAAATCCACCTCTTTCAAGCCAGCATATGAAATAGTTAAATTTCAAGTGCACCTGACGGACCCCAATAAAACAACGTCCATCGAAGCACAGTTGGATCCGGTGGTAGATGCTGCTTTACACGTGTTCCTGCTCGAAAATTGGGATATGTTCGCCTGGCACCCTTCATAGATGCCCGGGATCCCACGCAGACTGGCCGAACATAGCCTCAACATAATCAAAGGGTTCAAACCAGTCAAGCAAACATTGCGTTCCGAACCCAAATGACAAGCTATGGGAGAGGAGCTAGCCAAATTGCTCGAGGCCGGGTTCATCAGAGAAATCATATACCTGGATTGGCTAGCCAACTTGGTCATGGTGCCGAAGAAGGACAAATCCTGGCACCTTTGTGTCAATTTCAAAGACCTCAATAAGGCTAGTCCTAAGGATCCTTTCCTGTTGCCCCGCATTGACCAGATCATTGATGCAACGGCGGGACATGACTCATTGTGTTTCCTCGACGCTTACTCCGGATACCATCAGATATAAAATGAAGGAGTTCGACCAGGCCGCAATGGCGTTCATCACCCCGTATGGGCCTTCCTGTTTCAACATTATGCCTTTTGGGCTTAAAAATGTTGGTGCCACTTACCAACGCATGATCCAAACATGCTTGGAAAAACAAATCGGAAATACAGTTGAAGCATATGACGACGTGGTCATCAAAATCAAACACGTTGAATCATTAGTGGATGATCTTCGCCTCACCTTTGACAACCTCCAAATATACGGTATACGCCTCAATTCAGAAAAATGTGTCTTCGGTGTCCCAGCCGGAAAGCTACTAGGGTTCATTGTTTCCCATAGAGGAATTGAAGAAAATCCAGCTAAGATCCGAGCCTTGTCGAAATTGGCTACACCAACAGACCTAAAGCAGGTGCAAAGGCTAGCAGGGTGTGTGGTGGCTTTGAGCCATTTATCTCCAGATTAGGCGAAAAAGCATTACCACTTTACAGACTGCTTAGGCGCACTGACAACTTTGAATAGACGGAAGTGGCCACAACCGGATTGGAAGAAATAAAAACCTTACTAGCAGGCAACCCAATCCTAGCTGCCCCAAGTGTTGGCGAGCCTATGTTGCTTTATATCTCCGCAACTCACCAGGTAGTAAGCGCTATACTCGTCGTCGAGCGAGGGGAAGAGGGACATAAAGTCTCCATCCAAAAGCCAATCTACTACGTATCGAAGGTCCTCACACCATGCAAATCTCAATGCCCTCACTACCAAAAGATAGCTTACATGGTCTTTATGGCATCCCGAAAACTCCGATACTATTCTCAAGAGTGTTCGATCATGGTGGCATTCGAAGTACCACCTAACGACATTATCAATAACAGGGACGCCACCAGCCGCATAGCTAAATGGGTCATTGAGCTCTTACCGTTCAAAATAACATACAAGCCACGCCGAGCTATTAAATCTCAGGTGATGGCCGACTTCGTCTACGGTTCATACTCCAACTGGATCATGTACTTCGACGGCTCTAAAATGCTAGCTGGACTTGGGGCTGGAGTCATGATGTCGCTTGAAGCTACATCGGTATTTCCCCAAAGAGGAAGGGATGATGCAGCACAGCGGTGGTAGGTATTTCCCTCAGATATGAAATCAAGGTTATCGAACCAGTAGGAAAACCAAGCAACACAATGTAAACAGCCCCTGCACACAAAGAACAACACCTTGCAACCCGACGTGGTAAAGAGGTTGTCAATCCCTTTCCCGGGTACGACGCCTCAAGATAGGCAAAGGACGTGAGGTAAATTTGTAGATGGGATAAATAGATTGCTAGACAAATAAATTGCAGCAAGGTATTTTTGTATTTTTGGTTTAATAGATCTGAAAATAAACGCAAGGAAAAAGTAGATTGCAAGGCAAATATATGAGAAAGAAGACCCGGGGGCCGTAGGTTTCACTAGTGGCTTCTCTCGAGAAAAATAGCAAACGGTGGGTGGGCAATTGATAGAACTTCAAATAATCATCACGATATCCAGGCAATGATCATTACATAGGCATCACATCCAAGATTAGTAGACCGACTTCTGCCTGCATCTACTACTATTACTCCACACATCGACCGCTATCCAGCATGCATCTAGTGTATTAAGTTCATGGAAAATGGAGAATGCAATAGGAACGATGACATGATGTAGACAAGATCTGTTTATCTATTGTGGCAGATATGGATCCCATCTTTTTATCCTTAGTAGAAACGATACATACGTGTCAGTTCCCTTTTTGTCACTGTGATCAAGCACCGTAAGATCAAACCCACTACCGGGCACCTCTTCCCATGGCAAGATAAATAGATCAAGTTGGCCAAACAAAACCCAAATATCGGAGAAGAAATACGAGGCTATAAGAGATCAAAGAACTCAAATAACTTTCATGGATATAAAAAGATATAACTGATCATAAGCTCGAAGTTCATCCCAACAAACACACCGCCAAAAGACTTACATTATATGGATCTCCAAGAGACCATTGTATTGATAATCAAGAGAAAGTGAGGAAGCCATCTAGCTACTAACTACGGACCAGAAGGTCTACAAAGAACTACTCACCCATCATTGGAGAGGTACCAATGGAAGTGGTGAACCCCTCCGTGATGGTGTGTAGATTGGATCTCGTGGTTCTGGACTCTGCGGCGGCTGGATGAAAATTTCGTCGACTCCCCTAGGGTTTCTGGAATATTGGGGTATTTATAGAGCAAAGAGTCAGTCCAGGGGGCACCCGAGGTGGGCACAACCCCCTGGTGGGTTGTCCCCTCCTCGGTACTCCCACCAGGTGCAACCAGGGCCCATCGTCTTCCTTATTTTCCATAAAAAATCATTGTAAATTGGCGTGTCATTTGGACTCCGTCTGATATTGATTTCCTGCGATGTAAAAAACATGCAGAAAATAGCAACTGGCACTTGGCACTATGTCAATAGGTTAGTACCAAAAAATTATATAAATGACTATATAATGATTATAAAACATCCAAGATTGATAATAAAACAACATGGAATAATAAAAAATTACAGATACATTGGAGACGTATCAGCATCCCCAAGCTTAACTCCTGCTCGTCCTCGAGTAGGTAAGTGAAAAAACAGAATTTTTGATGTGGAGTGGTGTTTATCATGTCATATCCGGAAATCCCTTTTGGAGCTCGGGCTCCAGTGAGGCCTCCAGATTCAGATTTGAAATTTCATTGAAATTCGTATTTTTACATTTCAAAAAATTCTGAAAAAATCACAGATATACATGAAGGCATAATACACATGTGTGTAAATTTTCAGTTCAAAATACATTGAAATGAGGGTTGTGCAAAAAAGACAAATATGGGGCTGTTTAACACATGATACTATTCATCCTCCCAGGCCATGGATTTGTCTTTTTTGTACAGGTCGCAACTCAAGGTATTTCATCATGAATTTTTACACACATGTGAGTTACATCCTTACATACACACATATTTTTTTCAGAATTTTTTGAACCATAAAAGTTTGAATTTGAATTTTTTAAAAATAAAGGCCTCCATGGAGCTCGGCCTCCAAAACGCCTTTCTCTGTCATATCATACTATTTTCTTTATAGCATGGACATTTGTACTTTTATGTGATTCAAAGCAATAGTCTAATTTTGACATAATAATTTAGATACTCAAGCATATCAACAAGCAAACATGTCTTTCAAAATATCAATGCTAAAACATTGATCCATTCATGAAACACACTCGAATATTAGCTACACCCAATTCTTAAGTACGATCATATTGTCCCCTAGTTGGTGCTTTTATAAGAGAGGATGGAGACTGAATTTCAAAAAAAAATGCATAAAGTAAAAGAAAGGCCCTTCGCGGAGGGAAGTAGTGATTTGTAGAGGTGACAGAGCTCAAAGCGAAAAATTAGAGATAAAAACATTTTGGGAGGTGAATCCATCCCACCAACGAAAACGACTTGGAGCATCCCAACACTTTCCATGATAGATATATCATAGGCGGTTCCCAAACATAAAATAAAGTTAATTCCTTTTTCCACCATAACTTTCACTTTCCATGGCTAGCCATATCCACGGGTGCCCTCCATACCAACACTTTCCAAGGAATTTATTATTTGACAATATAAAGTAAATTCATTTTTGCATTTCGGGACTGGGCATCGCTAAAACCTTTGCCTTACTCTCGTGCAATGACAAGCGAATAAACACTCATCGTGAGAATAACACATCTAGCATGGAAAATATTAGCTACCCGTTACCGTTCCGCGAGCGAAACAAACACACAAAAGAGAAGTTCATTTTGAAAATTAGAGATGGCACTTGAAAATTTGCTTAGAACGGCAAAATAATACCGCATATAGGTAGATATAGTAGACTCATGTGGCAAAACTGGTTTAAAGGATTTTGGATGCACAAGTAGAGGTCATACTTGGTGCAAAATGAAGGCTAGCAAAAAGATTGAGAAGCGACCAACCAAGAAATGCATAATCTCATAAGCAAGCATTAAGCATAATTAACACCGAATAATGCACCACAAGTAGTATATAATTTTCATTGCATGATTATTGACTTTCGTGCATGCATAGGGAATCACAAACCTTAACATCAATATTCTTACTAGAGCACAATTACTCATCAATATAACTCGCATACCACATCATCATATCTCAAAACTATTACTAAGAATCAAGTTTATTTTTTCCAATGATCTTCATGACATATTTTTTTCTTTATCTTTCTTGGATATCTATCACTTTGGGACTAATTTTCATGTGTTGCTTTTCATAAGCTCAAACAAGAGATCATGAGCATAACATATTTTCTTTCTCTCAAAATAATTTAAGTGAAGTAAGAGAGAATTTATTCAAAGTTTTACTAACTCTCAAACAAATCTAAGTGAAGCGATAGCATTTCTTCAAAAATACAAAGCACACCGTGCTCAAAAAGATATAAGTGAAGCACTAGAGCAAGTCCATTGCTCATAAAAATTTAAGTGAAGCATAGAGAGCAATTCTAACAAGTCATGGCATAATTTTGGCTCTCTCAAATAGGTGTGTCCAACAAGGATTGATGACTTAAAACACAAAATAAAACAAGCAAAAGACACATATCATACATGACGCTCCAAGCAGAACACATATCATGTGACGAATAAAAATATAGTCTTGAGTAAAATACCGATGGTCACTAGAAGAAAGAGGGGATGCCACTCGGGGGCATTCCCAAGCTTAGTTGGTTGCTCATTCTTGGATAATAGCTTGGGATGCTGGGGCATCCCTAAGCTTAGGCTCTTCTATCCCGCTTTCATCTATCGTAAGATAAGCCAAAACTTGAAAACTTCAATCACACAAAACTCAATAAAACCCTTGTGAGATCCATTAGTAAAAGAAAGCAAACCACTAGTATAAGTGCTGTGTAAAACCAATTCTTATTTTGTTTTTGTATTATATCTACTGTATTCCAACTTTTCTATGGCAAAAACACATCAAAGAAAACCATAGAGCCATCAAAATAAGCACACAACACAAAGAAAACAGAATCTGTCAAAATAGAACAATATGAAGTAATCTGGAACTTTCAAATACTTCTGTATCTACAACAATTCCACCAAATTAGGATGACCAGAATTATTGTATATTAATCTTCTTCAAAAATAATCAGGGCAAAAGCTCATTTATGTGATTTATGATAATTATTTTTGTGAGCACAAAGTTTCAGTCTTTTTCAGCCAGATCAAATAACTATCACCCCAGAAGATCCTAAAGGCTTTACTTGGCACAAACACTAATTAAAACACAAAAACACAATCATAACAGTAGGATAATTGTACTAACACTCAAGAACAGAAAGCAAAAAGAAAAAATATATTCATTGGGTTGCCTCCCAACAAGCGCTATAGTTTTACGCCCTTAGCTAGGCATAAAGCAAGGATCTAAGTGTTGTCATCTTTGGTTCTAGATCGATAAAATGCCCTCAAGATTGATTCATATGGTGGCATAATTCTTGTTCTGGGAAAGTGTTCCATACCCTTCCTCAAAGGAAATTGGAACTTAATATTGCCTTCTTTCATATCAATCACTGCACCGATAGTGCGTAAAAATAGTCTACCAAGAATAATTGGACAAGACGGATTGCAATCAATATCAAGAACAATAAAATCTATGGGCACATAATTTGTACTTGCAAGAATAAGAACATCATTAATTCTTCCCATAGGCTTTTTAATACTAGAATCCGCTAAGTGCAAATTTAAAGAGCATTCCTCAATATCGGTAAGACCAAGCATATCACATAAAGATTTCGGAATTGTAGAAACACTAGCACCCAAGTCACACAAAGCAAAACACTCATAATTTTTAATCTTGACTTTGATAGTAGCTTCCCATTCATCATGCAATTTTCTAGGAATTGAAACTTCTAATTCCAATTTTTCTTTAAAAGCTTTCATCATGGCATCAATAATATGTTTAGTAAAAGCTTTATTTTGTTCATAAGCATGGGGTGAATTTATCATGGATTGCAACAAAGAAATGCAATCAATTATAGAGCAACTATCATAATTAAAGTCTTTGTAATCCAAAAGAGTGGGCACATCACTAGTTAAAGTTTTGACCACTTCAAACCCACTTTTATCAATTTTCTCAACAAGATTTTCAGCCTCCGAAATATTGGAACGCCTTATACCTAAAGTTGACTCTTCTACAATCCCTTTTTCATCAATCTTAATTTTACTAAACAAGGAATCAATATAAGAAACACAATTCATTTTAAGATCTTCATCACTTTTGCAAAAGAAATCACTAGAAAACACTTTTTCTAAAAATTCTCTTTTAGCTCTAAGCATAGCGGTTATTTTCTTACTTTCATCCATATAAACATAAAGAGCTTTAATTGATTCATCTACTTTAGGCACAAAAATTTTCATCTTGAGATTTTCCACATCATGAGCAATTCAATCAACACTTCTAGACAAATCATCAATCTTATTCAACTTTTCTTCTATGGAAGTGTTGAAAACCTTTTGTGTGTTGATAAATTCTTTAATATTGCTCTCAAGACCAGAGGTATTCCTATTATTATTGCAAGATTTATTTCCATAGGAATTACCATAATTATTAGAGGAATTACTAGGAAAGGCCTAGGATTAAAATTACCAAGAAATAAAATTCACATATATGGCATCACTATCTTGCTCAATCAAAGTAGACAAGGGCATATCATTAAAATCAATAGGAGCACTTTTACTAGCAACCAATTTCGTAAGAGCTTCAACTTTTTCACTCAAAGAAGAAATTTCTTCAACCGAATTAACTTTTTTACTAGTAGGAGCCCTTTCGGTATGCCATTTTGAATAATTTGCCATGATATTATCAAGCAATTTGGTGGCTTCACCCAAGGTAATTTCCATAAAAGTACCACCCGCAGCGGAATCTAACAGATTACAAGAAACAAAATTCAACCCCGCATAAATTTTTTGTATGATCATCCAAAGATTTAACCCATGAGTTGGGTAATTCCTTAGCATCATTTTCATCCTTTCCCAAGATTGTGCAACATGCTCATGATCAAGTTGCTTGAAATTCATGATCTAAGTTCTAAGGGAAATAATTTTTATGGGAGGAAAATACTTAGTGATAAAAGCATCTTTGCACTTATTCCAAGAATCGATACTATTGCGAGGCAAAAAGAGAACCAATTTTTTGCAGAATCACACAAAGAAAACGGAAATAATATCATCTTGACCACATCATTGTCCACATCCTTTTTCTTTTGCATATCGCATAATTTCACAAAGGTATTAAGATGGGACACGACATCCTCATTAGGAGTACCAGAAAATTGGTCTTTCATAAAAAGATTCAGCAAATCAGTATTAATATGTTGCACTATAAAATCATTCACTACAAAAAAAGACACATCCGTGACATTTTGGGCCGAACCAATTTTTTCTGTCATACTTATGACACTTCTATGACGATAATTGTGACAAAACCCGGTAACATCATAGATGTGGTGGGCTCCTACTTCTATGACAAAAAATCATGACAGAAAATGGGCTTTTTGTCCTGGGCGGGCCGGAGACGCAGCTGCATGACATTCTTTGGGCCGTCCATGACGGAAAAAACCGTAGTAGAAGCGAGGGCGAGGAAAATATCGGGGAGTTCCCGGTTACTGGGGGTGGTCGGGGGCCGAGCGATGCACGTTTCTCTCGTACCATACGCACATGGGTGCAAGGCGTTGGGCTCTAACTGAACCCGAGCGAGGCGTCGCCTAACTGAACCCGAGCGATTGCACTGCAGGCTACACGTTACTGAACCCGAAAGATCGAGCGACTCCTTCGCTACTGCTGCTAACTGAAGCCAATCGATGCTGCCTCTAGATGAACACTGATCCTTGCTGGGGGGGTTGGATGAACAATTGCTGGTGGGGGTTGGATGAACAGGACCCCATGGTGTTGCCGCTGGATGAATAGGACCCCGATCGATCGAGCTAGTTGGGCGTGGATGAACAGGACCCCATGGAGGGATGGATGAACATGACCCCGTGGAGGGAAGGTTGAACAGTAGCTAGTGGAGGGCTGGTTGAACAATAGCCGGTGGAGGGCTGGATGAACAGTAGCCCGTGGAGCGGTGGTTGAGCAGGGGGCCGTGGAGAGGGCTGGTTGAACAGTAGCCGGTGTAGTAGCGCGTGGTGGAGGTTGGATGAACAGGGGCCCGTGGATCAACAGTCGCGGGTGGAGGTTGGAGGAGGTCGACGGTGGATGAACAGTAGCCCGTGGAGGCTGGAGGAGGTAGACGGTGGAGATGAACAGTATCCCGTGGAGTCCCGTTTTGCGGTACGCCACACCCCTCCCGATGAACAGGACCCCCGTTTCAACCGTAACGCTCCAACACAAGTCTGTTTCCTCCGTTTTGCGGTACACCACACCCCTCCCGATCAACAGGACCATGTTTCGACCGCAGGAGGTCCAACAAAAGTTCGTTTTCTCCGTTTTGCGGTACGCCAGACCCCTCCCGATGAATAGGATCCCGTTTCGATCGTGGCCGGTCTAACACAAGGCCGTTTCCTCTATTGTGCGGTACGCCAGGCCTCGTTTCCATCGGATGTTCCATCCAAGCCCTCCCGATGAACACAACGACGCATTTCGTTCCGACCCAGCCGGTTGGCTCCCATGAACACGACGATGGCGCAATTTCTTCATTCCGACCCAGCCATGTACACGAGCCTTGGCCATACGTATGCGCGAGTAGGTGTTCGAGACCCCGCCCGTATGTATGTACATGGCCGTATTTTCTTTCTTGCACCCTGGCCGCTGTATGTACGTGTACATGCTACGTGTGCGCCTCTACTACAACACGTGCGTGCCTCTACATCGACCAGTATGTACGTACACGTTCGCGACCAGAATGACAACGCTACGTACGCTTCGACCAGGTGAGTCCCGACTGTCAGGCACTTCCTTGCATGCAAAGATGTAGCTGGTGGGTCCTAGCAGTCAGGGGGCAAATCATTTTCCCCCGTAATATGGACGCATTTCCTTGCGTGCGAAGATGTAGCTGGTAGGTCCCAGCAGTCAGGGGGAAACGTTTTTTTTGAAATACGGTGGCCTGTCCGGTGGGTCCCTGCTGTTAGGTGGAGGAATCATTATTTCCCACGTAATAAGGAGGCACTTCCTTGCGGCTGTCGTGGACCCAGTTGTCAGCCTCTCCACGTACAATACTATTCTAATGGAAGTCGTTCCTTAACCACGTTGACCACGCTGCGCCGACAGCTCCAGGGCAGTGGATGACGACGAGGCCTAGGAAGGGGACGACACGGAGCCGGGGAAGACACGACAGTGGAAGCCCACGTGGAGAGGAGTACGGGGGTTCACTAGTTCGACTACCGTGTGAGGCTGCCATCGCTGCAAAATAATAGGGGGTGTGGGTGAGGCCTCCGCGATATCACAGCCGGCCACGGGAGGCAGGAGGACGCGGCACGACTGACGCTGGTTTGGGCGGCTGGAACAAGAAAACCAGAGGTTGGAGAAGCACTGCAGCCGTTGGATGGACATCTAAGGTCACTGGAGCTAGAATCGTTCATATTAAATAAGTTGACAAAGCCCTCCGTCCCCATCAACTTAGTAGGCCATCAAGTCGGGTCCCAGCTGGCAGGGGGTATTCTTTTTTTTTGTGCGCAATAAGGAGGCACTTCCTTGTGTGCGAAGATATAGCTGCTGGGTTCGACCTATCAGCGGGGGGAACATTTTTTTCACAAAATACAGAGGCCCTTCCGGTGGGTCCCAGATGTCAGGTGGAGGAATCATTATTTTGCGCGTAATAAGGAGGCATTTCCTTGTGTGCGGCCATGGACCCAGCTGTCACCCTCTCCACGTACAGTCCACTTCCGATGGATGTCGCTCGTTGAGCATGTTGACCACGCCGCGCCGAGAGCACCAGGGCGGTGGATGACGGCAAGGCCTACGAAGGGAACGACACAGAGCCGGGGAAGACACGGAAGTGGCTGCCCACGCAGTGGAGAGTACGAGCGTTGACTGGTTCAGCTACTGTCGCTGGAAAATAACAGGAGGTGTGGGTGAGTAGAGGGATAGACATGCCAGGGATGCGAGTATGGTAGGGCCGTGAGGCCTGCCCGGCAGCACAGCCTGCCACAGGAGGCAGGAGTAGGCGGTTCCACCGACGCTGGTTTGGGCGGCTGGAGCAGGAAGATCAGAGACTGAAGAAGCACGATTGTCGTTAGATTGACATCTAACGGTCTGACGCTGGTAGAGTTGATCGTTGACTAAGTTTTTCTTTTGAGAAACCTTGTGTACACATGAACTTAGTAGGCCCACAAGTCAGCCTCCAAATCTGTGGCAGACAACATAGAGCCCATTTGCTATTTCTTTTATAATTTGCAGCCCATTTACTAATTTTTAAGTAATTTATTACAACCCATTTTCTGCCCAGGACCATGGTCAAAAAGTTCAACCTTATTTTGCATATTTCGGTGAAGTCCGAACTGTTGTAATCTCGAAATGATAAACATTTATTTAAGAACTTATTGATTTGCCAAAAAAATTGTTTTGTTTTTGTAAGCAAATACAATGTGGGACAGTTGAGTTGGTTTAAGGGAAAACCAGTGGTAAAAAAATCAGCGCTGGGAGGGAAAACAACAACAAAAATAAGGATGTAAATATAAAAAAGGGAATTTTATGTATTTTCAATATAATGATACGTGTATATGAACTAGTAGAAGTATAGGTAGAGATTAGAAAACGGATGTAGGACATGCGTTTCAAGAGGAAAATGGAACTGGGCTGGGTGTTTGATTCTGTAAAAAAACTGCCTGCAGGTGTTGTAAGACAAAATATAACTAACACTGGCAGGCCAGAGACCAGTAGTACCTGCTGGATCTTTGTGCCCTGTTGTCGTCATGGGCTGGGCCTGTTAAAAACAAAACCAAACCTAGGTAGTCTACACCCTAGTTGAAACTTGCTCGACCTGAAAAAACAATATACCTGCTCAATAAACGAGAGAATTCTGCAAGTACAGACTGATAACTGGGATGGAGCAGGGATATTGTTTTTTCACCGTGATAATAAGTGCATGCACTTGTTTCGAAAAATTTGGGGAACTGGGAATTCAAATGGCAGGTGCTTATGCTACCCATCAAATAAAAAATCAGGTGCCTGAAAATTCGTTTCGAAACAAATGATTCAGCTTTATATCCACGTCGACCCTCGGCATGATGGTTGGAAGCAAATACCAAGTTCATACTGAAAGATCATTAACAACAATACCAACATGCAGACGACAGGGTAGTACAAGTACCAATACCAAACTAACTTATAATCTTTTTACTCCTGGCCCTAGTGTTCATCTGGTAGAAAATCTTGTAGAGGACCCGCTCCCGCTCCTTCTCTTGCTCCAGGTCCCCGAGGTGGTACTGGTGCATCACCCGCTTGGTCCTCTGCTGGTCGAAGTTCTTGTTGGCGTGCAGCACCAGAACCTTTTTTCTGCCCGTCTGCTGGCCGTTGACCATCACCAGCAAGGTATTGCCGGTCTTGTGCCACATCATGTGCATGCCGCACTCCGACTGTATCTTGCGACGAATCCACGTGCCCCTTTTGAACGCCCTAGAATTGTGCTGGAAGAAATGCTTGCTTAGGCCACTCAGTGTGATACCTACAGAATACAAGTTTTAGTGTACGTAGTTGGAATTTTCATAACATCTTTGGCATGTTGCAGTCACTTGTTTCACTTTTTATTAACTGTCAAATTGTATTTTCTTCACTAGCTAGGTCTGCGTCTAAAAAGAAAAATAGAGCTATAAACAAAGGAATATGTTTGTGCAAGTAGACGGCCGATCGGTGTCTTACCCGGAACTTTCTTGGGATGGGTGTAGCATATGCCGTGCTCGCTGTCGATGGTTGGTATGAACAAATCGATGAGAGGGTGAGATCTCGCGCTGGCCTCAAGGTGCCCGATCAGCTCCTGATCCGTGGGATTGAACTTGACGCCAGCCGCAGCACTGGCCAATCCTTCTTGGACTTGCATCGGTTAATTCCAGTTATATGGTACTTAATGTATGATCAATCGACTATTTTAAGTGAATGATGAAATATTTCGACAGATAAGTGGTACTCCAAATCTGAAGTCCAGAATACCTGAACACGCCGCTAGGATTCTTGTGTCACCTCACACACAGTGTATTGTCACGTCAATTCAATGTGTGGGCATGATGAATAATTTGACCGACGTATACTAGTATTGCTACTATACTACTTACTAGTCATATTTAGTGTCACATTTTAACCATAGGTTTAACTAACAAGTACGCACTTGAAGCAGAATACATATATATATATATATATATATATATATATATATATATGTATGTATATATATGGCTTCTACACAACATCTCCATCATCATTATTAGTACATCCTATGCAGGTGAGTTAGGATGCACTTGATCCCAGAAAGCTATCTATCCTTCAAACCAGAGGAGTGCTTCAAACTAACAACAGTACATAATATCCAACAAAAGAGGGTCGTGCTACAGCAGCAGAATACATGGCTTAGTCTAGATATCAGTACGAATCAAGTTGTGCATATTTGTTGTTGGTATGAACCACATTGCCGCATGTCGGGTTTGTAAAAGCCATCCATCGCATGGAAGCTTGATGCCTTTCACACACTGAAGATTATCTAGTGACAAGTTGTGTGGACGAATCTCTGGATATGGTGATTCATGAAACCCATGGTATGATGTGCAAACACAGTCCCCCCTGGCGAATGGAAGTTGCATAGCACGGTAATCATCGCCAATGATATGATCGATGATTGGTTGGATGATCGGATAATTGAGCCCGAGGAAGATGGAGTGTTTGCCGAAGCTGTAAACCCGCCTCCAGTTGAATATGCCTAGCCCAACGGAGTTGGGATCTTTCTCGAACATGAAGCAGCCATAGCCATCAATGTCACGAACGCCCCAGGCATTGTACTGCATGTGGTTTGATGTAATGGGTTGGTCAATTTGGTATGTGCGAATGAGCATCAAATGACCGCCGTCAGCTGAACGAGCGATAAACCACCACCCATCGGCTGGTATGATTCCAGGTCCTGGAATCATGAAGGCCAGCGCATTTGCATCTGCTGAAACAATTCAAATTGGAGACCAAAAGGGCAAAAATAAACAATCATGTTCAGAGTATGTGTGGAATTAAGATTATTATAACAGTGACACATAGCATAGACAGAGAATTGCAATGCCGTGGTCATAATCATACCCCAAGTTAAAAAAAAACAAGCCAATGGCTTTCATATTCTAGAAATATGTCATGGTTCAAACATCATGTAACAATGAGAAAACAACATGGCCTACTCATATTCTACCATAGCACTTAACATGCGTTGTTATAAAAATCTTGGAAATGAGAGTAACATATAGCAACCATGAGGTTATGCTCATAATATCTATTCTAACAATCATTAGATGCCAATTGTTCTCATATCAACTCTAACAATAACATGTGTGGTCATAAAAATCTAGGAAATGAGAGGAACATATAGCAATGATGTGGTTATAGACATACTATCTATTCTAAATTTGTAACAATGAACATGCAGTCGTATTCATAAGGTAAAGATGAGATGAGAGAGAACAATTACACGATGATAGATTCCACCAGTATAGGCAGCCAATCTGTGCGTCGACCGCGTAAACGATGCCATCATGCACTATAGCATCAGACAAAAATGTTGCCTCTACAGGATTGACAATGAGCCATAACCATGTATGGCGACTGGATTCCAGATAGACTAATCCCATGTTGAACAAGGCAATGAGCTTGTAATCCATGTAGTCCTCTGATGGTGTGGGCACTTCGCAGATTACAACTTTCAGCAAACATAGGTCGAGCCAAAAGCTTGACGCGTCTCGTGCGTAGTAGGCAGGAGTGTCCGGCGGGCAGCGAGGCTCAATGGCGGTGGTATCCAACGATGGAAGGGTGATCTCTCGCTGGGTGTAGTTATCCACGAGACGCCACGAACTACCAGATTGGTGGATGAGGACGATCTAGTTGGCCTTCATGCCCGCCCAGTAGTGGCCGCGCATGAAGGACAGGTGGACGGGTAGTGGTAGTATGTCGAGGGGCACCATGGAAACCTCCATAGGATCGTCAAGTCAGTGTCTGTGCCACCTACAAGGATCGGACATCAGCAAGCAGGGTGTCTTGAAAAGAGCCGGCCAGTTGCAGATGAGTAGACCGTACAAAGACACCAAGCATGCGGCCAGATGGACGGTGCTGAGTGCCAGTCGGTTCTGCCATTGGGGTTTTCAGTGCCTGCGAGCCAGCGGGGAAGTGGATTCGGACAGGCGAGCGAAGAAGCTTCTCCTCATGTGGCTGAGCAGTGAGCGGGGGGATATGGTACGCATGAGTTACCAAGGAAGATGGCGCAGGCGACCGAGCAGTGAGCGGGGGAAATGGTGTGCGGCTGATGATGGGGAAGAGAGGAGGAAGAAGAAGAGAGGAGGAAGAAGAGTGAAAGATGGGGAAGAAAGTGCATTAAATCTAAATTCTACTGGTACTACTACCAGGATATACCATCTTTTGGAGTCTAAATAGTTACACCGATGACATGTGGGTCTACCTCAAGAGGGCCCATATGTCAGTTAATGGAGGAGAGAGGTGTGTAGGCATATTTGCGGAAGCGTGCTCTACGGGCAAACATGATGGCAGTACTGGGTAAGGCTAATTTAGTAACACCAAGACGCTGGTTCAGCTTATTAATTAATTGTCCCATTTGCTGCAGTGTCTATTGTCACTTCACTGCGAAGACTAGTTGAATAGTTCTATCTGACCGAGATGGGGAATAATGGATTGCGAAGACTTCCTATCTATAGTATCCCTATGCCTCTACGCTCACTTCACTCATTTTGCTCCATACGTAGTCACTTGTTAAAATCTCTAGAAAGACAAATACTCCGTATTTGGGAACAGAGGGAGGCTTTTACTATGTATTTGGGAACAGAGGGAGTATCACCATATGGAGGGAACATAGGAAGCTTGAAATATGAACATGTCAATGGGAGGGAGTAAAAGCCTCATGCATGCATGCATGCATGCATGCAACATGCAACACTTACACGTACACATGGACGCACGCAACACTCACGCACCCATGCGGCACACAGCACATGATGCAACACACACGCTCATGCTCAAGTGCTCAACCTACTCCCTACGTCCATGAAAGACTGTACATTTAGAGATTTACACATTGACCAGGGCATAATTAACGCCCAAAAGTAGCAGACTTATGTGTGCATGTGACCGTTGAGAGAAGAAGATTAAATGAAGGTTGTTGCATGCTATAATTAAGGATAGACATGTAACCTATACCTAGAGCTCAAGTTGGTAAATTAGTCAATCAATATTGATTTAGATTAAAGGCTAAATGCATTGGAAGTGTAGATGTACTGCACTCTTTTTTAGCCGATGTACACTCTTTGTTAGAAGACCGAGGGAGTACCCATGCATGCACTCACATACACAACCAGGGTGGTTCGCACGCAAGGGTTGGACTCCTGTCGCCCCTGCGTAAAATTTTGTTTAACTGATTTCTTTGCTCGGCCAACTGACAGGTGGGACCCAGAAACTAGGTGACAATTTAACCAGTCAACAAAGTGCCACGTCGACTATGTGGCCGGTCAGTAGGGTGCAATATGGTGCTCTACGCTGAGCTAGTGATCGTATAATCACCGCAAAACTATATATAGTGACCGTAAAGAGCGTATTGTTACATACGTTGACCGCTAGTGTATTTTTCTCATTTCAAATTTAGCCATATTAATCGGAAAGGATGCAGTATGGACTAGTACTAGTACTACTTTGATGTGTCCAGTCAACTCGCCGAACGAGGAGAAGCTTGCTTACTACGCCTCCCTCGGCCACGCGCGCGGTGGCTCGTAGGACGAGGAAAGGGTTTTGACTACAGCGCCCTCTCCCTCTCCCTCTCCCTCTCCCTCGCCCTCGCCCTCGCTGTGGACATGCAGCAGTTTAGTCGGTGTCAGATTGCCAGAAGCATATTGTACTGTAGTATCATCATCGTTGGACCTTTCGAAGAGGCGAAGAGCCAAGTGCAAGGTTCACACGAGTACGAACTGTTGAACCTCCCGAAGAGGCAAAGAGCCAAGCGCAAGGGTTTATAGGAGTTGTCGTCCTAGTAGGAGTATACTATAACTATAGCGAACGATGCTACTGTATGATGCCGCCACGTCTCCTTTATCCAAAGTTGTGCCACCTTTTTTTCTCAAAGAGCATGGTGGAGCCTGTGCAACAACCACACAAGTTGCACGTACACATAACACATTTACTAGTAATAAATCTTAAAGGACAAATGCCAGTATGCCACACAAGTTCATCTCCAATTCATGTGATAAATTTGTGCACGACTAGTCTACATATATTCACAGCGCTACCGTTCACAATTTACCGTACTCCACTTACACGTTGTAGATGGGCTACATGTCCTCCTCCAGATTCCAGTCCCATGTGTTCTTCATGGATGGCACGATCCATAGTGGTGGGCAACGGAAATCATTGTAGCAGCTTTCTAGTCCGGTTCCACAAGATGGAGACTCATCCAAGATGAAGCGGCATAAATCAGGGATAGCGTGTCCCATGTGTCCCAGCATGTCGTTCATCCGGTGGTGCGCACTGAAGACACAACCATCCTTCATGAATGGCAGGCCTTCGGTGTCGTGCACGGAAGGTGGTATCCGCTTCACAATGGGGTAGCTGTCCCCAATGAAAAACGAGTACTGTCCAAGAGTGTTCCTCGGCACCCACGTAGCATCACGGGGGTCGAACTCGGTGCCGTTCATCTGCTACACTCGGCATCTTAGATCTGTACACATGGTGACATACATAGTCAAGGTCCATGCATAATAATGTTGTGCTCAAATATGGCGGTCAGTGATACTGTGCAGCAAATAGTACTACTCCAGTATAGAGGAAGTAAAATAACTGGCTTATTATATATAGCCAGTCTTGGCTACATGGATGAGATAGTAAGACATGGAAAAATAAAAATGGTGGCAGCTAGTGGGTTCAAGTCTTCAAGGGCCTAGCTAGCTATATGCGTCCTCCAAGGTAAAAAGTACTCCTACTAGTACTAGTAAGTAGTACAACAATGAAAGATAAGGCGAGAGGGTTAAAAATGGAATACCTGGGTAGATGGTGATGGTCCGATCGTGGTAGATTGTGTGACCATGTTGCACATCAGTGGTACCATGGGTAACGCCTGCTAAGATAGTTGATCCCAATATGCCAAAGTCAGCTACAAGGTTCCAGGTTAGACTGAATCGCGGATGCAAATGCACATACAGGATTGGTGATCTTATTTTGATCGGGGGATGACTGGTCCCTGCAAAATAATGGAGCACCGTTAGGGATGCATATGATGGTTTGTGCATTCCGTTTGTAATCTCCCGTACCATAGGATGGCCACCAGATGAAACAAGTCCCCTAGCTTGTCAACGCGAAGATGCAGCCTAGATGGCGCACGGCATCTTCGAACATGTAGGGGTACAAATTTGCCGCCGCCAACATGCGCCAGCCTCTACCGTTACTTCCTCTTGCATTGATGGCAATCCTTATGTCGAACACCGCGATGAGATAGTAATCGTTGTAGCGGCGTTGCTTTGTTGGCGGGTCCGCAATTGCTATCTTCTTCAATCTCCTGTAGGCATCATCATACATATTCAAGCCCAGCCAGTCCGGAAGGCCGATCCCAATGGTGGAGAAGGGGTCTACGGGAACGGCCGCACTGCTATGGATGTTGTGCAAAATGATGGTGGTATCCGGTCGGAGGTATGCAAGCCAATCTGCGTTGGCACCGACCCAGACATATATATAAGACAGTGGGCAGCGGAGAAATTATGGGATGGAAATGGAATAACTAAGTACTACATGATCAAACTCCATGACTGGCCTGCTCATCGGACAAAGTCCGACTACCTCTCAACATCGGCAACTCTAGCGGAGTCAACGTGCAACTATGGCCAGGGAGCGGTGGACTATTCGAAGGATTGTCCCATAGAAGAACCTTCTCCTCGAGGATGCATGGAAGACCAACAAGCATGGCCTTTTCCCAAGCCTGTTTAAGCACCGTATTGACAAAGTTGGTACAGGAAGCACCGAGTCTTGCGGCGGTGAGGACGTCGGAGCAGCGTGCGATTTCTCCTAGAGAATCGTCATCCAAGGTCTCCCAGCCCCGACGAGGAGGAGAACCGCCTAGCTAGTCCATGGGAGCAGTGACGAACCGCCTTCTCTTCAGGGGGAGGGGAACTGGCGAGGAGGAGATAAGAGTGTAGTAACCATAGGGCTTCATCCCTTCCAACTATAGATCGTTCCTTAGCGAAGGGGTGAGGCTATTATTTACTACTAGTACTAGTATTATGGGACGTTGTGGGATTGCATTATACTGTAAATAATAGCACTAGTAAGAAATTTTTGGGACTAGATAGTAGTTTTTGGCATGGATTAAGAAATTTTGGGTATGTTTTTGCTATTTTTTGTACATGCCAACTAGTGTCAAAAACGTCTTACATTATGGGACGGAGGAGTACGTACTCGTACTGTAGCAGTACTAGTACTACTTTCTCAACTAGTAGTGCGATGTACTGTACTTCTAGTATAGTACACCAGTTTTGAACTCTTGAATCTCAGGGCCAAGGAGCTACAGTTGGAAGTGGAGGGTACTACTGTTCTCTAAAACCATCGCTCTACTATCAATGCAGGGAAAGTACACCTGCGTAGTGGGTACTCTCGGTGCTCTATTCAAGCGCGTAGCTGTCCTACTCAGCCGCTCCTCTGAGGCACACACTAGCGGCCTGTTTATCAGCGACGGTTACTGCGGGGGCAGAACATTTGAGTTATTTGATACAGCGAGACTAGGCTTTTTGCTTCCATTTGTGGTGGTGTAATGGATCTCATCAAACTTTATTAGTAGTTCCTTCTTTATGAATGAGATGAGGCAAAGCTTTTTCCTCCGTTTCAAGAAAAAACACGTCAAGAGGAATTTCTTTTATAGAGCTGATAATGGAGTGAAGTCCATGCGTGCAACGCCACAAGCTACAGAGTAGTAGTAGAGCACTTTATGTACAGAACCATATTGCGCAGTTCCCAATGCCTCGCCATACTTTTCTGGCTCCTCTGGCTTAATTGGGAGGCGCTAGTTTAAATATGCTACTAGCTGATGAGGAAGCTGCAAGCGAGGTGCGGCTAGGGCGAGCACGCGAGCCACGAGATGACGGGAATGAAAACCCGTTCACGTGGCTAGGCTATCCAGTGCACCCAGATTGTGGTGCCGCACGTCCGTTTGACTTCAAAACTCAAACTACCCATGTACAATATTGGCTCGCGGCGAAGTTACTATTTAAAAAAAAGGCCGACGTGCGTTCGGTTGGGATCGAACCCACAAAACGAGGTATACACTCCCGCTACCACTAATAGTACTCGTTGGAGTACAACGCAACCTAGAATCGCCTCTTGTCGCTAGTAGTACATTGTTCCTTACAATAAACAACTAATAATGCCAAGAAACTACTACCACTTTCATACGTGGCAGACTTAAGATATGACTACCTTATCAACCATTGTACATGCCCTTACCAACCAGCCCTATCAAGAAATGACTACTCTACAAAGTGTCGTTATAGGCACGTTCCAACCCATGTCGTCCATTAAGTCAACGCCTTCTATTCGACCGGGAAGTTAGGCGTTATGACTTGTGGGACCTATATGTCAGTCTGCAAAAAGATCCCCGAGTGACCTCCTACTTCCGGCCCGTCCACCTAGCACTACTAGGAAAAGGGCTACTAATGGCGCACCAGTTTTGCCTACTAATGGCGCACTACTGGTGCGCCATTAGTATCACGCCACTAGTATTTTTTACTAATGGCGCACCACCGGTGCGCCATTAGTATCTGGTATACTAATGGCGCACCACGCAGTGCGCCATTAGTATGTAACACCATGCGCCATTAGTGTGCCTCCCGGGGGGCCATACATAACCATGTGCTTTGTCATACTAATGGCGCACTCTGTAGTGATGCGCCATTAGTATCCTTTGGCATACTAATGGTGCACCTTGAGGTGATGCGCCATTAGTATGAATATTAGGTTTTTTTTACTTTTCTGATTTTTGCAGAGGTTACAAAATATATTATTGGACAGAATATAGACAGCAGCACACAGCAACAACAGATTCATCGAATACAATAGAAGATTAGTCTCCGAATAAAATTCATCATATTAGTCTCCGAATTCAAAAGACCGAACAAAGATAAAACATTACAAGTCTCAAGACCGCGAGTATCGAGTTTGTCTTCACATTACAAGTCAATATCGATCATCTAAACTACCATCACATAGAAGAGAGCTGCGGTCATTACGATGAGCATCATCGCGATCAAACTGGTCTTCATCCGGTTCCTCCAACGCTCCCTCCTCTCTCCCGCTAGATAGCGGGCGTATCTAGATTCGGCCTCCGCCCTAGTGGTGTACCCTTTGTAACTGTTACCGCTGAAATGGTGAACCTATCTCCGACACTCCTCCCAGTCGTCGTAGACTCCGGGAACCTTACCCTTGTACACGACATACGACGGCATCTCCATGCACAAGCCAAACAACAGACAATACATAAGCAATATGTAAGTATGCAACAAAAGGATCGGAAGAGAAAAGCAAGACATTAATAGCACGATTCATGGTCCTACTAATAAATAGCATCGATTACATCTAAGCTGAACGACTGTCCAAACCAAAGAGACATACGAATTCATTAAAGTTTAATTACAACATGAGCCAATCAATGTTTCAGAACTACACATCACTACTTTCGACTCGATTCATTGGACAGGAGCGTGGATGAAGCCGCCGTCTGTCGTGATGGTCATGAAATCGCGGTCGTTGTCAGCCTGCATTTGTAGCATTCCGTCTATCTCACTATTGGACGGTTGATATCTGAGGAAGAACTGCCCCGAGGTATGAAGGACATCTTGATGGATGATGTCCGCAAACTCCGACTGGATGCGAAAGAATTCTTGTGTGAGGTCTCGTCCTGGATTGCCGACAAGCTCGCGGCCCAATCTTTGAGATTATCTGGTAGCAGAAGGTGATGATGGTCCCTTACGATCGCCCGCATGTGATGGAGGGCGTAGTAGGAATCCTTCTGACCGCTAAGCGGCTGCTTGACGCAGCAGAACTTCGTATTGTGTGAGAACATGTACTTGCCGTACTTACGAACTGCCCTGGTGAAGGTGCCTCCAGTTTTGGTGTAGCCGGGGAGAACATCATCAAGAACTTTCTTGACATTTGTGTAGTCTATCTTGGAGTTACGGTTTGGGTCAAAATACGTGGCCATGGAATATTTCGGGCTTAAGAGGATGAGTGTGCAATGTGTGTCACTGCACAGAACACGGAATGTTAGAAAAAAAGAACGATCGAAATCTAAGAAATCATATGTTATGGGGCGGTTAAGGGATGACTTACTCGGGAAAGTAAGCCACAAGGAAGTTATCCTTATCTGGGTTTGCCAGAATGACGCCTTCGAGGTGTGAACTCGCAACTTGGCGGTCCCCGGTGCTGCTCAAGTGCTTGGCACGCATGTAGAAGGGGTCGACTATCAGGATGTCCAGGGTCTTGTCTCTAATGATCTGCATCTCCATACTCAGCGAAAATAGCCGAACGAAGGTGTAGTGCAGCGGATGAAGGTTAAACATAGCAAAGATGTCATCAAACCGCAGGACGATCGTACCCCCGATGTCGCCATCCACAAAGCCCTTGCCCTCTGGCACCTTGGCCATGAAAACCGGGTATGCCACATCATTCTCTGTGAGACGCCGCTTCTCCAAAGAAAGAACACTATCGTGCAGACTCCGCATAGCACCGGTTGCAGCATTGAGCATATGTAGCGGTAGCATCGCCCTACGCGCCACATGCACCCTCCTCGAGATATCCTTAGGTGAAGGTGGCCCGTCCTGAGCACGGATCGAACTCAGTGCCGTCAGGCTCGCACCGGCGCCCTTGTTAGTCTTTCGTTTCCGTCCCTTCTTCTTGATCTCCTGTAATGGGACCGAGTTCTGCTCACAGACCGCCTTCTTGAGCGTGTTGGGGCTGATAATATTTCGCACCTCAGCTATCTGAGGCTCGGTGAAGGCGGGAGTTGGAGGTGTCTCCTGAGAACTGAACGCCAGACGACGCCTGTTGCAATTGGATTTCTCCGCCGTACCAGCTAGATCGCGGTCTTCTTGGTTGAGTTCTTGAGAATGAGGCCCGCAGAACTCGTCAGCGTACCCATGTTCGGCAAAGTACTTATCGACTTTGGTAAATGTACCGTCGCCGTTGTCGTCATCGTCCGGATCCTGTGCCATAGGGATGTCCGGATCCTGTGCCATAGGGATGTCCGGCATAGGGATGTCCAGCAGGTCCGGTAGCATTGCGGCGTTCTTACCATGGCTTGGCGCCGGCACGACTGGCGGTCTTGTCTGTGGGATGGTGTCCCCCGCCCCCAAACGAATCTGGCTCTTCGGCCAAAGCAGGGGCCAGTTTACGCAGGCGCTGAGGGTCATCTCATCTTCTTCGTCGGCCCCAGCGGGTCGAATCGGAGGTAACATCTCGTCGCCGCCTGGCAGCACCCGAACCACTTCAACCCTATACACTGTGGCTGGCATCGGATTACCGTGGAACATGGGGTTTCCCGGTTGAACGATTCTGCCCTTGGCGACATCGACCAACTCGCCGCCCATGAAGTGCAGAAGAGTGCAAGGAACGTCGGCGGCGCCCTGCGAAAAGATGTAGGGCGTCAGGGATGCCCAGTCAAAGGCAAGGAGATGAAGTCATCGGTCGAGAGGCTTAGTTACCGTGATGCCGTCGAGCTCGGCTAATGTTGAGGCACCGCCAACGGCGGGTAAGCAACTGACGGAGGGGCCGCTTGCTGGCGAGGTGCCGACCGGCGTACACCCGGGTGCATTAAGCTCCAATGCCCGTGCCGGCGCCGGAGACACGAATATCGCCTCCGTCGGAGACACCAATGGCGCCGCCTGCACGCTGTGCGAGTTGCTGGCCGTGAAGCTGGGAACTAGGGGAGGCCCCTGTTGGCCGCCTGCAATCCACGTCATCAGCCCATGAATCAATGTAGGCACCATGGCGTTGAGCTTTGTTCCCAATTGTTGTTCCACTTGCTCTTGGACAATCTCCGGAATCCGCGCCACTTGTGCCTTGAGTGCTTCAACCTCGCGCGACTGGCTTTCCGAGCTGGTCTTTTTCTCCTTTCGCCCACCAGCGCTATAGTATGATGACCATTTTGTGGACAAGCCTTTGCCGGCCACACGACCAGTTGACGTCAGCTTACTGAGCTTATCCTTGTTTTTCATTATGTTCAACGCCCTATTTGAAGGGGTGTTGAAAGGGGAGCTCTGAGACGACCCTGCGCTACTGCTTTAAGTGTCCTGCGGAAGGAACGTGAACCATTTAGAAATATTGGGGATTAATTAGAATGCAACCATATGGAGCTAATTACACGGGGGTGTATTCCTTACCAGAACAAGCTCGAGCGCCCTGATCTTCGGATCCGTGGTAAGCTCCTTTGTTACCGGGTCCTCCTTGTACCGGGCCCTGACAAAGTTCGTGGTCTGCTTGTCACAAAATTTCTCGAAGCGGGGCGGTAGGCCTTGCTCGGCACGCTCCGCGCCCTCCTTGTCCCATATAGGCTCCGCCACTCTGTAACCGCCGGGACCGAGTTGGTGGACCCCTAAGTTCAACTTCCGCATTTCTTTCCCCCACTGACTTGATTCAGAGGTTGCGCTGCTCTCGCGCTTGAGCTTGAACTCCTTGTACTCATCTTCGCTCATCAAAGGATATTTCGCCTTGATCTTGTCATAACTACCACCTTTGTCAATCATTGCCTTCATCGTGCTTCTCCAAGTAGACAGGGCCGTGCTCATCCTCGTGAGGGCGGTACTGTTCACTTTATTCCCTGAGAGGCGTGTGTTTGCAAACTCAGCGGGGAACTTGTATCGTTCGTGCAGCTTCGTGAAGAGGAGGCTGCGCAAATTCCCGTGGTCCTTGTGCCTTAGGTTCTCGGTGTTGATCGAGACGGTGCTCCGGAGAATGCACCCGAGATGAACCGAGTACCCCTTGACTACTTGTTTGGGCGCCGTCGGATTCCCGTCGGAGTCCACTTCAGTAAATTCCTCCCTGACGGTGCCAAGCACGTTCGGGCGCCGGTCCTTCCGTTGCCTCTTCGGTTGGCTGCCATCTGTGTGTGCGCCACCATCATCAGTGGTGGCATCCTCGGCGGCGCGATCAGTGGTGTCATCCCCGACGCCACTAGGTGTTGTGTAGTCAGGATCGGTGTCTTCCGCGGCGTCCTCATAGCGGTGATGTTCTTTCTCCAACTCCTGGGACAGCTCCCAGAATTGCTTGCCGCCCGAACCGCCGGCCTCATTTTTTTGGGCCATGTTTCGCTCTAAATAGGAAAAAGTTTGGTCAAAAAGTTGGTTATTGTCAAGGAACAAGATCATGGTCTCATCATTTAGGGTTTGTCGACACCGAGGCATCCTAAAAGCTAAGCTTTTATCATTTAGGGTTTGTCGACGCCGAGGCACCCTAAAAGCCTAAGTGTACATCATTTAGGTTCTCATCGACACCGAGGCACCCTAAAAGCCAAGGTTTCATCATTTAGGGTTTGTCGACGCCGAGGCACCCTAAATGCTAAGTTAAGTTTTCATCATTTAGGGTTTATCGATGCCGAGGCACCCTAGGTTGGGCCTAATCACTTGGCTCTATTGCCACCTATGTTGGGTTTATCATCTATAGGGTTTATCGATGCTGAGGAGAATTCTAAGTTGGGCCTAATCACTTGGCTCTATTGCCACCTATGGTTTAATGCAGCAAGAATAAAGGGGCAGTTGATCCTACTTAATTAAGTACTAAGATACCCCGGCCCGTGCATTAGTAGCAAGTACCCCATATGTCCGATTTTCAGCAAAGTCATGCTAAAATTCACGGAAAATTTCAGCATGACCTTTGCTGAAAATAGGACATATGGAGTAACCGAATTTGCCGGAGCGGAAGTTAATCGACATTCCGGCAAACTCAAGGGCATCTCGGGGTACCTGCAAAATCATCACAACACGAAGGCCTCTCAAGGGCCTCAAGCAGCAGCGGCGTCTCCCAGGACCCCATTTTTTTGCTAAATTTCTTTGAGCAACAACCAGAGCAGAAAATTCAGCATATTTCTATACAACAGCACTGTAAAGATGAAGAACAGTTCTACATCAGCCCATTTATATACAATAGCATCTTTGGTCATACCAATTTCTGAAACAATTCAAATTTTAACTGTATCTCTGGTCATACAAATTTTTGAAACAATTCAAATCTGAACTGTATCTTTGGTCATACAAATCTCTGAAACTATACAAATCTGAAATATATATTTGGTCATACAAATTTATGGAACTAATCAAATCTAAACTGTATCTTTGGTCATACAAATCTCTGAAACTATACAAATCTATGGTCATACAAATTGATGGAACTAATCAAATCTGAACTGTATCTTGCGTAGGCACCACTACTGCAAGTGCCATACTACTGCAAGTGCTATACTACTGCAGGAAAGGAGGATCATCATACACATATATATGTATAGCAATTGACAGGAGCTTTATCATTTTTAGTAACAACAATACATATATAGCAATTGGAAGCAAACAGATGTACAGATAAGATAAAAATCTAGTGCTGAAAGTTGAATGCTTACAAAAGACTTGCTGAAATAGTGAAAAATATGGAGTCACCAAGCTGGCTAAGAAACTCCCAAAGTCCACTAGCAAATCCAAGATCTAATCCTGTTACACACATCATAACAATTTAAGATAATTAGGATAAGGATAGTAGGAAATGAAAAATAAAGAGCTCAAAAAACAATCACAACAGAAAAATAATAAAAACCTAGTCCTAGAAGAAAATAAATCCTACAAGAAAAGAAATCCTAAAATCTGGAGCAAGTCCTAGCAGTAGTAGTCCAACTAGATGGCCACCACTACTACTCCTATCACTAGAGTAAACAACAGTTGTGTGTTCAACATCTTTACTAACAGTAAATTGGCAGTACTCCATTATCTACTCTTGCAACATCAACTACAATAACATCCTACAACTACTACAACAACATAAAACTACTATGCATCATCTTCCTACAACTACTCATCTTCAGCAGCAACAACATAAAATTCCTGTTTAGTTAAATTCATGTTAAACATCATTTGGACCAGAGCCCAATCCTTTCTTCTGCTTGTCAGTAGAACTATTGTTTCTTCAACTTATGCAAAAATTGAACATCATATGAAGCATTAATCACAGGGGCGGCGCTCCAGGAAGCAAACGACCAAGGGGAGGAGGGGAAACTAAAGAGCATCTCACAGCGGTCGCAGAGGAGTAGACGGCGTGGTCGGGGACGGTTCAACGAAGACGAATTTGACGACTACTCGACGGTGAGGCCACGGTGGCCCGAGGTGGAAGATGGCGCAGACGCCGTAGACGGTGGAGGCGTCGGTGTCGTAGAGGCGCCAGAGACCTTGCCATGCGAGACAGAGAAGGGGCTGTCAG
>NC_041387.1:644860820-644886248 GCF_002162155.2 Triticum dicoccoides
GCGGGGGTGGGGGCGCGAGGGCGCGGGGGCGACGGAGGTGGAGTCCGGCGAGGGTCGAGGCGGCGGGGGTGGGGGCGCGGGGGCGCTGGGGGTGGAGTCCGGCGAGGGTCGGGGCGGCGGCATCGTGGGTAGGGGCAGCGCGTGGGTGGATCTGGTGGCGAGGGAGAGAGGGTCGAAGGGGATCTGGCGAGGGAGAGGGAGGATAGCTAGGGGAAGCTTACTAATGGCGCACCACCCGTCGGTGCGCCATTAGAAATCTTTTTTTATAATAGCAATGGCGCACCCCCCGTCGGTGCGCCATTAGAAATCTTTTTTTAGATAGCAATGGCGCACCCCCCGTCGGTGCGCCATTAGTATGTTTTTTAAAATGAATATGAATATGAAACAGTAATATTTTTTTTATAAAAACAGTAATAATTGTTGTTTAACAACAATTGTAGTCTACACTTTATTATTATTATTTTTTAGAAAATGAATATGAATATGAAACAGTAATAATTTTTTATAAAAATAGTAATAATTTTTTAAAAAATATCATCAAATTTGTTACTTGCAAATATCATCGGCGGCGGCGGTGGAGCGGGGGAGGGTGCGGGGGGTGCCCGTTGGCGACGGTGGAGCAGGGGATCGGTTGCGGTGGGTCGTCGGCGGCGGTGGAGCTAGCGGGGGAGGGTGTGGGTGGGATCGAGATGGAGGGGGAATCGAGATCGAGATGGAGGGGGAATCGAGATCGAGATGGAAGGGGATCAAGATCGAGTGTCCTCATGAATTCAAAAAGTGCCCATGAAATTTAAAAATATTCATGATATCAAAAAGTGCCCATGAAATACAATCAAGAAATGAAGACTACGATTTAAATACAATCGATCTTAGCTAGCTATCTGTTCACAATCTTCTTGCCCTTCTTTTTCGCAAATGGAGTTCTTCTATGGAACGGACGTCCTTTAGGTAGGGTGGTCCTGCTTCTTCTTGTGGTGTGTGCTGCTACTTCATCGTCGTCGTCATGTTCGATCTTCGGGTCGCCGTACTTGTCGAAGTCTTGCTCATTGGCTACTCCATCCATTCCGATGATCTTCCTTTTGCCTCTCCTCACGACAACACGACTGGGCTTTGACGGGTCGGTAATGAAGAAGCATTGGTCCACTTGGGAAGCCAGTACCCATGGCTCATTTTTCGCGGTGACGTTTGTGCCCGAGGTCTGGGATTTGGCTTTGGGTATAACCATGGTGGTGAAATACCAGTCTTCTTTTAGGACGCTCTTGGCCCATCTGACACGGAACATCGGGACCTTTTCTCTAGCGTAGCTCAGCTCCCAGATCTCCTCGATCCTTCCGTAGTATCTGTCCTTGTCGTTACCGGTGTAGGATTCCATCGTTACCCCGGAGTTCTGATAACCATCGCTCTTCATGTCCTTGTTCTCGGTGTAGAATGTGTAGCCGTTGATATCGTACGCCTCATAGGTCATCAGGTTGTGCTCGGCGCCCTGTGATAAGGCGAATATGAGTTGTTCTTCCGCGGAAGAATCCTCATGTAAAGGGTACGACAGAAGCTTCTGCTTGAACCAACGTGTGAAACAAGAGTTGTGCTCTTTGATTATATCTTCGTCCGTCCTCTGTTGGCCTCGGTCATTGTATGTCTTCTCAATAAAGGTTTTGTGCTCTGCCACCCAAGGATCGACCACGTCTATGTGTTGTAGCGCGACTAGGTTTGCTCTTTCAAAGTCGGCGAGTCGACCCTCGAAGTCCTCACGGTGACCCCATCCAGCGAGCCTGCCGAGGTGCCTATTGACGGGCAGACCAACGGGGTTCTCGATGCCTAGATAATTCATGCAGTAGGAGATGCACTCTTCGGTCAGAAAGCCCCTGGCTATACTTCCCTCTGGACGTGACATGTTGCGAACGTATCCTTTGATGACACCATTCATCCTTTCGAACGGCATCATGCTGTGCAGGAACGTCGGCCCGAGTTGGATGATATCCTCCACGATATGGACTAGCAGATGCACCATAACATCGAAGAATGCGGGCGGGAAGTACATCTCAAGCTCGCATAGTATCACCACGATCTCTTCCTGTAGCCTTCTGAGTTGCCTCACGCCAATCGACTTCCGAGAGATGACGTTGAAAAAGTTGCATAGGCCAAATAGCATTTCACAGACGTGCACGTCCATGATCCCACGGATTGCAACTGGAAGTATCTGCGTCATCAGCACGTGACAGTCGTGAGACTTCATCCCGCTGAACTTCTGCTTCGCTGGGTCTAGGTATCTGCTTATCTTCCCCGCGTAACCGTAAGGAAGTTTTACTCCTACAAGGCAGGTGAAAAACTGCTCGATCTCCTCCTGACTTAGAGTGAAGCACGGGGGAGGGTAGTCATTTCCGGTCTTGTTGGCCTTTTTGCCTTTGCGACGACTTTCTGTGTCCTGCTTCGCCTCATCATCATCATCATCATCATCATCATCATCATTAGTGTGAAGCTACTGCCTGATGCCCATTGATTTCAAGTCTGCCCTTGCTTTCGGCCCATCTTTGGTCCTCTCTGGCATGTTGAGCAGGGTACCAAGCAAACTCTCGCACACGTTCTTCATGATATGCATGGCATCAAGGCTGTGAGGCACACGGTGGATCTTCCAGTACGGCAAGTCCCAGAAAACAGACCTCGTTTTCCATACCTTCAGCAGCGGCTCTGGCGCCTTTCACTTCTTTCCCGGCTTTGGCGCCTTTTGCTTCTTTCCCGGCAGTGGGCAATCTTTCCAGTTTTTCAGCAGCTCGTCTATTTCCTCGCCCCTCCTTGTACGCGGGCGTTTTCGGGGTTCGGTTTCACCATCGAACAGATCCTTGCGTTTCCTCCACAGGTCATCATCGCGAAGCCACCTTCGATGTCCCATGAACACGATTTTCAAAGACCCGGGATCTCTATCTAGCTGGCGATACGTTGTGTCATCCATGCACCTTACGCATCCAGAAAATCCGGGGACTACCTGCCCCGCGAGATATCCGTAACCGAGATAGTCGTGCACCGTCATGAGCAGTGCGGCTGTCATAGGGAAATATTCTTTCTCTGCGGCGTCCCACGTATTGGCTAGAGTTTTTTACAGCGTGTCTAGCTCCTCTTTCAGCAACCCCAGATACAGATTGATGTCGTTCCCTGGTTGTTTCGGCCATTCAATTAGCATACTCATGTGAATGTACTTCCTCTTCATGCACAACCAGGGGGGAAGGTTGTACATCCACACAAACACAGGCCAGGTGCTATGTGTGCTTCTCTGGCTGCCAAACAGATTGACTCCATCGGTGCTCGCGCCCAGCGCGATGTTCCTTGGATCCTTCCCAAATTCTGGGTATTCAAAGTTCAACGCTTGCCACTGGCTCGCATCCTTAGGGTGACTCAACATCTTGTCTTTTTTATTTATCTCCGGATCATTTCCGTCATCTTCCCGCTTCTTCTCCTCCCTATCCGCGTGCCAAGGCAGGAGCTTTGCTACCTTAGGGTCCGCGAAATACCACTGCAGACGAGGAGTGATCGGAAAGTACCACACCGATTTTCAAGGAGCTTTCTTCCTCTTCTTGTATCGAGTGACGCCGCACACCAGACATATGGTAGACTCCGCGTGCTCGTCCCGATAAATGATGCAATTGTTCATGCACACATGGTATTTCACGTGCGGTAAATCCAGAGGACACACGATTTTCTTCGCCTCCTCGAAACTGGTCGGGCGCTTGTTCCCCTTGGGAAGACGTTCGTGCCAGAATGACATGTTCTTGTCGAAGCATGCGTCGGTCATTTTGTGTTTTACCTTCATCTCCAGAGCCATGAGCGTTACTTTCAGGCGGGTATCCTCGGGCCTTCATCCTTTATACAATGGAGTAACCGCGTCTATCTCCAGTTGATCCAGCTTGGCTTTCTCTCGGGCGGCAGCTCTTGCGTTATCCGTCTGCTTGAGAAGCAGCTCTTGAATATGAGGGTCCTGCACCCAGCCTCCATCGTCGTCTGCTCCGGCATCTTCATCTTCATGATCATGCCCTTCGTCTTGATCTTCCTCATCATCATGTACGACATCTTCTACATGATGACTGTGTACAGCATCACCGTCGTGATCATGTCCTGGAGATTCTTCGTCTTCTCGCCCGCCCTCGCCGCGGTGGTTGTCGTGTTGCCCTTCCTCATTTCTTGCCCGGCCCCCATGGACGACTTCATAGTCATCTTCATCACCTTGCCACCGGTAGCCATCCATGAAACCACGCAAGAGCAGGTGGTCCTGCACCTGCCCGGAATCCGGGTCCGCAATAAGGCTCTTCAGCTTGCATCTTCGACACGGACATCTTATCTCCGTCTCGTTCTTTTGAAGCATCTCGTCCTTCGCGGAGCTCAAAAACCTATTCACGATGCCTTCAGTCATTGTGCGGACCATAGTCGCCTACGGGGTAGAGCAAAATGATATTTTAGAACCAAGAATTTTTTTGGCATGACCTTCCCTAAAAATAGGACCAAAAAGAATGCATAGTGCCAAAATTCTCGCCGAAACGGAAATGAATCAACATTCCGGCAAAATATTGGCAACTATCGCATTTCAAATACCGGTACCTGCAAACACAAACATATATGCAACACCACAAACATACATAGATCTAGCTAGGCCACAAAAAGTGCATGTGCACGTTGTTGGAGCGAGCTAGGGAGAAAAGAAGTAGATCTACAACATGAAGATAGCTTTCCCCTTACTAACCTATCAAAAAAGGTAATTTCACCACTTAATTTTGATGAATCTATGGAGCAAATGAGGTGAGGAGGAGGAGGCAGCCGACAAGCTTGGAGAAGGAGGTGGAGGGAATGAAGTGGGGAAAGTGAGTGGGTAGGTGTGGCTGTCCAAAATATCTGGTGCGCCATTAGTAATTTTGCAAAAAAGTAAAAAATATATATATATATACTAATGGCGCACCGTGTCATAGTGCGCCATTACTAGTTTAAACTAGTAATGGCGCACTGTGACACGGTGCGCCATTAGTAGCTTTGCAAAAAAAAGAATAAAAATAATAATACAGTACTGGCGCACTCTGTGGCTGGTGCGCCATTACTAGTTAGAACTAGTAATGGCGCACTTCGCTCGGATGCGCCATTAGTATGTATGGAAAAATGAAAAAAAATATTACTAGTGGCGCACCTTGTGTCTGGTGCGCCATTAGTGTCTTCCACACTAATGGCGCATCACCAAATGGTGCGCCATTAGTATATAGTAGTGGCCCACTACTTCTCTGGTGCGCCATTAGTGTCCATCCCATCTATAGCCCTTTTCCTAGTAGTGTAGTCATCCTCGGCCATGGGATGCAGCTACCGCTATCGGCAGAAGGCAAGGTCAAAATCGTCGGCGGTGCGGAGCCCATCTTGCGGCAGCCTAGATGCCAGCTCCATCCGGCGCTCGCGGCCGCTAGCTAGCCAAGATAGCTCCGTCCAGTTGCTTGTCTACAAAATTTGCTAGCTAGATTGGCACGGCGGCGCGGCGGCTTGCTCGCGCGTGCCGCACTAAGGCCAGCCATCTGGCTGGAGCGAAGGCCAACGCAATGGCTTGCTCGCTTGTGAGTCACGCTCGGGCTAGCCTGTCAACCCGTGCGGAGGCCAGCGCGGCGTCCGGCTCTTCCGGCGGAGCAGCAGCCAACTTGCTCATCACCGGCGCCACCGACGAACACGCATCAGTACTATTTGACGTAATGTTCACGAAAATAATGATTTGAGGGGGAATAACATGATAGAAGGTCAGATGTGGGTCCCTCGTGTCAACGGTCAAACAAAATGTGTTGGTTTAAGCTGCCTTGTCAGCATGGACGTGTGGGCCAACCCTGTCATAAACGGGTTTAAACGAGCCTAATCGGCACTAGGTAGTAGTTTTTGGCATGGATTAAGAAATTTTGGGTATGTTTTTGCTATTTTTTGTACAATAGTTTCTTCCTAGGGCTGGTTGAAAGTGGTAGTTTTTTGTTAAATACTCTACATATTGTAAGTAGGAGTGAAAGTTAAGCTTTGGAAGCCAATAAGCAAGGCTAGTTACATAGTGCATATGTGTACGTGATTGAAAGTAAATATCAACCATGAGTGACTAATATCTTGATGGAAAACTCGAAACTATGGAAATACTAGGAATTTTTTTGCATGGTTGGAAATACTAGCAATGTTCATGTGCGTTGCAATGGATCAAAATTAGAATAATACTTATTCACAAACTTGATACAAAACACTCTAATTTTGATATACATATATCACTAGAGATATATTATGTTTCAATCAGAATATATTCCTTGGGCCGTTTTTGTGAGGCGAGGGACGAATGTGGTTGGTTTTAAGATACTAATTATGGGGTTTTCTGCAAATTCGTAGAGAAGTGGGATGTTAGTGAGAAAAGGCAACAACTTACCTCACAGTCGTTAGATGTAGATCTAATGGTAAGAAACGACGGATGGCAGGCACACCATCATCACCAACTTAGTCTTCTATAGGAGTACTATCAAGATCCGTGCATTGCACCGAACATCAAGATGCATTTCTTTTTATAAAACACTTGTTGTGATTGACCTATGCAGGAGTAATCCCATGTGTAAAAACTAGTGATATCTCGAGAAATAGGAGATAAGGTGAAGAGGAGTGGGGCATGGTGGTGATTGGTGGTTGGACTGAGCGGATGCATGGGGATGGGCGGCGCCGGCAGCGGCCACCAGGCCAGTTTGTTCCAGAGGCTTCCTTTTTTAATTGCTCAACAATGAGGTTGTTGGAGATAAGGATGAATGAGGGAAGGCCATGTCTACAAATGTGGAGAGAGGTGTGGGTATCTTTTAGTTTAATTTCCATCTGTCAGATATTGACCGGGCGGTCTATATTGCAAGATGGCACATCATCACTAACTCGGGTTTTTTATAAGAGAAGAAATATAAGTATGGAGATACAAACGTATTATCGATACTTGTTTCCATAAACTAGCATCTACATTCTATTCAATGCCTCAGCATGTGGGCCTTAGCACAATTACTTCTCGACTGTGTAAAACAAAGGTTTTCCCGTCGCCGATAAGGAGGGGGTGACGGCGGTGCACTTTTTGGCTTGCTCTAGTCCTAGTAGTCATACTAGGGGGTCTAAGCACGTGTAGATTTATTATTTTTCATGTTTCGTGTTCGCTGTACTGCCACGATTGTTGATGAATATACAGCAAGTTATTCACGGGGAAACCCTTGTTGAGTGTGTTTGTGTGTGTGAGAGAGAGAGAGGGAGAGAGTGTGTGTGTGTGCGTGTGTGCTATGTCTAGAGACTGACGCAATGATAAGAGATTCTTTGTGTCTATGTGTGTGGAGGATAGAGAGATACATGTACATGGGGCTTTGTGTTGTGTAACATGGAGACACATATACATAATCAGAGAGTGAGTGTGTGAGATACACATGCATACATGGGGAGAGATGAGGATCCAGATAAATGGGTGTTTGTGCATGTCTGTGTGTGTTTGTGCGTGCGTTTGTGGGTGTGAGGGAGTGTGTGTATGTGTAGTAGAGAGACCACTAATGATGTAAACCTAGTATAAGGGAAGGGGGAATGGTGTGACATGTGTAGTAGCGGGATAGCATGGGTGCGGGCGGGGGGAGAAGACTATTTGGAAGAGACATCGAGTGTGTGTGGGAGAGGGTGTGAGAGCGAGAGCGAGAGAGAGAGAGAGAAAGGACGAGAGGGGGCAAGAGAGGGGTCGTTTGTGTCCACAAATGGTGTATAGATAGGGAGACAATGTTGATGTTGTTCGAAATTGGCCTATGTACGGAGACGCGAGGGAAGCGAGTCATCGTGTGTGTGATAGGGACTTCATGAGAGATCTGGAATAGATGGTGTAGAGAACAATGTGCGAGATTGAGAATGATGATACATTAGGGAGCTATGGAAAGAGTCACGACGTATATGTATACAGGGAAGGTGCTGGGCTGGGTCCGCGTGTGGGAGAGATAAAAAGAGGAGATTGGTGCACAATTTGACAAAGTGTGCTTGTTTGAAGTGGGGGTGGTGTGTGAGGTGAGTGTGCGAGAACCACATAACTAGGGAGATAGATGTTTGGGGCAATGTTTTGTGTGTATGGGAAAGATACACTCTACATAGTGTGTGTGCTTGGGAAAGAGAGATGCCGGGAGACCTAGAGAGTGGGGGAAGAGATGTGTGCATGCCCGAGAGACAAAGTGATAAAGACCTATATTGGGTCCGGGATTTAGAAGAGAGAGGGGTGTTAATGTGCTCGTGTGTTCGTGTCTGGGGGAGAGAATGACTTTGGTGTATGCGTGATATACCTTGATGTACCAGAATTACAAACCTAAGATTGGAATTTTGGAATTCGACTCCATCATTAGCTTTTGTAATTCATTTAAACGGAGGTACATTTTTTAAGCTAGGATTTCGTGATTTCAAATTCATATATCAAACCTAGAGATATACACATACGGGCATGTTCAAACTTTATAATCATCCACTTTATTCATACACATACACATTTTTGCTTTTGTCATCATATTTAGGATAAACACATTTGGAATTTCATTTGAATTGGACCGTGTGATGGTATTTGCTTGTACTAGCTCAATGATCCATATTTGAATTGAATGGACAATCTAAGTTTCGAGTTGGAGACATTGATTTTCAAAACTTGCACTTTTTTTTGCGTGCAAAACAAACAAATTCTCAGCCATGATATTATAGTCGGCCGTACAAGAGCAGAATATAATTTCAGGCACCAAAAGCTTTCAAACTTCCCGCTCACATCGAAATATCTCGCGCCCGACAGTTTAGCCATGCGATATTCATATTTTACCCTTGCCACATGAACGAAAAAAGGCTGCTTTAGTAACTCCATTGTTTTCCACTCTTTGCCCCCAACATTCTTCCTCGGAGCCCCTCCCATACCCCTCCTCGACCCCGCCCCAACCACGGCAAGCCGCCAAATCTAGTCCTCCGCCGCAGCGGTGGACCTCACACTCCGCCGGATCTACCTTCCGCACCATGGAACCCCAACTGCCAACTCACCACTTCACTGGAGCCGCTTGAGCGGCTGGCTTGTCCACCGCTCCAGATCTCCTTGACCACCATCATGGTCCACCGCACCGGATCTGCTTAACCGGCGCCCTCGTCCACCACAGTGTAGGCCCTTCACTGAGTCCCTTGTCTGCCCCATCGCTGGCCCTTCATACAAGCCCTCGTCCGGCGTAATAGATCTGCCTCACCGAAAGCACTGTAAACGCGCCAGCCGAAGCCTTCATCCACCGCACCGGACTCACTCCACGGACGCCATATTCAACTCTTCGGGCCCTGCTTTACCGACGCTGCAGCCTCATCAGGTTATTTCGATGTGTACTCCTTCGGTTTTTCTCTTTATCATGCAACTGTTCACTTACCACAGATGAGCTTTCTTGTATGTCGATAGGCGCCGCAACCATAGCACCGGAGCCGCTTCAGCGACGGTGACAGCCGGCCCAAAATCAACCACAACACGAGCACCATCGATGATCCTTAGCTATCAAGTATGACAACGATACCCATACGCCGCCGAGAATCAGGTACTATTATCCAACGGCTGGCGCCTACGTTCACTTTCTTAGCATAAGCAACACACCTTTGAATTTCTTCAGGGCATCATTCAATTTTTCATGAGACGTGTTATTCTGCTTGCACCTGTAGGGCCATACTTCTGGCAGTGAACATGTTACATGTGCTAAATTACATACCAATGCACATATAGTTAATATGCTTTAGTTTTGTCCTAAGTATTACTGTAATTTCTAGATATCACTGCCTACTATTTTACTTCTTGCATGCTATATTTATGATAATGGTGTTGTTCTGATGCCACCTGTTGGTTCCATCAGACTGCTTCATGTTCTCTATGCTTAATTACAGATCAGCAAACTAGCATGTGGTTCTGCTACTTTTTGTTTGTTTTACCCTACATTTTCTAATGCTAGCTATTACATCACTACTTTGAGTCTCTGTTCATTACCTCTTTGTGTGTTCTTGATCTTCCCAAGTTGCATGACTAATTTGATGCTTCTATTAATTATGGAGATGCCAAACCCATCAAGCAAAATATTTGTTCTTTTGGGGCCGGCACCTCGAACAAGCATAAAAATAGAGGGAAGCAGATATATTGTCGTGTATGCACACACCTTTCTTTCATTAGTTTAGATGAACCATTGATGGTCAATTCGGACCAGTGCATGTGATTAAAATTAATTTTACCTAAATAGAGGGTGCAGAATAAACTACAACAACTAGATTTGCAAACATGGGATGCTGACGATATCTTCAAAGAACATTGTAACATATGGTAAGCCAGTGTGTTTTAGTACATGTGAAATGTAATGCGAGTGGGCTGCTTTCTTGGCTTGTGCCCTCAACCTGTGATCCTACAGAATTTCAAATACTTCAGTCGTCTGCTTTGTTGTATTGCTTGATTCGAATGCTTGTTTGTTACTTGTTGAGCTATACCTGAGTTGGCCAATATGTCAGCAGTGCCTTCTGTACTATCGTAAAGAAATGCATGCTTTGTTCATTTGGGTCCTTAACTTTTCCTCCGAACTTCATCACAAGACTGTCTTTGTAGTTTATATGAGGCCACACTGTTATGTGCTTTCTCAGATTATTTCAACTGCTTAGATGCCTTGGCAACTTAAATATAGCGATGGTGCACCCCCTTTCAACTAGGGATGTCAACTAGGTCCCGTTTAATCCCGATTAAAGTCCACTAGTGGTATGATAGTTCAAAAGAGTTTTTTGTTTTTTGAGGAAAATGAACCAGGGAGCTAGCAAAAACTAATTAGATGGGACTGGCACATGTCGTTTATTTGCCACTTACATCCCTAGTTTCATCTTACCATTTTAATTTCTTTTCGGCCGATGCTGCTTCCGACCATTTAAATATAGCTTGCCATGCTCGGCAATAATTTTTATGTCGTTTACCATGTAAGCTTACTGTCTGGATCATGCGATAACTATCTCTTACTTATGCCCAGCGGAAACCTTTCAGGATGCCGTTCACACTAGGACACAATGTACAACCCCAGAATCTATTTGCGGAAGCAGTGCGCCATCCATGTTACCATATGGTAGCAGTTCAGAGGCAACACCGCTAGAGAGAAGTCTGAGCACATATATTATAGTTCATGAGGCTCTACTAGAGGCAGAAAGAGATGGTGTGGCTGCCATGAATGAGGTAATATTTATCTTGAGGCTGGAAATTATGCAATTAGCGGCACACATTATGCAAGCAACCCAAGAATTGGAGGAAGTAAGAAAGTTGCATTTGAAGACGGAGAAGGTCCTGCTATTTCTGCTATTTGAAGCCCAGGGTAATCTCGGTTCTTCTTTAGATACCAGTTGAAATTGTCATTAGAGTATTGTACTTGCATGTTGTGTCATGTCTCTAAATGGATTATGTTGTAAGACCCCGTATATTGTCCATGTGTTGTAATGATCCGAATTTTTTAGGCGAGGTAATCCTTAGTACTTGTATGATTGACATAAGGTGAACTGTTTTTCGTGTGAGCATATTGTATTGGATGAAATAACTGTTTGACTCAAAGTGTATCCAACCTACTGAATTCGAAGATCACGACATTTCTAAATCATAATCATATATAAAGGTGGAATAAATCTTTGTTGTGGTTTTGAAGAAATAAATAACAAAACATAGAATTATCTGTGGATATTTGTAATCAAATACAATTTGGATTTGAATTTAGGTGCCAGGGCCCAGGGCAAATGTGAATACTAACTCTCCCAAGTTTTAAACGAACCGGCTAAACACCCACTATAATTTGTGGGCTACCCGAAGCAAGTGTTTGCGAGATGGAAATTAATGTCTACCCCTGACACTTGACATCCTTATCAACCGGATTTATACTGTGGTCAATAGGGGTAGACTATTAACTTCAATCAGACGTGACACGACAGCCTCTGTGCCCATTCAAATATGGTGGGCGCCAAACATGGTCGGCAAAACAAATTTGATTCAAGCTCGTCCAAAAGACATGTGTCTCTCCCTCCATTTACCCATTCATACACAGTGGGCGGCAAAACAAACTCTCCTCGTCCAGAATCAATGTAGGCTAACATTTTAAATAGGGGCAGATGTGTAACTTCCCTCAGACGTGACATAACCGCCCTACCTGTTAGCCTCGTTCATACACCATGGGTGCCATCCATGGGCGGCAAAACACCCTCTCCTCGCCCGAAATCGTTATCGGCAAATATTAGGGAGATGCGAGATTACTGTCCTATCCCCAACCGACGTGATGTCTGAAATTTTAAATGGGGGATAAGTTCGTAACTTTCCCACATTTCAGAGAAGCGTGTCCCAAAATTTGAGATCCCCCTCCCCCTCCATTTCCCCATTCATACACCGTCGGCGCCATGACAACCTCCCCACTGCGGCCAGCCTCCTCCGTCCGCCACCCCATCCTCCACCTTCCCGGAGCCGCTACCCCTACCCTATTGTCCACTGCAAGAGATGGATGTCTCTCATCCACGGCGCTGGACCAGGATCCTTTCAATGCGTCCTCTCGCTTCATCGGTGCCGTCGTCCACCTTGTCGTTTCCGCTCCTACGACAGCCTCGTCCACGACAATAGGATTTATCCCCTGATCTAGCCGTTTTCTGTCTAAAATCTTCTTCCCCGCTGCCGATAGCCATCGCACCCGCAACACCCTCAACGTTTCAGCAGAGGCCTACACGGCGTCGCAAGAGAGGTGATACTCTTCCATATGTGCTTAAGTTATTGATCTCACCCGAAAAATAGATCGTAATTTGTTTACTGTACTTTTCTTGTCTGTACCAAATCGTAGTGGCTAGTTGAAAGCAAACATTGGTTGCAAACTAGCTTTGTCCGGTTTGCACCTTCAGATCCACCATGGCACGGGCACTATACTCGTAAAGCTTATGGTTCCCCCCCCCTTTATATTCACTACCATCATCGTAGGTGCTTCGGGTCATGCTAGCACTGCTCCTCCAGATCTCAACCCAAAGCTTGCATGTTGAAATACGAATATGATATGATGCTCATATCACTAAAACAGAGAATGTTTAATTGGTCACCTAATGTTCCTATATTCGTTCGCCACCCACTGGTCCAGCTAGTTCCACTTTCCTGATTTTACTCTTGATGCTTAAAGTTTTCCCCTTTTATCTACTCTACTATGATCTGCGTAGGTGCTTTTTGTCGTACTAGCATTACTCCACCCTTCAAGCTAAACAACACAACACTCGAAATTCCAAAGCTTAATTGTTCAAATATGACATTGATATTAGTTAAGAGACACATTTAATTGGTTAGTTGAAGGTGCCACTTGAGTTTCCAAATGCATGTCACGACCTATAGAGAGACATCAGAATTGCATTTCTTTGTCACTTGTTGACTGTACGTTCTTGTCCATACCAAATCTTGGTTGTTATTTCAAAGCAAATATCAGTTGCTAACTAGCCTTTGCGCGGTTTGCAGCTTCAGATCTGCCATCCCACTGCCACGATCAACACTATACTCATCATGCTTACGGTTTCCCCATTTTATGAAGACCACAATCAGCCTACGTGGTTCGTGTCATAATAGCACTGCTCCACCCATCGAGCTAAACAAGCTTAGTTGTACAAATTCAAATATGATATTATGCTGATATTAGTAAAACTAAGAGATGTTTAATTGGTCAGCTAAATGTTCCTACTTTAGTTTCAAAGTGCATGTGAGCCACATATGGAGAGACCGGAAGGAATAGTATTTCTATGTGCACTCTGGTTCATCATGGGTGGCGAACCGAAATTGTACTGAAAGACTTGTAATATCTTCAATCTGCTTGCTCTTCTGCTCTTCTTTAAGATGATCCTCTTCTCTTGCGGTCGACTAGTCAGGTTGAGTTTTTCTCCCTTAGTATATTTTGAATCTGTCAAGTCAGGTCGACTTGTTCTTCTTTACTATATGTTGAAGTTGTCATCTGCGAAGTGTCATCACTTCTGTAGCTCTCATATTTTGAGTAGTAGGCCACATTATATTAATGCACACACCAAATTACAGCATGCATGGCATCTCTTAGAAGATTGCAGAGATAGCACAAAGGGGTTTACAGGGAGGCAGTATTGGATTAGAATCACTTCTGCATTACAAAGATAATCTCACTTGTTTTTATGTTTTCATGCATGTCAGATATTGAACATTATCAAAATGAATATGAGAATGGGCGCACGAGAGGAATACTGTAGAACAATCCACTGGCTAACTAACTTGGCATGGTGGAGGATGGCCTATCTTATTCACCCATCAAGGTGCTTGCTTTAACTTGGCAATGTAGTATTGGTCGCACATATTTTGCATCTACCTCTTGCATTACTTCTACTTTGTTACACCATCTGCTTAATTTAAGCATCATATATGAGTATATGCCATACCTATCCATTTTATGTACCTATTCCATGTGTCGTCATACTATGTTTCTCTAGTCAAATGTTGTTCTTTCGTAATAGATGTCCAAAAGTAAGAGGGTGAGTGCAGATCCTCAAGGAGTACAAATTAGGTATTTGCAAAAGGTAGTTATACCTATTAAATCAGATAGATCAGCAGCCATAGAAAACACAGGACCAACTGTACCACACTTTACCCCTACTCCAGTGGCCAAACCCCTATTAGAACTGCTTATAGCCTAGCTCAGGTACAGTCTATGATATCAATTCAAAATTTGAACTCCTAAATTTCTGCATGTGCCTTACCTTCTCTCTTGTATGAAAACTAATTTTAGATGAATCTCCTTTCTCAAAGGATCATATGATCTCACAACAATACTGGGCTCTGCATTGCTCTTGTCAGCACCTCTCGTCCTTTTGCCTTGTAACGCTGTGCTTAATTAATTGCTATTTGATTATATATCATCAGTCTGCACCTGAGCTTCATTATCCTTTGTTTCTTCCAATACTATTTGATCTATATTTACTCTTTGCAGAATGTAGAATAATGGCAATGCTTATAAAGAATTTTCTTTGGGGAATTTATTGAATTATCCTTCCATCAACATGGAGAAGGGCTTTGTCCAGCCTATGTTAACATGTAATGTAAGTTCATCCTTCTCAAGCCTTCAACCTTTGTTCTAGTATAGATTTGAATAGGCATCATTTCCTCCACTGCTGTTGACTTTGCTGTTTACATCTGATTGGATGTTTGCAACAACTACCAATTTTAAATTGTAGTTGTAAAAACATGTTCCTTATGCAGAACAGATCCATTTATTTGCTTATATAATTGTGAAACCTGCTACGTGTCTCCTTGTTTCTCTTTCAGAGTCGTATCTCTTATGCCAGGAAGAACTTTAGGGAAGATAGTGAGCCAAACCATCTTGAGGACAGCGAGATGACCCCAAGGTCTTGTCTTGATGAAGATAGTGAAGCTACTCACTAGCAAGTGCGAGACAACCTCTATGCAGTCGCCGCCTCAATCAGTTCGACTTCTTTAGTCTCAACTTAAAGCGGAAAGGCTTGCTTCAGCTCAGCTTCGACTTGAAGTAAAAGATGTAATGAAGATGTCAGAGGACTGCCTTGCACACTATCATGCCATACAGCTAGGGATGAAGCATCTATCATTGACACAACTGAGGTCTAATCAGCTTGTTCAGCTGTTTGTGGGCCCGACCTGGCCAGGCCTAGTGCCTTCTGAAGTGCTCTCGGTTTTGTATATTCTTTTGTCAGCGTGTTTATTTGCACTCGTGGCGAACTTTGATGACCAATGGATGTAATATGTGTAATAGACGTGATAGCCTAGCATAAGTTGCTTGCTCATTTATTTCCTTGTTGTCTTGTTTATTTTTTTGCTTGTAGTCAATGTAGTTCTTTTTCCGCGGTTTGCTAGTGGATGCTGTCGTTGTCAAAACCGACGGATCTCGGGTAGGGGGTCCCAAGCTGTGCGTCTTAGGATTGATGGTAACATGAACACGAGATTTTACCCAGCTTCGGGCTCTCTTGATGAGATAATACCCTACATGCTGCTTGACTGACTTTAATGAGTATAGGGGTTACTAGAGTTGATCTACCCCGAGATCATATGTTGTGGTCTAAACCCTAGAGGTATGATGAGTAATGCCACAATGATGTATCGACTAGCCTGGCCTCGGTTTATATAATGTACCAGGGGCCTAGGATAACAAGAACCCTAGCCGAATACGCCGGTGGGGAGGAGTCCTTGTCTTGATCACCAAGTCTTGTAGAATCTTCCTTGTATGCAGCAGCTGTCCGAACTGGCCCATGAGTATACGGCCACGAGGGTCCTCGGCCCAATCTAACTGATTGGGAGACGACGTGGTGAGTACCCCCTAGTCCAGGACACCGTCAGTAGCCCCCTGAACCGGTCTTCAAGTTGGGGACGCTCCTTGATTCTTCCGAACTGTTCTTCATCTTCGGTCATCGGTCTTGAAAACTGGTTCAACAAATCTTTTACTTTCGATCTTGAGGATCGCCGAAGTAAATCCGAAGAGTTTACACGTCGGGTATTCGTGGAGCCCCTTTAAGTTATCGGCCTTTATCAATGCCCTATTATTTTTATGCCACACCTCGGGTTTGAAGTTGTTCCCGGGCGGCAGTGTTATCTTGCGTCCCAGCTCCAACACAGGACTGTATTCGAGGTATCTTTTACAGCCAAGCACCAACATCAGGCTCTATCTGAGCTCCAACGTCGAACAGTATCCGAGCTCCAACGCTGGACTATATCCAAGCTCCAATGCCGGATTGAATCCGAGGTTCTACAAAGTTGAAGGAGTTTAGCCATGCTTAATGCCAAAAATGCCCTCTATGGAGCCAGCCACTGGCGCCCAAACTTTATGCCGGACTACTTCCAAGGTGGTGCACCACCCCTAACTGCGGGCTGATTTTTTGATTGGCGCAATTTATTCTCTGCCGAGATATATAGCCAGTAGCCCTCAAGGTGTATGTGTCGGTCTAAAACCCGAGATGCACCTGAAGGAAGACATGAAACCGCTGATCCTCGTAGCCCCTAAGACTCAGGTCGATGCGCGAAATCGTCCTTATGATCAACTCCTAGCTCGGCAACATACATAGGAATAGGAACGCAGTGTAATATATTAGAGATAATAGTGATCGGCGAACGGGCCCTTGAGAGAGGGTCTTGAGAAGTTGTTGTAATATACCAGCTTGATGCTAGAAAGGTCCATATGGTACCTATTGTTGTCCGAAGACGCGTTTGCGCATAGTTTGGTCAAGCCGAACACTGAGCACTTTGAATTTTCTGCATTGAATAGGCAATGCAGTAGCCCCCGAGACACTGGTCGGGTGGCAACACCAGATCAGGTGATCGATGTGCCCCTTTAATATATGTAAATAATAAGCCCAAAGCCCAGTAGCCCCCGAGCCTTAATACGGGCACGGGTGGCCGAATTAAGGATCGATATCCATAGTATAATCACAAATTATGTGTGATGACTCTGTGTATCCAAGTACTTTACATCATTAATGCTCGGATCCGCATTGTACAAAACTTTGTTGACTGACCATGGGCTTCAGCCTCTTCGGCCAGTAGATGAGTAGTGTTTTCCTACTTTATCAAGACGTTATAAGGGCAAAGATTTATGGAAAACAAGGCAATCCGGCCATACGGTTTTATAAACAAAGGTACACAGAGAGATATGTTATATTACGTAATGTAAGAAACATCTTCCAAGGAAAATAGTCCCGCTATCGGTTCCTTTCTTTGGGTCGTCATGATCATGAAACCTCACCTCCTATCAATGTTGGAGGAAATATTGATGATTTAGTTCGAGGAAAGTTCCCGAACTCTATGTTATTAATGAACCAAAATTTTCACTTCTGTCGTTTCTAACCAATGTGATCCTTTAAGATTGCTAGCTTTCGGCTTCACCCAGTCTGAGGTACTTACTCAGATGACCTGGTAGTAACAATAACAGAGGTGCTCCCTTTACCACCTAGTTGAACAATCGGGAACATAGCGGTAAGCACAGGATCTAGGCAACCCTCTGGGCCAAAATCTTAAGTCAAATTGATGCATATTTATGGCTTTATAATGATGATTACGGAAGGCGGCTATTGTATATTAAATAGAAATGCGGATGATATGTTTATTTTTACTCCATTGCGACCGTTTATCAGTTGAAAGTGGCCCATCATTGGCTTCTACCCCTTTGTAGATACTACGCAGGGTGTTTCCACAATAACAAGACAACCCTTAACCGACGTTTCGGTGCCCGAAGGCGGTTGTGTTAGCGGGAACGAGGCAATCAGATATGCGGGCTTTATAACTTTCACTTAGTCATAGGAGCTTTAAACTGGGGAGGCTAGCTACGAGCCCCCGGTTAGTGTTCGGCGACAGCCGAGGTCAAGCCGTAAACACTTCAGCCAATGTTATGAATGGCTCGTCATTTATCATAGTCATCGGATCGCTGACCAGTTTACGCTTATTGTGACAGTCAGTTTTTGGCTTTCTCCACTGAGGTGCTTAACCATGCGAGCTGGAAGCACAATCATAGTGGTTCTCCCTTTGCACACCTGGCCGAACAAAGCGGAACGTAGGAGGCAAGCACAGGAGCTGGGCAACCCAAATATTGACCGAAGACACAATTTGAAACCGATGCATATATAGCAATATCCGAGAATGTTTTTGCCGAATCCCTAAAGGTGTCCGGCGCTGCACTGTGAGACTTATGCGAAAAACACACAGATAGTTTAAAAGTGCCAAAAGCTTGGAAAACCGAAGAACGCCAGTAAAAACATGACGTCCGAACAAGATCAGGTGTTTGGTGCCAATCCGAAAATTGAAAAAAAATTGTGCTTCTGTTGACCAAAAAGAAAACACATTTACAGCTCATATATAAATTTTAAGAGCCCCCAAGTGACTTGGGCAAAAGGATTTTATGTATGATGATTGTATGTACCAAAGTACTTATATCATATCTGTGTTCACCCAAACTTTATATGCGTCTTAACCGACCATCGGCTTCTCCCTCTTCAGTCAAGGACCGAAAAGTGTTATGTACTCCCCCTGTCGAGAATATCGACAGTCTTTCCGATAACCAGGCAATCATGCCATAAGGCTGTAACTGACAAAGCGCGCTCAGGGAACTTATGCTATATTACCGACGAAGTGTAAGAAGCATCTTCAAAGAAAATAGTACCCCCACCGATACCTTTCCTCGGTTGCTCATTATTACTATGAGACTTGTGCAATAGATTTTCTATACTCATGAGTTCCTTTGTGTGCCGACCATTATTGAAAACAGTAAGAGCGCTAGCTTTTGGCTTCACCCAGTCTGAGGTCCGGCTCGGATGACCCGATCGTGATAATCGCAAAGGTGCCCCTTTTACTCCCTAGCCGAACAATCGGGAATGTAGGGGTAAACACAGGAGCAAGGCAACCTAGCTTGCAAATCGCTTAGGTCAATATGGTGCATATTGTGGCGTAATACACAAACAAGGAATGAAGTCGTACAAGTATAATCATATGCAAGAGGAAAAGCTCCATCAAGGGAGCCCCCAAAAAATGGGGTATTTGAATATGTGCGTCACAAACAAAGTTTTGACAAGGAACTTTGTCACAAACAACTATGTGCCAAAAAGTATAATGCTTGGTTGAACCGAACAAAATTTAAAACTGAAAGTTTCTGAGCATGAAAGCGACTTAGCTATTTAATGTGTTCGGCATTGATGACGCGGTCTGAGCTTGATGCGGGACAAGGTTCCAGCCCCCAGGCTGGTCCCAAGGTGGCCGAGCAGAGAGTTCGGCACTCCGAGAAGATGAAGCCCCCAGTCCAGCCGCGGTAATGGAGCAGGTCGGCGCGCCAAGGCGACAACCCAATTCGGTTGACGGAGGCGACATCGCGGCTCAGTCTGAGTCGATTGGCTGCACAGATAAAATAGTGCAAACCAAAAGTAATGACAAATAAAGATAATAATGTATAAAAAAATTCTTCTACTTATTTAATACAAGTGAAGTAAATAATGAAAGAGATATGGCCTGAGCGTCGAGGTTAACATCGATGCAGGGCATCGGCGTGATGTGGTAAGGGTGTGGCAAAGCCCGAATTCACAGGTTGGTCCGAGTTCCGGATACGACATTCGCCGAACTATGTACGGAAACTGTCCGAACCACTACGTGATCGTTGTTAATGCGGCCACCATTTGATAAACCTGTGTATAGATGATGGAACAAAGCAGAGTAATAATTCCTTGGAAAAAATAACCCTAACAAGCAAAAATTGCTAGGATTAATAGCACCTGGTTTATTTGTTGTAGCGGTCCAAAGAAAGGTTACTCCCAAAATTAGGACTGATCCGCACACCCATTGCCTAATGGATGATGTAGCGATGGCATGGCGATGCTGGCAAAGGTTGGCTCGCCGCAGCAAAGCCCGTGGTCCAGCTAATGTGATGAAGCTGGTCGGCTGGTGACGCCGAAGTCTCCGAAGTAAATTGATGAAGAGATGGCGAAGCCCTCGGTCTAGTCGAGGTGACGGAGCAGGCCGGTGAGGAGTTGTTGCCGCTGCCATGTCAGCCGAGGTGTTGAAGTAGTTCGGCGTGACGGACATTGGCTCGAAGAGGCAACAGTGCGGCCATGCCGATCCAGGTCGTAAATTCTGACGTGGTCAATGCTGGCTTGATGAAGAGATCGTGCGGCGATGCCGGTGTGCCCGCTCCGTGTAATCTGTGTAGCGGCAATGTTGGTGACGATTTATCCTTCGCGATGCCGAACTATTGTTCGGCTGGCCGAGATGATGATCCGAAGAAGTTGAGCTCGGCTCAAAAAGCGACGACATGTCTAGCGCAGGTCGACAGCCGTGGAGCTATATTGCCGGACTGGTTTGGCACCATTGTGATGGCGAAGATTACCTTAGTAGAGGATTAAAATTTTATGGGCGCGTGTTAAAAACAACGCACAATACCTTAGAAGAAAATTCCTTTAAAAAGGTTGTCAAATATCACGTTCATAGAGAAACATGAATTCGGATCGGATCCGTATTCGCGCAGAAAACAGATCTGAAAAGTGATGCACTAATCGGAAGGTTCCCGGAGTTTGGACGGTCGGATCGAGCTGAAATTTTGAGGAGTGGTAGATATGGGATTTTCGCAGCAAATGAACGGTCGGATCTTCCAAAGGACCTCCGAGCTGGGCTCTGGAGGCCACGCCCTAAACTTGTCCAGATTCCCGTCCAGGTTTGACAGGACTCCGGTATATCGAAGATTGCCAGAGATTCCTCCATCGGAACTTGACGAAATTTTCCAAGGTTGTTGTAGACTCAATTCCACACAATCCCACCAAAGCAATTCTTAAAATGACACTCGAAGTGGCGGTGGTGCCGGATACAAGTTCGCTGTCCAGAAAAACAGCACGGTCGCCCGAGGGCAATGTTGACGTTGAGCCCTCGAGCTCCATCGATGATTCCTCCATGATCTTGATAGAGATCAGAGTTGGTGTTGATGAAGGCCCTCATCCGAACATGACGATCGGAGGTAGGGAACAGTCCTCGGTCAAGCCAAGGTGACCAGTCGAGCCGGTGACGAAGAAGTCGAGGTCCCAGTTGATCTGCAGTCGAGCCATTGATCCTATTGCCGATCACACGGCGGAACTCTCAATGAAAGCACCAATGTCGGTGTCAAAACCGGTAGATCTCGGATAGGGGGTTCCAAGCTGTGCGTCTTAGGATCAATGGTAACATGAACACGGGATTTTACCCAACTTCGGGCTCTCTTGATGAGATAATACCCTACATGTTGCTTGTTGTCTTTAATGAGTATAGGGGTTACAAGAGTTGATCTACCCCGAGATCATATATTGTGGTCTAAACCCTAGAGGTATGATGATTAATGCCATAATGATCTATCGACTAGCCTGGCCTCGATTTATACAATGTACTAGAGGCCTAGGATAACAAGAGTCCTAGCCGAATACGCCGGTGGGGAGGAGTCCTTGTCTTGATCACCAAGTCTTGTAGAATCTTCCTTGTATGTGGCAGCTGTCCGAACTGGCCCATGAGTATACGGCCACGGGGGTCCTTGGCCCAATCTAACTGATTGGGAGACGACATGGTGAGTACCCCCTAGTCCAGGACACCGTCAGCCGCAATAACCTATTTTTTAAAACTAGGCCATAATAACCATGGGCTACATATTTACTATAGTGACACTGGGCCTCCTACGGGCCGTAGAAACATGGGCCTTCTATGGGACGTAGAAACAATGGGCCTTCTACGGGTCATAGAAACAATGGGCCTTCTACGGGCTGTAGACACAATGAGCCTTCTACGGGCCGTATCATCAATGAGCCTTATACGGGTCGTATGATCGATTGGCCAAACATAGGGCAATAACATGCCGTATTATGGCCGTAAACAGGCTAGAGTTGGAATCGTCTGTTCATGGGCCGACCATAACGGGCCATTGTTAATAGGCCGTATTTGATGACGCTATGAAAATGACCCAATGTATTAACAGGCCACAAACGGGCCGACTGTAACCACGGGCTGAATTTGGCGCACAAGTAGAAAATGACAGTAAGGGGCTGTAAGTAACCGAACGCTGGAAATGAGCCCAAGAATAAATGGGCCCTAAGAAGGCCGAAAGATAACATGGGCTGCAACGGCCCAATGGAATAATGGGTCATTAATGGGTATAAAGTGATGCACTGTTCATTACGGGCCAGTTTCACCATGGGCTGTTCATGGGCCAAGAGTTGCAAAGGGCCTCATATGGGCCGAAAGACGTCATGGGCCATACATGGGCCGGAAGTTAAAACATGCTGGAATCATATTGGACGACCCAGATAACGCTATTAGGCCTAATTCGGATAGGTCGTAACGGGCCCTGGGTTAGCGGGCTGTAAATGGGCTATATGCGAACATGCAGTTAACAGGCTTTTCGTGGGTCGGCCCGCCACCTTTTAACCAAGTCAAATAGGCTAGTCTTTCCACAGGAATGGGCCTCTGTTGGGCCGTGCCACGTGGTGACGTGTCATAGGCGCCTTCGGTACAATGAGTGGATGACATCTGCCCCAATAGTGTGCCGGCACGTGTTTCCTCCAGCCAATGATGATTTTACACGTGGAAAATCCCTATTGGTCCTGGTTGTTAACGGGTTATCGGATCCAAAACCGGACCCGATAGCTTAATGGCGTTCCGTTAGGGTGGATGTCGTGTTGGTCACCCTTGATGAAAGCACTTCTGTGATGCGCGATTTATTGTCATGAAAGTGGACACTTCCGTGATGATAATTTTGGTAATGTCATGGAACACTTCTGTGACAACACAGGTATGACTATCTTGATTCTGTCATAAAATCGTCATGGATGTACATTCATGACAGAAAACGTGACCTACTGTGACAAACACGTATCATCACGAAAGTGTATTTTTTGTAGTGAAGCTTGGACGAACTCTTATATAAAGCAAAGTGCTCCTGAGGACACATGGGAATTATTGTCAAGCTAGTTTTCATCATGCTCATATGATTCGCGTTGGTTAGTTTGATAAATTGATATGTGGGCGGACCGGTGCTTGGGTGTTGTCCTTCCTTGGACAAGCCTCCCACTAAAGATTAACCCCTCTCGCAAACATCCGCAACTACGAAAGAAGAATTTAGGTAAACCTATCCATGGCATGGAACATATGGATCCAAATCAGCCCCTTACGAAGCAACGCATAAACTAGGGTTTAAGCTTCTGTCACTCTAGCAACCCATCATCGACTTATTACTTCCCAATTCCTTCCCATGGTCCCAAATCATGGTGAAGCGTCATGTAGTCGACATTCACATAAGACCACTAGAGGAGAGACAACATACATCTCATAAAAATATCGAACGAATACCAAATTCACATGATTACTTATAACAAGACTTCTCCCATGTCCTCAGGAACAAACGTAACTACTCACAAAGCATATTCATGTTCAAAATTAGAAGAGTATTAGTAAACATTAAGGATCTGAACATATGATCTTCCACCGAATAAACCAACTAGCATCAACTACAAGGAGCAATAAACACTACTAGCAACCCACATGTACCAATCTAGGGTTTTGAGACAAAGATCGGATACAAGATATGAACTATGGTTTGAAGGGAGATGGTGCTGGTGAAGATGTTGATGGAGATTGACCCCCTCTAGATGAGAGGATCGATGGTGATGACGATTGTGGTGATTTCCTCCTCCATAGGGATGTTTCCCCGGCAGAATAGCTCCGCCGGAGCCCTAGATTGGTCCTTCCCAGGTTCCGCCTCGAGACGGCGGTGCTTCGTCTCGAAAGATTCTCTATGACTTTTTTTCTAGGGCAAAAGACACCATATAACAGAAGATGGGCGTCGCGGGCCTGCCAGGGGGCCCACGAGGTAGGGGACGTGCCCAGGGGGTAGGGCGCGCCGTCCACCCTTGTGGCTGGCTGGTGCCCCCTCCCCCCTTTGGTTCTTTCTTCGCACAATATTTTTTATTCCAAAATTGATCTCCGTGAAGTTTCTGGAATTTTAGAGTTGTGCTGAATAGGTCTCTAATATTTTCTCCTTTTCCAGTCCAGAATTCCAGCTGCCGACATTCTCCCTCTTCATGTAAACCTTATAAAATAAGAGACAAAAGGCATAAGTATTGTGATATAACATGTTATAACAACCCATAATGCAATAAATATTGATATAAAAGCATGATGCAAAATTGACATATCAATTCTTTGCTAGCACGTCATTGCCAATCGAGGCCAATCCTGCCCGCACGGAGACTAGATCTGCAGGAGGGAGATATCCCTGCGTCTGAAGTCGACTCAGCTGGAGGTGGGATACTGAGCAGCTTTGCCAATCACCCTCTTGAGAGCTATGAGGGCGTGAGGAGGAGCTAGGAGCGCTCGCCATCACTACTAGGAAAATGCCTATAGAGAGAAGTTTACCAGTAGCGTTTGTTTACAACCCCACGCTACTAGTAGTTAGTAGTAGCGCTGTCTATGAACAACGCTATTGGTATCAGTTAGCAGCAGCGCTTGTTACCTAGCCCCACACTACTACTAAGTGTAACACACCACAGCCCTAGTCAAAAAATAGTAGCAGCGCCTGTCCTCCAACCTGCGCTGCTGCTAGTTTAGTATCTATAGCGCCTGTTTGTCTAAGCGCGCTACTGCTAATTTTTCAATGTATAACATATTACCAGTAGCATGTGTTTCTTTCTCGCGCTATAAGTAGTGCAACCCTAGCCGTAGCTATTTTGCAAGCTGTCATAACAGTAAAGCATATAGGTGACCCGCGCTACTGCTATGCGCGCCAGCCACCTACCACCTTTCCCCTTCTTCCTCCCCTCTCTTCTCCGCCCTTCCTTTCTCCCCCTTTCCTTGCACCTTGCTTGTTCCATTCAATGCTCCCCCTCCACCACCCCTCCATTAGAGCCCTCCCTCCCCATCTT
>NC_041387.1:644886681-644891091 GCF_002162155.2 Triticum dicoccoides
ATACCGAATTGTGTGTGGCATAATTTGAGTTGCCTACATTGTGTATTTGATGAAATAATGTGGGTGACATGAGTTGCCTATGTTTTGCCGAAATGTCGATTCAATTCCGTTTCGGCGAATTTCGGGCATGCAAAATCAATATGTCCTATGTTTACGGAAGGTCATGCCAAATTTTTGTATGAATTTGATCCATGCATGCATATATACGTGGTTATAATATTTGCTCCGCGCGCAGGTGATCATGAAGGTCAGTGGAAGGATGGTGGAAAGATACTGGCAATCCGCTGTGGATGACATGTATGAAAAAAGACTAAAGGATGTTTTATGTCCGTGTTGAAAATGCAAAGGAGGAGTCAGGCTCGACCCCTTTAAGGTGGTAAATTCAAGGCGCACCTGCTCATGCATGGCCATACTCGGTGGATAAGTGAAGATGATGATGATGATGATGATGATGAGGACGTCGATGGGGCAAGAAATAACGACATGGGGCCACCAGATGAAGAGATGACCGAGTATGTGCCCGAAGAGGAAGACAGCCTCAGAAATGTCGATGGCAAAGAGACAGTTCAAGGCGGAGAAAACGCGGACACGCCACCGTCTTCGTCGCTGCTAAGTTCAGCCATGTGGGGCCCACATGTTCGAGACCTTGTTCGCAAGAAGACGACTAGCTACAGAGCTGCTTCAAGAGAGGAGGCCAAACTGGCGCAACTAGAGGTAGACTCGATGACTCCTTTGTATGATGGTTGCAATCCGAGGTGACCCGCTTGAGTTTCACACTAGAACTTCTAAAGACGAAGGCAAAAAACAAATGGACAGATACAAGCCTGGATGAGCTTCTGAAGTATCTAAAGAAGGTTCTTCCTGCGGGAAGCCTATGTCCTACTAGTGTCGAGGAGGCAAAGAAAATCGTGTGCCCTCTTGATCTGCCACATATTAGATATCACACATGCATCAATGATTGCATCATATATCAGAATGAGCACGCGGAAAAAACCATCTGTCCAAAGTGCAATGCTTCACGATATAAAAAGGCCGGAAAGAAAGCTCCACGGAAAGTTGTATGGTACTTTCCGATCACTCCGCGTCTATAGTGGTATTTCGTAGATCCTAAGAAAGCAAAGCTTATGCGCTGGCACGCGGAGAGGGTGAAGCCAGATGATGGAGATGAGCCGAAACTGAGACACCTCGCAGATGCTAGCCAGTGGAGAGCATTAAATGCTGAATTTGAATTTTTCGCAAATGATCCAAGGAACATCGTGCTTGGCGCTAGTAGTGATGGCATGAATCCATTTGGCAACCAGAACACCAATCATAGCACATGGCCCGTGTTTGTATGGATGTACAACCCCCCTGGTTGTGCATGAAGGAAAAATACATACGCATGGCTATGCTTATTCAAGGGTCCAAACAACCGGGAAATGATATAAATCTGTATCTCGGGTTTCTGAAAGAGGAGCTACATACCTTATGGAAAACACCGGCCAAGACATAGGATGCAAGCAAAGGAGAGTATTTCTACATGAGAGTCGCGCTGATCATGACGGTGCAGGAGTATCTCGGTTACGGCTATCTATCCGGCCAGGTGTGCCACAGATATTGTGGATGCACGAGGTGCATGGATGATACAACTTCTTTGTAGCTATCGAAAGATAGCGGGTCTTCGAAAATCGTGTACATGGGGCATCGAAGATGGCTCGAGAAGGATGACCCATGGAGAAAGCATGGAGATCTATTCAATGGTAAGGCTGAGCATCAAGGTCCTCCACGTAAGCATAGCAGTGCAGAAATATATGAGTTATTGAAGAACTAGGAAGAGTGCCCCTCGCCGGGAAAGACAAAGAAAAAGGCGCCGGAGCCCCTACTGAAGATATGGAAGACGAGATCTGTTTTCTGGGACTTGGAATATTGTCCCATACTGGAAATGACTCATAGCCTTGATCAAATGCATATCACAAAAAATATCCTTGAGATTTTGCTTGGAACATTGATGAACATGTCGGAGAGGACCAAGGATGGGCCGAAGGCAAGAAAAGACTTGGAATTTTTGAATATCGGGAAAGATCTCCAAATGCCCGGTAAAAGGTCAGAGGAGACCGCGGAAATGGAGACGGAAGATAGGGGCAAAGAAGTAAACACGAAGGAGGAACAATATTGCCCCCCCTCTTGCTTCACCTTAGATCCGAAGGAGGTCGATCAATTGTTCAAGTGCCTTGCCAGAATCAAAGTTAGTTACGGATACCGTGGGAAGATAAGCAGATATCTGGACACTAAGAAAAAAAGGTTCAGTGGGATGATGTCTCACGACTGTCATGTGATGATGACACAGTTACTCCCGGTTGCACTTAGAGGGATTATGGACACACGTGTGCGTGAGATGCTTACCGACCTATGCCACTTTTTTGATGTTATCTCTCGATAGTCGATCAGTGTGAAGCAACTCCATAGGCTACAGGAAGAGATCGTTGTCGTACTGAATGAGCTAGAGATGTACTTCCCGCCCGCGTTCTTTGATGTCGTGGTGCATCTATGTGTCCACGTCATGGACGACATCATCGACCTAGGGCCGACATTCCTACATAGCATGATGTCGTTCGAGAGGATGAATGGGGTCATCAAAGGATTCGTTTGTAACATGTCCCGTCCAGATGGAAGCATAGCCCAGGGATATCTGACCAAAGAGTGCATCTCTTTCTGTGAGAGTTATCTGACTAAAGACCCTGTTGTTGGTTTGCCCGTCAACAAGCATTGTGGAATGCTCGAAGGCGAAGGTCACACCAACGGTCATAGGGATGTGAATGTGTTACGCTCGGGCCAACAAAACGACCTTGACAGGGCAAACTTAGTAGTGCTACAACACCTAGATGTGCTAGAAGATTTCGTGACACTGCACAAAGAGACCATCACAAAGAAGTACCGTGACCGTGGGGTGCACAGGACGGACGCTGAAGTTATGAGAGCACAACTCCACTTTCGTGCGATGGTTCAAAGAGCGAGTACTGACTAATCCCCTTGAAGAGGGTTGTCCGAACGGAACACTCATATATGCCTTAGCACATGGCCTCTTGACCAACCTCGTGACTTATCAAGCATACGATATCAACGGATACACGTTCTACACGGAGGAGAAAGATATAAACAGTTATGACCAAAACTCAGGGGTGACGATGGAAGCCATGACCAGGAATGTAATTGAAAGATATTACGGAAGGGTCAAAGAGATATGGGAGCTTAACTACTATGATTGCATAGCGCGATGATGTTCCATGTCAGATGGGCTAAGAATGTACACAGAGAAAACCAATATTTCACTATCATGTGTATACCCGACTCCGATAGTGGTACCATCAACGCAATCGCCAAAAATGAGCCATGGGTACATGCTAAACACGTGACACAATGTTTCTTCATGACTGATCCGATCAATCCCAGACGTGTTGTCATGAGGAGAAGCAAAAGGAGCATCCCCGGAATGGATGGAGTCGCCAACGAGGAAGACTATGACCAGTACGGTGATCCAATGAGGGAAGATGATGCTGATGACGACGAAACATACATCAAAAGAAGAATGAAGACTATATTACCTACGAAAGATCGTAATCCCTGGAGAAGGAAAAGTTACGACCATGGGCTCAATTATTTGACAACGAACAAAAGAGTGAAGAATCAGTCTGAAGCGTCGTCGTCGCCCAAGCTGACAAACTAATCCCCAAAGTTTGTGTGTGTCTAGCTATTTTGTATACCGCCGATAGCGGTCAAATGATGTAAGATATATTATACTAATTATTATCCGGAGGGTAACAGTGGTATTGCTCAAACGACAGACCAAATTAAAGGAAGGAAAGTGCAAAGAAAGATAAGAAAAAGAATAGTGCAAATGAAAGAAAAATAAAAAGAAAAAGAAAGGAAGTTTTGCAAAATGAAATTAAAAGAAAAAGGAAAGGAACTAATAAGTTGTGGAAAATGAAATGTAAGAAAAATAAAAAAAGAAAAAGAAAAAGAAAAATAAAAAAAGAAAAATAAATTAAAAAAATTAGCAGTAGCGCAGTTTTGCTAGACCAACACTATAGCTAACTTAGCTATAGCGCGTTTTGCCAACACGCGCTATAGCTAAGTTGCCTACAGCACCGGTCCGCTAGCTCCCCTCTTTCCTATCTCTCACACTCACGCCGCTCGTCGATATCCTCTCTGACGCCACCGCCCACGCCCACGCCGACGCTGCACCACCCACGCTGTCGCCGCCGCCGCCCCGCCCACGCTGCTGCTGACGCCGCACCACCCACGCCGCCTCCGACGCCGGACTCGACCTCAGCCCCAACCCTGACGCCGGCCACCGACCCCCTCCCGCTCTGGTATGGCCCCCCCGCCCCCTCTTCCTTCCTCTCTAACCCCTCAGCCCCGTCTCTCTCTCTC
>NC_041387.1:644891364-644925457 GCF_002162155.2 Triticum dicoccoides
CGTGCGTACGAGCTTAATTTAATTGTTGTTAGTGTTAGTGTTAGCCCAGTGATGGTGCTTAGCTTAATTGTTGTTACTGTTAGTTAGTTAGTGTATTCTGTTAGCTTAATTGTTGTTAGTGTTAGTTAGTGTTAGTTAGCTTAATTTGTTGTTAGTGTTTGTTTTTAAATGAAAATGAAAATGAAAATTACAGGTTTTGAAAATTAGCTTATGTTGCTGTCCATTTTGAAAATGAGGATTTTTAATGGAAGTGTCTGAAAATTTGGTCACTCTCTCTCTCTCTTTGACCAAATTAGGTCTTTCTGCAGATCGAAGCTAGGCGCAAATCGACGAGGAGGAGAAGGACGCCCTCAACCCCCTCCCCGGCCCCCCTCTGCCCTGGCGAACCCGACCCCGATCCCAACCCCGAGGTGTGCCACCCCCTCTTCCCTCCCTCTTCATATGTCAGCACATAATGATGCAAGGGGGAGTGTTCATAATGTGGATGTTAAAGTGTTCATAATGATGCAATGGGGAGTGGAGCTGCTAGATTGGTTAATGAGCTATTAGATTGGTTAATGAGCTTGCAGTTTTACTACGGTAGTTGATCTTTTTTGCATCAGTTGGGCAGCAATGTTCATGATTGTGTATATGTCAGCAGCAACAAAGTCTGTGATGTTTGTTTCAGCTTCTTAGAGTGCTCATAATGTGGCTGTTAAAATGGTTGTTAGAGTGCTGAAATGCTTGCTGTTAAAAATGTGACCTATGTTTTGCCGGAAATGTTGATTCATTTCCATTCCGGCAAATTTCAGGCTCTCTATATGTGCACTTTCTAGCAAAGGTCATGCCGAAATTTTTCGTGAATTTCAGCATGACTTGTGCTAGAAAGTTGGACATATCGAGTGCTCGAGATTTGTCGCTCCGGGAATGAAACGACATTTCCGACAAAACAAAGGTCACTTTTTTGTCATTATTCACTTTATTATATAAAGCTTGATAATTAAACGACTACGACGTTGAACCCTAGGAAACATGACCGACACCGATGAGGTCGGAGGTTCTCAGTCCCAATTAGGTCGAGCACACGCCTACCTAGACTTTCTGGCGGATTAGGAGAGACAGCAAGCTGGGTGTCAGGACCCCCTTGTCATGACGGAGGATAACGGTGGTGGCGCCGATGCCGACACTGATGCCACCAACGACACCGGCACTAGGACTGGAGCTGATGATGTTGCTAGCTACAGCACGGAAGGTGGGACCTCCCAAGCGAGTGAGGGAAAGAAGGAAAAGAGGACACGACGCCCAAATGAGCTCGGCACCAGAAGACTGGTGGTCACGGCGGTGCACCCTGGCGAGTTCGAGCCAATTGAGCCGCGAGAAGTGGCAGCGTGTTACAGCAACCAACTAGCATGCATCCTACGGGATATCGCTAACATCAACACCACAAAAATACGGAAGAATGAACATTTGAAGAAGTTGCTCCTAACTAGGGTGCACGCAAGATTCCTGTTCCCCGGTCGGAATGATGATGTCGACCCATGGGATGATGATGCCATGAAAAAAATCAACATAAAAGCCCTAGGGAAGTTCAGCAACACATTGAACACTTGGAAAACTAGGGTGAAAAAGGCGATTCAAGTAGACCATGAAACCTATGCCGAGATTGTTGCAGACAATCCGAAAATTACAATAGAGGACTTTGAAAAGTTCAAGGAGACTTGCAATGAAGAAGCTGCCAAGGCCAGGTCGGAGAGAGGAAAGCAGCTGTAGGCAAAGAACATGGGGAACCACCGCCTTGGTATTCGTGGTTACACGGGAAAGAGGCCCATGTGGGCTAAGGAGGACGCAGAACGTGAACGTCAGGGGATCCCAGACCCATTAGCTGAGTTCACCGACCAGCAGGAGCACGACTTCATCAGGGCCCGATTCTCGTGGGACCCCAAGAAAAAGATTTTTTTTCACCGACGGGCCGACTAATTCATGAGAATACTGATAATTATCCTTTTACCACCTTACATATTTGGGTCTGATCAACGAATTCTACTGCATTCTAGTCACATTCGTAAATGATTCACGGTCCATTTTGCAGAAAGAGCAACACAAGCTTGCGGCCGAGAGCGCCTCTTCGACTCAGTCGACTCAGTCGTCGGCGAAGTACAAGTGGGGCACTCCTTTCAACCGTGTGGGACACCCCAAAATTTTGACCTTGTTTTATTAATTAAATTTTTGCCAGGAAATTAAAACTTTTATTTTCTGGGCTCCCTTTTGAGTTTCGAACCTTTTTCTCCCTTGCTATTATGGAGTTTTTCCCAAAATGAAAACTTTTCAAACATGTTATTGGACTTGTTTAACCTCTCAAGAAAAAACTTACATAATTAAATTGCTTGATCTTTATTTTCTTGAAAAATGGTTTTCCAAGGTTATATGGCCATATTTGAACTACAACCATTTGATAAATTCACTTAAAATTCCAACCAAAATTTGGAGATGTTAGGTGATGTTTTTAAATCACTTTTATGCAAAAATATCTTTTATTCATGAAATATTTTGAGCTCTACACCCAATTTTCTTCTCTGGTCCAGTGGGCAATTTTGCACTACAACTCATTTAAATACTTCTTTCTAGCCTCCACCAAAATAATGGGATGCTGGTAGTAGCTTATGATTCAACTTTATGCAAAAACCCAATGATGTTCTTTGAAAAAATTTGAGTGTATCAATCTCATCTTCATTATGGTCCAACATGATGGTTTGTACAGCAACCATATTCTTGCTTGCTCTTTGGCCCTTGATTCTTTCTCTTGCATGTAGTGTACCTTGCCAAACCCTTAAGTCCAGGAGAGTGGACCCATTGGACTATTCTAAGTGCTTGCAGCCATGCCCTCTTCTTTCTGTCAAAAACTGAGGTTTTGCAAAACTTGAACTAACAAGTTTCTTCTTTTGACAAACTAACCTCACCACCCTCTTGTGCATCCAAAGAGACTTCACTCTGGAAGAATTGGCCACTCCAAGAAAAGCCTAGGTGCCTGTGGCATTTTGTCAAATACTTGGAGTGCATGGACAGAATTGGCATGAGTGTTTGTTTGCATTGTGAACTTGGCCACATGACCTAACCACCATGTCCATTTACCTTATGACTAACCCTAACCTAGCCCTGTTTCTTGCCAGCCTCACCTGCGACCTCTAGCATGCACTGGCATTTCGTCGAACATGTCCCGGGCGTGCTCTGGGCGCGCCCAGAGCGTGCGTTTGGCACGCACGTGTGCCCGAGCCACCGCGTCTCGCCCTGCACCCGTTCCGGCCCTTGGCCAACAGCAGCTCGCACGCCACGTATCCTCCTGCACTGCCACGCCACCCCGACCACCCCTGGCACCCCACAGCGCCACCGTCAGGACGGCCGTGGCGGCTAGCTGACGGCCGCATGTAGGCCCCGACCGTGTCGGCGCCGCCCGAGCCACTCCTGCTCACCAGCTCGCCCTGGAGCAGTGCTCCGCTCGTCCGCTAGCTCCTGCCACCATCCTCAGCCCCGCCATGTCCCCCTGCTGCTACAGAACGTCGGTCGCCGGTGATCTTATCCCCACCGCCGTAGAACCGACCGCGTCACGCTATAAAAGGAAGCCCCGAGCTCATCAAGCCCTCAAGCAACTTCCCTCACTCCCTCACTGACCCTCCCGTGGTAGTTGAAAGACTAGAGGGATCGTCTTCTTCCTCTCCGGCAACTCCTGCCGCCGCCACTGCCCCAGCCACTCCGGCACCACCAGGGCCTCCCCCTCTCCACTCTCTCCACCAGAAGCTCTCTATTCCTCTCGTGAGCCCGTCCCCCCTGCTCAATTTTGATCGGGAGCCACCGTAGCCCCAAACCCACTTTGCTCCCGAATGCCTCCTCCGCCGCGAAGCTAGCCGCCGGTAGCTCACTCCGTCCCCGCCGACCCAACGACCATCGGGAGGACCGCCCCGGTCTTGCGGATCCATTCCGACCCTCTGGAGCCCGCAGGGAGCCGCCGTTCATCGGCGTTGATCGTCGTTGCCTCGCCGCCGTTCGGGTAGAGGAAGAGGAGGGAGAGATGGACTGGTCAAACCTGACCAGTGAGCCCCCTGGACCCACTGTCAGAGACCCAACCCCGCCTCCACGTGTTTAAGTGGAAGCGCAAAACCCCGAGTACGTCTCCCCTTTTCGAAGACGTATTCTGCCCGAAACGTTTTTCTTTTTTTCTGTTTTATTTTAAAAACAGATTTGACTAAACTTTGACTGGCTATAACTTTTAAAATATAACTCCAAATGAATTGATTCTTTTTCCTACATCTCTCAAATTCTGTCTAGTTTATTTTCAGATTTATTTGAAAAAATTTCAACCAACTTTTTTGTGCTGTTTTGAAATTGTGTGTTAATTCCAATATTTTCAAAATAGGATTTTGGAGAGAGGCAGAGAGCTTTCAAAAGTTTTGGAGAGCAGCCCCACCTCTCCACACCTTGAAGGCAAGCATCCTGAACCCTGGCATTATATTTTGCTTGCATTGTTTGACACGATCATAACACCACCTCAATACGTAGAACTCGTTATTTTATGTGGTGATGTGATCATTTGCATGAATGCTCATTGGAAATTTCCTTGCTGTTGGAAATGGACAGGCTTGTGATAGTGATCATCTTCGTATGCCTTTCGTGCCTACCGGAAGGATAACGGGAAAGTCTCTATCTTGGGTAGAACCGAGCTTGTCCCTAGTTTCTCATTGGGACGAGTGTGTCCGGCATGGCATGAAGGGTATGATGAATGGTGATTCTGTTTGTTGAATGAAATATACTCGTTATGCTAATCTTGCAGGAAATACTTAAACCTCCTGAGTCGACCATAGATCAAGTCTTGTTCCAGTAACCCCCATACTTGTTTCGTACTACCACTCGTCTCTACAATAAGTAGAGTACGGTTCAGTAATTTGTTAACCCCTTTCTAGCACACACCGTACAGAGGGGCCGGGATGAGGGTACCACGGCCATGGATTAAAGCCAGTCATCCGGTCAGGGGGCATGGGTGTTTCGGTTGTAGCCGAGGGGGTCGCTTCCCCAGTTTTGCGCGCGGTATAAATTTTGTGATCCCATGCTAATCGAGGTTGTAGCCTCCCCACTTAGAGTTTTGCTTACTGAGTGTCGTGGGTGATTCCAGACACCGGTGAGTTAAGCTGGTGTGTGCAAGTCAGGTGCGTTTTCATTTAAAAGACCATAGACGGAATTAGTCTCGATGGACTAAAGGAATCCGTTACTCGTGGGTAAAGAGTACACCCTCTGCAGAGATTAAACCTATTCGAATAGCCGTGTCCATGGTTAAGGACTACAGTCTAGGATGGGTCAAGTGTCGGTCTTAGTGTCGGTCTTCAGAGGAGAAACTACTAAACCAGAACGTGGATCATGACTGATGACTTGTGATAAATATGTTTATGTTTATTATGGACTAACCCATTTTATTATCTGAATTATTGGGTATCCCTGGAATGGTTCTACCCCCTGGATATTCATTGTGATTATTTGTTTTATAAGCCCTTTATGTGGTGTCGCTGAGACGCCCGACTATGGCATTGCTTGTTATTTATTTTCTTATAAGCCCTTTATGTGGTGTCGCTGAGACGCCCGACTGTGGCATTGTTTGTTATTTATTTTCTTTATAAGCCCTTTATGTGGTGTCGCTGAGACGCCCGACTGTGGCATTGCTTGTTATTTAATTACCTTATAAGCCCTTTATGTGGTGTCGCTGAGACGCCCGACTGCGGCATTGCTTGTTATTTATTTACCTTATAAGCCCTTTACGTGGTGTCGCACAGATGCCCGACTGTGGCATTTTATTTCCACTCCATTATTGCTCATTCTTGTTGCATATAAATAACCTGTTTGCATGCATAAGAAATTTTATTTATGACTGACGATATGATCATAGAATATTTCAGTGCATGGTTATCATTTATATTATCCCAGTGTTCATAATGTTTGCGAGTACATTCAAAGTACTCACTGGCCTGTCCCTGGCTATTGTCTTGGCCAGATTTCTTGCACGGAGAGGAGCGACGCGATGACAGCCCCGGAACCTAAGCAGTGGTGGTAGCAGCCTCGCGAAGATAGGAGTTAACCTGGTCAGCTGTTCCTGTGCAAAATGGAGTTCCATATACACTGATGATTCACAAACCGCTTCCGCCATCAACCACTAGAAACCATTTGTTATATTCTCAGGCCAGAATGGTCTTGTACTACACATTTTGTATTTTGCTTGGAAATTCTGTATCAAGTCGGTGTCTCATCAGCTAAAAGTAATCCTGGGGCTGGTGAGCACAACGGCCTTTTTCTGGAAATTAATACCCGCAAAACCGGTCGTGACAAACTTGGTATCAGAGCCAGGCTGACCATTGGCTATTCCTATCTTAGCCAGGTCGAAAAACCTAGGAAAACCAACCCACCAGACCCTAACCAAAACCCCAGCCAAGCTTCCCGTGCAAGATAGCCACACAGTGACCCGACACCTTTTGGCAGTCGGTGCCCAACCTATCAGCCTAGCCTGTCAATCACGCGCCGGTGACCGACACATAATCTGTCTTATTTACAAGCATGCGAAGGAAGACTCCGTTCCCTTTTTCTATATAAAGGGCACGCTAGCCTCAACACAGCACAGCCCCGGCCATCAACCAAAAGACCTTGATGACCCCAGAAGTGCTTCGTCGCCTTTTGGGAACACGCTCCAACGGGATTGTGGCCAACAATCCCCGAGATGGTCATCATCGCTACCCCGACCCTGTAGCCCCTCAACCCCCTCCAGCAGATCACGATGGTGAAAACCGTGGAGAAACCTCGACGTCCGCAAAGCAAGCCCGCTTAGATATGAACGAGGTAGACTAAATTCGCTCGAATGATACCGAGTCTTAGAATGACCTCGCCTTGTAATCTTGTGACCCTGTATCGCTGTAATTAAATGTTGTTTGATTGTGCGCTCCTGTTTTTAATAGTAGCCATGCATGAGTATGTTGATGTGCGATTGCATTTTTTTTCCGGGCATAGCTGCCAACCTCGACGATGCAAGTTTGTCCTATGAATAAATCTTTTGGTTCCAGCTCACAGGAAAGATTTTCTTTTAAGGGGGGTAGTGCTGTGACACCCCAAAATTTTGACCTTGTTTTATTAATTAAAATTTTGCCAGGAAATTAAAACTTTTATTTTCCGGGCTCCCTTTTGATTTTTGAACCTTTTTCTCCCTTGCTATTATGGAGTTTTTCCCAAAATGAAAACTTTTCAAATATGTTATTGGACTTGTTTAACCTCTCAAGAAAAACTTTTATTTTATTAATAGAGATAATTACATAATTAAATTGCTTGATCTTTATTTTCTTGAAAAATGGTTTTCCAAGGTTATATGGACATATTTGAACTACAACCATTTGATAAATTCACTTAAAATTCCAACCAAAATTTGGAGATGTCAGGTGATGTTTTTAAATCACTTTTATGCAAAAATATCTTTTATTCATGAAATATTTTGAGCTCTACACCCAATTTTCTTCTCTGGTCCAGTGGGCAATTTTGCACTACAACTCATTTAAATACTTCTTTCTAGCCTCCACCAAAATTATGGGATGCTGGTAGTAGCTTATGATTCAACTTTATGCAAAAACCCAATGATGTTCTTTGAAAAAATTTGAGTGTATCAACCTCATCTTCATTCTGGTCCAACATGATGGTTTGTACAGCAACCATATTCTTGCTTGCTCTTTGGCCCTTGATTCTTTCTCCTGCATGTAGTGTACCTTGCCAAACCCTTAAGTCCAGGAGAGTGGACCCATTGGATGATTCTAAGTGCTTGCAGCCATGCCCTCTTCTTTCTATCAAAAACGAGGTTTTGCAAAACTTGCACTAACAAGTTTCTTCTTTTGACAAACTAACCTCACCACCCTCTTGTGCATCCAAAGAGACTTCACTCTGGAAGAATTGGCCACTCCAAGAAAAGCCTAGGTGCCTGTGGCATTTTGTCAAACACCTGGAGTGCATGGACAGAATTGGCATGAGTGTTTGTTTGCATTGTGAACTTGGCCACCTGACCTAACCACCATGTCCATTTACCTTATGACTAACCCTAACCTAGCCCTGTTTCTTGCCAGCCTCACCCGCGACCTCTAGCATGCACTGGCATTTCGTCGAACACGTCCCGGGCATGCTCTGGGCGCGCCCAGAGCATGCGTTAGGCACGCACGTGCGCCCGAGCCACCGCGTCTCGCCCCGCACCCGTTCCGGCCCTTGTCCAACAGCAGCTAGCATGCCATCTATCCTCCTGCACCGCCACGCCACGCCGACCACCCCTGGCACCCCACAGCGCCACCATCAGGACGGCTGAGGGAGTTCCGAACTAGGGGGTGTCTGGATAGCCGAACTATCATAATCGGCCGGACTCCAAGACTATGAAGATACAAGATTGAAGACTTCGTCCCGTGTCCGGATGGGACTTTCCTTGGCGTGGAAGGCAAGCTTGGCGATACGGATATGTAGATCTCCTACCTTTGTAACCGACTCTGTGTAACCCTAGCCCTCTCCGGTGTCTATATAAACCGGATGGCTTTAGTCCGTAGGACGAACAACAATCATACCATAGGCTAGCTTCTAGGGTTTAGCCTCCTTGATATCGTGGTAGATCTGCTCTTGTAACCCACATCATCAATATTAATCAAGCAGGACGTAGGGTTTTACCTCCATCAAGAGGGCCCGAACCTGGGTAAAAACATCGTGTCCCTCGTCTCCTGTTACCATCCGCCTAGACGCACAGATCGGGACCCCCTACCCGAGATCTGCCGGTTTTGACACCGACATTGGTGCTTTCATTGAGAGTTCCTCTGTGTCGTCACCGATAGGCTCGATGGCTTCTTCGATCATCATCAACGATGCAGTCCAGGGTGAGACCTTCCTCCCCGGACAGATCTTCGTATTCGGCGGCTTTGCACTGCGGGCCAATTCGCTTGGCCATCTAGAGCAGATCGAAAGTTACGCCCCGGGCCGTCAGGTCAGATTTGGAAGTTTGGACTTCACGGCTGACATCCGCGGGGACTTGATCTTCGACGGATTTGAGCCACAGCCGAGCGTGCCGCACTGTCACGTCAGGCATGATTTAGCTCTGCCGCCGGACAGTACCCTGGAGGCCGCACTCGAGCCCGCTCCGATCTTCAATTCGAAGCCGGCCGCGCAGATCGAGGACGGATGGCTAGACATCGCCTCGGGCGCCGCAACCTCTACGGCGATAGAGCCGAACACTGATTTTGTCCCTCACGAGGCTCGTGACTCCGAGGTGCCGGACTCCTTGCCAGACTCCGAACCTCCCGCGCCCCCACCAATCGAATCCGGTTGGGCGCCGATCATGGAGTTTCTGGCCCCGGACATCTTTCAACACTCGCCTTTTGGCGACATCCTGAGTTCGTTAAAGTATCTCTCATTATCAGGAGAGCCCTGGCCAGACTGCGGCCAGGACGGTTGGGATGCGGACGACGAGGAAATTCAAACCCCACCCACCGCCCACTTGGTAGCCACTGTCGATGATCTAACTGACATGCTAGACTACGACTCCGAAGACATCGACGGTATGGACGACGATGCCGGAGATGACCAAGAACCAGCGCCTACTGGGCACTGGAAAGCCACCCCAACTCACGACGTATACATGGTGGATACACCAAAAGGAAGCGATAATGAGGAAAAACGGGATGTGGCGAAGGACAACTCCCCCAACAAACAAACAAAATGGCGACGCAAGCGCCACCCGAGGACCGGCCTCGATAAAAACGGCACCCATACGGACCCGGCCTTAGAGCAGGGCGAACCAGTGGACGACGCATGTGCCACCAAGCAGCCATCCGAACATGATGAACCGGACAGGCAACCCATCCCTGGCGAAGATGATCTCACATCACCATAGCATACGAATCTTCATAAAAGGCTCGTCGCCACGTCAAGAAGTTTGAAGAAGCAAAAGCGGAAGCACAAAACAGCAGAGGACGCACCCAGAATGAGATGGAGCAAAGTACTCAACAGCGCAGATAAACATGGCGCCAGTCACCAGACAAAGAGCTACCCGAAGCGCAAGCTGTTGCCCGAATTTGACGAGGAGGCCTTAGAGCCCCCGCTGCCAAAAAAGAAAGAAGCCGCCTGGCCGAATAGACGACCAGATGACAGGCCAAGAGCAACAAGGGGCGCCGCACACAAACCGGCACACGATCAGCATAAAGATCATCGGAAGAAGGACGATCCAGTCAGATCTATTTATGCGCCAAAACAGAAGACTCCAGGAAGCAACACAACCCGCAGAGCATTTGAAGACAACGGCACACCCAAATACAGGGGCGCCGCACACCCACTATGTTTCACCGACGAGGTACTGGATCCTGGATTTCCAGCGGGATTCAAACCCGTAAACATAGAGGCATATGATGGAACGACAGACCCCGGAGTCTAGATTGAGGATTATATCCTACACATACATATGGCCAGAGGAGACGATCTCCATGCGATAAAATACCTACCCCACAAGCTCAAAGGGCCAGCTCGGCATTGGCTTAAAAGCCTCCCAAAAAATACCATTGGAAGTTGGGAAGAGCTTGAAGACGCGTTTCGAGGAAATTTTCAAGGGACTTATGTCCGCCCTCCGGATGCAGACGATTTAAGTCACATAACTCAACAGCCCGGAGAGTCAGCACGCAAATTCTGGAACAGGTTCCTCACTAAAAAGAACCAAATAGTCGACTGTCCGGACGCTGAAGCCTTAGCAGCCTTTAAACACAACGTCCGAGATGAATGGCTCGCCAGACACCTCGGCCAGGAAAAACCAAGAACAATGGCCACACTAACAAGCCTCATGACCCGCTTTTGCGTGGGGGAAGACAGCTGGCTGGCTAGATGCAGCACCAGCGACCCGAGTACATCCGAAGTCAGGGATGGAAATGGGAAATCTCGACGCAGAAAGGATTAGCGCTGGAATAAGTAAAATGGCCCAAACAGTACGGCGGTCAACATCGGATTCAAAAACTCTCGGCCGAACAACAAAACGCTGTCCCTCAAGGACAACAATGACGAGCTATCCGACCTAAACAAGATCCTAGACAGACTATGTCAAATACATGGTACCTCCGAAAAGCCTGCAAACCATACCCACAGAGATTGTTGGGTCTTCAAGCAGTCCGGCAGACTTAACGTCGAACACAAGGGGCTCGATACACCAAGCGAAAGTGACGAACCCCAAAAGCAGCACTCCGGAAAACAGAAGACTTTCCCACTAGAAGTCAAAACAGTGAACTCACTTCATGTGATAACACGACAACAAAGCGCGGCTCCTGCCATGTCAGGACACTGTCCGCAGAATGGGGATAGACCCTACCAACATTCGCCATAACAGCACTCCCTTCAAAGGAGCGACGCCAGGCCTTTAAGCCAACTATACGGGCTCTGTACCACTAGAGGTTGTGTTCGGCTCATCCGACAACCGCCGTCATGAAAGGCTCACTCTTCGTCGTGCCCCATTACACAGTTGCCATCAAGCACTACTGGGACGCAAAAGCTTTCGCCCGCTTTAACGCCTTACCACACTACACGGCTCCTATACCTACGATTCCCAGTTAACGCGGCATAATCTCATTAAAGAGTAACTACGAGTGTTCCTTGACCACGGAGAGCGCGGGGCTGCTTTGACAGCCACTCCGACCTTGCAGGTCAAGGCCCCTAAATACGGGTCATTCAGACCCCGGACACGGTTAGGCGAGTCCGGCGTGAATAAACAAGGGGCTTCCCAGCCGCATACCCCCTTTATAAGGGGCCGCGCGTTTCAACAATGAGAGCCAATAAAGCTCAACTTTCTTTATCTACCAAATTATCCTCTATTTTAACATAACTTTTGCATGATATTTCTTAGAAACTAAGTCCTTCTCTTTTATAGATGAAGCACGTGCTACACCCGTCCAGGACACAGCACAACGGAGACACAGGCGCAGACATGCAGCATGGACCCGTTGCAAGGATTCTTTTCTGATTAAGACTTTGTGTAAACCTTTCTTACTGTCTCTTGTTGATACACATTCCCCGGTTTCCTACCATAGCCGAGGAGGAAGCTGGCGTTTTGGCATCGGCCGCGTCAGAAGTTCCCGTCTGTACCTGGACACTAGGGGCTTAGGGAATTTTTCTGCCCGGTATCATAAAGACCGAACACCTCAGGGAGTGTTCGGCGTCTTGAGTTAGGCCTTATATGCATCAGCTCCGAATCATGTCTTTGGTCAAATGTTGGGTTTGCCCGGCTCCTGTGTTTTGCTGCCTTACGTTCCGTATCACCGGCTAACGCGGCACCAGGAGAACTACTGCGATTGTGCCCCGGTTCGGCCGGGCGAGCACCTCAGTAGAGAAAGGCGAAAACTGACTGTCATGATATAGCAAGAGTCTGGTCAACCACTCGATCGACAATGGGAATGTTTAGAATTCCTCCACTTTGACGAAGGACCGCTTCCCGGTCAGGCACATACGCACCCCGAGTTCGGAGATGAGCGGTGCTGCCAGGGGCTATATAGTAGCCCCACATTCGAGCTCCTATGGCTAAGTGAAAGTGATAAAGCATTATAGTCCGGTTGCCTAGTTTGCTACACTATCACCTCCTTAAATGGACCAAGACGTTGGATTAAGTGTGACAAAGCGTTTTTCTTTTTGCAAACACCCCCGCACCATGTGCGTGGGGGCTGAAGCCAAAGACTGCCATCTTTCAGATTATACATACGGCCACACAAGAGATAGTTCAATACTTGAGCTCACAAGTATAAAAAGCTATTGTATTATAAACATGATCTCAGAAATCATACATGTCACTCAAACATAACATTTTTTGAGCACTACGACTCTATTAAACGAGCGCCCTGTAGGACTTCCTCAAAATAGTGCTCGGTGGGGAACCGGCTTCTATCCGAACCCCGGGATGCAACAGCGGTGGCATCCATCTCAGCCCAGTATGTCTTACCACGAGCAAGAGCCATCCGCGCACCTTCTATACACGCCGACCGCTTCATCGCCCCAATACGCGGCACCGCCCCAAGGAATTGCTGCAACAAGCCAAAATAACTCTTCGGCTTGGGTCTTCCCGGTCATAGATGAGTGACCACATCCTTCATGGCAAGTCCGGACAATCTATTTAGCTCAGCCTACTCAACCAGCCGATCACTCAGCGGAAGTTGACGCTCCGGACTATGGAATTGAGACCAGAAAAGCTCTTCCATTTCGTGACCCTTCTGGCTTCGGAAGTGCACGACTGTGTCCGCCGCACTCGCTGCCAAGTCCAGATAAGGATCCTCCGCACAATACAATCGGCCAAGCTGAGCATACTTCGGATCCGTGAACTTCCTGCGCAGCATAAAGGGCTTTCCAGCCACATTGTCTCGGATTTGACACAGTTCCTCCTTCATAGCCCGCATCGCACTGCGGGCATCCTTGGCTTAGGTGTCGGCCTTCTTTAGGTCCTCTTGTTCCGCTCGACGTTCTCTTTCAAGAACCTCCTGGCGGTCAGTAGCAACTTTTAATTTCGCGGCCATTCCGGCCATCTCCTCCCTGCTTCGGCAGTGAGCAGCCTTCTCGGCTTCTAGCTCTTCCGCTGCCTTCGAGGCAGCCGCCTCGCTTTTTTTGGCTTGCTCCTTGGCCCGAGCAAGTTCGGCTCGAAGGCCTTCCATAGCAGCAGCGCCATCTACATCAAGCATACAAATTGTAAGGCACGGGCGTCAGCTCCCTTACTAGGCGACCGCGGAACAACCACGTACTTTGTGACTCATCAAGTCGTTTATTGACCAGCGAGATGTTTGCATCCGCAACGTCGAGTTGCTTTCTCAGCTCGGCAAATCCATCAGTCCGGCTGGCCACCGGACGATCCGCCACCTGCATAGGAAAGGAGGCATTCTATAACTGAGATTACGATCCTTGGCACGCTATCGCTTTCGACAGCATACCAAGTCTCAGGGGCTACTATCTATACAGGGCGCACTTCATGTGCAAAACTGTCAAAAGGTACGTTATTTTTTGCATACCTCAAAGCCCGTCAGCAAGCTTCCGACAGCCTCATACAACCCGCTCTCGGCGGACGAGATCCTTTCAATAACCATACTCATTAATGTGTGGTGATCTTCCGAGATGGACGCCCTCTTAAGCAAATCCTGCAGTTCCACCGGCCGTACTCCAGTGGGTGCCGAACTCTCAGGCCCCGCCGGACTCGGGGAGACCCTCCACGACGACACCTCAGGGTCGTCCGCCCCGCACGATGGGGCTGCAGATAGAGGCGTTTCACTCTCCATCATCTCCGGACGAAGGTCCCCCGAAGATGAGTTGTGCTGAGATAGGCTGAGATCCGAACTACAAGATGAAAACTTCGGTTACCCTCAAAAATTAAGCAGGGGTATCCACTATTACCAAATTCCTCCTTTTTTACTTACGGCTCGCTGGAGGGCTGATTCCTCCGAGGAGACAGTGCGGCCAGGGCTCTCCCCGGCACAGGACCTTCCGGCACAGATTTCTTTCCCCGCTTCGAGGCCTTGACCTCCGGGTCTTCGGAAGCTGTCCTCTTCTCCCCCTGGAAGGAGGGACTCTCGATTCCTCCCTTACTGAAAGCCTCCCTGGCAGAGGTGGTAGTTCCCCTGTGCGCCCCTTCGCCCTCCTCTGAGGGCGCAACTTCCAACATTTTGATTAACACGGGATCTTTCGTGGTCTCAGGGAGGGGGGTCGGACACCGTATCAGTTTCGCTAGCGCTATCCACTCCTGTTCAAGGGATAGCTGGTTAAAGGGCAAACCCACGATAAATAAGTGGATAGTGTGTCCGGACACAGGGCTACTTACTTGAGAATCCGGGCGATTGCAGCTTAGACAGCATCCTCTGTCAAGTCCGGACGCATCTCTTGCGATCCGAAGAACAGTTTGTACATGTCCATGGGTGTCAAATCCATAAATTGTTGAAGAGCTCGTGGCCCCTCCGGATTAAATTCCCACAGGCGGAGGGGGCGATGTTTGCAGGGCAGTAGGCGCCGGATCAGCATAACCTGTACTACTGCAACTAGATTGATCTCCCTTTCTTGGAGGCCTCGAATCCGGTCCTGCAAAAGGGGTACGTCTTTGGGCGGCCCCCGATCACGCCCCATGTTGACCCATGACGTCAACTGTTGTCGAGGGCCCGAGCGGAAGACGGGCGGCGGCCTCTGCCTGCTGCCCCTGGGAGCGGTGATATAGAACCACTCCTGTTGCCACATGCTGAGCTCCTCTTGAAAAGAGCCCTCGGGCCATGGAGCATCGGCCCTCTTGCTTATAAACGCCCCTCCGCACTCTGCCTGATGCCCCTCGATCATCTTCGGCTCCACATTGAAGGTTTTGAGCCACAAGCCGAAGTGAGGGGTAGTGCGGAGAAAAGCTTCGCAAACGACCATAAACGATGAGATGTGGAGGATGGACTCCAGAGCCAAGTCATGGAATTCCAGCCCATAGTAAAACATGAGCCCCCTCACGAAGGGGTCCATCGGGAAGCCTAAACCCCTACGGAGGTGAGACACGAACACAACGCTCTCGCCGGGCTCGGGAGTAGGGATAACTTGCCCTCGGGCAGGCAACCTATGCGAAATCTCATAGGTCAAGTACCTGGCGTCTCTCAGCTTTAACACGTCTTCTTCCGTCATGGAGGAGGGCGTCCACCGGCCCCGTGGGTCGGAGCTGGACATTGTCAAAGGTTGAATGTACCTGAATCTGGAGCCCTGGGTGTTGGAACTCGGGGGCGGGGGGCGGATTCGATTGAGGATTGAAGAAAAAGAACCGGCCTTGGTCTCATTATAAAGAGGAAGAATACCGAGAGCCATCCCCGTGACCGTTTGGAACACGCCTTCGATGGAGGGGGCGTGGCGACGGGCGCGTTTGGGTTACCCACGTCCGTATTTATGGGAATCCCGGAATAAGGCGAACACGATCTCTGCTTTGACAAAGACGTGCCAAGGAAACCGCTTCGCTAAACGCGCTGAGGTGGTACAATAAAGACAATTTAAGTAAAGGCTTGGTAGTGGTGTGACGTCACGCCATCAAATACGTCAGCAGATTGAACTTGTGTAAATATTATTCTCTCTACGAGGGTATGTGGAAATTATTTTGTAGAGCTGGACACTATCCTGGTGTTCACAATCTTCTATGAATTATTCGGAGGGAGAACCCACCTTGCAATGCCGAAGACAACATGCGCGCCGGACTCGTCGTCATTGAAGCCTGGTTCAGGGGCTACTGAGGGAGTTCCGGACTAGGGGGTGTCCGGATAGCCGAACTATCATAATCGGCCGGACTCAAAGACTATGAAGATACAAGATTGAAGACTTCGTCCCGTGTCCGGACGGGACTTTCCTTGGCGTGGAAGGCAAGCTTGGTGATACGGATATGTAGATCTCCTACCATTGTAACCGACTCTGTGTAACCCTAGCCCTCTCCTGTGTCTATATAAACCGGATGGCTTTAGTCCGTAGGACGAATAACAATAATACCATAGGCTAGCTTCTAGGGTTTAGCCTCCTTGATCTCGTGGTAGATCTACTCTTGTTACCCACATCATCAATATTAATCAAGCAGGACGTAGGGTTTTACCTCCATCAAGAGGGCCCGAACCTGGGTAAAAACATCGTGTCCCTCGTCTCCTGTTACCATCCGCCTAGATGCACAGATCGGGACCCCCTACCCGAGATCCGCCAGTTTTGACACCGACAACGGCCGTGGCGGCTAGCTCACGGCCGCATGCAGGCCCCGGCCGTGTCGGCGCCGCTCGAGCCACTCCCGCTCGCCAGCTCGCCCTGGAGCAGTGCTCCGCTCGTCCGCTAGCTCCTGCCGCCATCCTTAGCCCCGCCACGTCCCCCTGCTGCTACAGAACGTCGGTCGCCGGCGATCTTATCCCCACCGCCGCAGAACCGACCGCGTTGCGCTATAAAAGGAAGCCCCAAGCTCGTCAAGCCCTCAAGCAACTTCCCTCACTACCTCACTGACCCTCCCGTGGTAGTTGAAAGACCAGAGGGATCGTCTTCTTCCTTTCCGGCAACTCCTGCCGCCGCCACTGCCCCAGCCACTTCGGCACCACCAGGGCCTCCCCCTCTCCACTCTCTCCACCAGAAGCTCTCTATTCCTCCCGTGAGCCCGCCCCCCTTCTCGATTTTGATCGGGAGCCACCGTAGCCCCAAACCCACTTTGCTCCCGAATGCCTCCTCCGCCGCGAAGCTCGCCGCCGGCAGCTCACTCCGTCCCCGCCGACCAAACGACCACTGGGAGGACCGCCCCGGTCTTGCGGATCCATTCCGACCCTCTGGAGCCCGTGGGGAGCCGCCATTCATCGGCGTTGATCGTCATTGCCTCGCCACCATTCGGACAGAGGAAGAGGAGGGGGAGATGGACTGGTCAAACCTGACCAGTGGGCCCCCTGGACCCACTGTCAGAGACCCAGCCCCGCCCCCACATGTTTAAGTGGGAGTGCAAAACCCCGAGTATGTCTCCCCTTTTCGAAGACGTATTCTGCCCGAAACGTTTTTCTTTTTTTTCCGTTTTATTTTAAAAACAGATTTGACTAAACTTTGACTGGCTATAACTTTTAAAGTATAACTCCAAATGAATTGATTCTTTTTCCTACATCTCTCAAATTATGTCTAGTTTATTTTAAGATTTATTTGAAAAAAATTCAAACAACTTTTTTGTGCTGTTTCGAAATTGTGTGTTAATTCCAATATTTTCAATATAGGATTTTGGAGAGAGGCAGAGAGCTTTCAAAAGTTTTGGAGAGCACCCCCACCTCTCCACACCTTGAAGGCAAGTGAGGGAATCCCGGACAAGGGGGTGTCCGGATAGCCGAACTATCATCATCGGCCGGACTCCAAGACTATAAAGATACAAGATTGAAGACTTCGTCACGTGTCCGGATGGGACTTTCCTTGGCGTGGAAGTCAAGCTTGGCGATACGGATATGTAGATCTCCTACCATTGTAACCGACTCTGTGTAACCCTAGCCTTCTCCGGTGTCTATATAAACTGGATGGCTTTAGTCTGTAGGACGAACAACAATCATACCATAGGCTAGCTTCTAGGGTTTAGCCTCCTTGATCTCGTGGTAGATCTACTCTTGTAACCCACATCATCAATATTAATCAAGCAGGACGTAGGGTTTTACCTCCATCAAGAGGGCCCGAACCTGGGTAAAAACATCGTGTCCCTCGTCTCCTGTTACCATCTGCCTAGACACACAGATCGGAACCCCCTACCCGAGATCCGCCGGTTTTGACACCGACATTGGTGCTTTCATTGAGAGTTCCTCTGTGCCGTCGCGATCAGGAAGGATGCCTTTTCCCGTCTTTAAAGACGGCACCGTTGTCAAGAGAGCTTTGGCCGCCGGCCAAACTATCCGGCTAGGTGGTTTTCTTATGACCGCCTGTTCGGCCACCGCTCTGACGATGACCTCTCAGGTCATCAAAAGCGATCTGCACGTCAGCTCGGAATTCGCTGAGCAGTTAGATCCGATTGAGCTCTCCTCTGTAAACGAGCTCTTGGATCGCATCGCCGCCCTAGGAGTCGCTACAGACTACGATCAGATTGGGCTTAAAACCGATCTGAGAGAGATTAACTCTCCTCAGGCTACCCACCACGTTGTTGTGGTAGAGGAACAATGCGGCAACCCTTCTTCTACGTTGAAAACCAACTATGTCCGGATTCCCGGTCGCTCCAAGCCGGATTCCCGCGGAGGGACGGACGCTAATCAAATACTGAACTTAGAGTCAGGCATCGGACTAGATTCGTTGGAAAGCATCCAACAAGTCGAGCTTCCAAATCCGGAAACTTCTTGGCCTTTGAGCCTCAGATCGTGCGGGGTTCCGAACTTGATTCCACCGCCCACCCAAACATAAGCAATCTATCTCGAATACGGCAAGAGCCCGATGAAACAGTACATCATTACTGGGCCAGATTACTGGGCCAGACCCCTCAGACATGCCAGGAATCCCACGCAGACTGGCAGAGCACAGCCTAAATATCCTAAGAGGATTCAAGCCTGTCAAACAGGCTCTTCGGCGATTTTCCAAACCAAAAAGACAGGCAATGGGAGAGGAGCTAGCCAAACTCTTAGAAGCCGGATTCATCAGAGACATCAAACATCCGGACTGGCTAGCCAATCTGGTAATGGTACCAAAAAAGGACAAATCTTGGCGCCTTTGTGTCGATTTCAAAGACCTTAACAAGGCTTGCCCAAAGGACCCCTTCCCTCTCCCCCGCATCGACCAAATCATCGACGCCACCGCAGGGCACGATTCATTGTGCTTCCTTGACACATACTCCGGATACCATCAAATCAAGATGGCGGAAAAAGACCAGGCTGCAACAGCATTTATTACTCCATATGGACCATTCTGCTTCAACACAATGCCCTTCGGACTCAAAAACGCTGGCGCAACATATCAGAGCATGATTCAGACATGTCTGGCTACCCAGATAGGTAAAACAGTCGAGGCATATGTAGACGATGTGGTCGTCAAGACCAAACACGTCGAAACTCTAGTAGACGACTTGAGGGTGACATTCGACAACCTCCGAGCATATGACATTAAGCTCAACCCGGAAAAATGCGTTTTCGGTGTACCAGCCGGAAAGCTCTTGGGCTTCATTGTATCCGGTAGAGGAATTGAAGCAAACCCAGCCAAGATCCGAGCTCTGTCACAATTGGATATCCCAAAAGACCTCAAGCAAATACAAAAGCTAACTGGATGCGTGGCGGCTCTAAGCCGCTTCATCTCCCGTTTGGGAGAAAAGGCACTGCCCCTTTATCGCCTCCTCCGGCGCACCGAACGTTTCGAATGGACGGATGCCACCACGGCCGGACTCGAAGAAATTAAAGCCGTATTGGCAACAAATCCGGTCCTGGCCGCGCCCCACCTGGGCGAGCCAATGCTATTATATATCGCAGCAACACATCAAGTTGTCAGCGCGGTACTCGTCGTCGAACGAGAAACAGAAGGACACAAATTCCCTCTTCAAAAACCAGTGTACTATGTATCCACTGTCTTGACTCCATGCAAGTCCCGATACCCACATTATCAAAAGATAGCGTATGCGGTGTTCATGGCATCCCGGAAGCTGCGACACTACTTTCAAGAGTGCTCCATAACAGTGGCCTCCGAAGTACCTCTCAACGATATTATAAACAACCGCGACGCAACGTGCAGGATTGCAAAATGGGCCATTGAGCTCTTACCATTTGACATAACCTACAAACTATGGCGGGCTATAAAGTCGCAAGTCCTGGCTGACTTCATCGCCGAATGGACCGAAGCCGAACTCCCTAAAGACTACGGCGCATACTCCAATTGGATCATGCATTTCGACGGCTCCAAGATGTTGGCGGGCTTGGGGGCTAGCGTCGTCTTGACGTCCCCAACCGGAGACACAGTCCAATATGTACTTCAAATAATGTACATGGACTCCAACAACGCAGCCGAATACGAGGCCCTTCTTCATGGCCTCCGGTTGGCAATCTCCATGGGTATTAAACGCCTAGAGGTGCGCGGGGATTCAAACCTCACAATATCCCAAATAAATGGAGACTTTGACGCCAAGGATCCGAAAATGGTAGCCTACCGTAACGCTGTGCTAAAAATGTCAGCTCGGTTCGAGGGGCTCGAATTCCACCATGTAGCCCGGGACAATAACCAGGCAGCAGACATGTTGGCACGCATCGGCGCAAAACGCGATGCCGTACCTCCGAACATCTTCCTGGAATGACTTTTCAATCCATCCGTATCATGGGAAGAGGAGTCCGGACATAACAATCCGGAACCAGCTGCATCACCTAACTCAGACGATTCTGACATAGTCGGTGGCTCAGCCACTGAAGTAACACGTTCAGCCCACGAAATAATGGCAGTAATTGCCCCGTGGACGGAACCATTCCTAGCCTACTTACTGAGGCAGGAACTCCCCGAAGACGAAAATGAGGCCCGCTACATAGTTCGGCGATCTAAAGCCTACAAAGTCCATGAGGGAGAACTTTATAAGAAAAGCACAACCGGAGTCCTTCAAAGGTGTATCTCTGAAGAGGAAGGGCGAAATCTTCTGGCCGAAATTCTTGCCGGACTCGGCTGGCACCACGCCGCAGCCCGGGCCCTTGTAGGCAAGGCCTTCCATACAGGATTTTATTAGCTGACTGCCCGGGCAGACGCTCAGGACTTAGTCCAACGATGCGTCGGTTGCCAGCTCTTTGCTAATTAGAGCCACATGCCACCCACCGCCCTCAAAACTATACCCATCACCTGGCCGTTCGCGGTCTGGGGGCTTGACATGGTAGGACCCCTTAAAGGGGGAACCCACAAGCACAAATACTTATTGGTCATGGTGGACAAATTCACCAAATGGATAGAGGCCAAGCCGGTTAAAACGGCAGAATCCGGACCTGTGATAGACTTCATATCCGGGGTAGTACACCATTTCGGCGTCCCCCACAGCATCATCACTGATAATGGCACGAACTTCACGGCCGACGAGGTTAAACTGTGGTGCAAGAACATGGGCATCAAGCTTGACTATGCTTCAGTCTATCACCCTCAAACTAATGGTCAAGTGGAACGAGCAAATGGTCTAATCATGAGGGGCATCAAATCCAGATTAGTGCGGTCCCTCATGGAATCTAACACGCACTGGGTAGAGGAGCTCGACCCTGTACTCTGGGGGCTGCGGACCACGCCAAACCGCACAACCGGATTCACACCATTTTTTATGGTCTACGGCGCCGAGGCAGTTTTGCCCTGCGACATAATTCATGACTCACCTCGCGTGCGCATGTACGAGGAAAGAGAAGCCGAGTTAGATCGGCAGGACAGTTTGGACGCCTTGGAGGAGGAGCGCGACGTGGCAAAATCCCGTTCCGCATTCTATCAACAGCAGGCTCGAAGATATCAAAGCAGAGAAGTACGGGCCAAAACTTACAATGTTGGCGAGCTAGTTCTACGCCTGCCGTACAAGAAAAAGGACAAACTTACGCCCAAATGGGAAGGTCCCTTCATCATCGACCAAGTCCTTACCGACGGTGCATACCGTCTATGCAAAGCATCTGACAACCGACTCAAGCCAAACCCATGGAACGCATCCCGTCTCCGAAGATTTTACGCCTAGCGCCGGACTCAGGGTTCGTCTCCTTTCTTTGTCCACCTTTTATACTTTTTCGCTGTCTGTGTTTTCCCTCCTCTCTCCTCCCTTTTTTCATCACAACCCTCTTGAGGGCTGACCTGCGTTTTGTTCGCACTCACTCAGTGTGCTATTCGCACTCGTTATACTTGGGGGCTTCTTTAACAGAAGCTTACTTATATGGGTTTCATGCCCAACACATGTGTCACACTTCCGCATGTACCTTTTTGATCACCATTGTATGCATCGATATGACTTAAGTTTTGGCCAAGCTGGGTTCCCTGGCTCCTGTGCTTACCCCTACGTTCCCGATTGTTCGGCTAGGAGGTAAAGGGAGCACCTCTGCGATTGTTACTGCCGGGTCAGCCGGATGTGTACCTCAGACTGGGTGAAGCCGAAGGCTAGCGTTCTTAAGGGAATATTCGGTCGGTGACCTAAAAGATGATTTATTACTTACTTATTTATCTGGCCCCAGATGCTTTTCTGCTTTTTCGCAGTCCGGACATGCACTTCAGGGCATGCCTCCCAGGGAAAGGAACCCTTAACGAAACTATTCTCCCTGGAAGATGTTTCTTACTAACCATGTAATATAACATAGCTAGTTGGGCACTTGTCGGATAAAGCATTCATGACCCCTACGCCTTGTCTCCATGCGTGCCCCGGTTTTATATATATATATATATAACCGTGAGGGTATTCAGACACACTCCGGACTATTGGGTCCCGAGGTCGAAGCGAAAAGGTCCGCAGAGACAAACGATCTACAATCCAGCTAGAAGGCATTTTTACATGTCATTTTACAATTACATTCGTCAAACTGACTGATTGTACTCCTCCTCAATCCCATCTAACAGGCTGTCTAATTTACAGTCCTGCTGGGAAAATTCCGCGGCCAACTCTACTTGGCCATACATCAGGCTCACAGGGATCTCCTTCCCATCAGGCCCCACAGGTCCGACCTCGGCCATGTGGGTTGGGTCAGCCTTCGGGTACCGCGTCTTCACCATGGCCCAGGCCTCCCTGGTGCCTTGACGGCAGGCCGATATCTTCCACGGACGGAGACGTCGCTGTACTCCCTGAAGCTTCTCAGCAAGCCCTCCAAGGCCCTCAGGTAGGGAGACGGCGGGCCATAAGGCCTGAACGACGCTACTCATCGCCTGCCGAACACGTTCAAACAGTTGCACTAGCTCGGGAAGTTGATCACCCGTTGACGAGGGCATTTCCTCCATAGGGCGACCTGTGAGCACACCTATAGACATATTTATGTCAACCGACCTCCTCGCCGAACTCTTCTTTTCAAAAGAGTTTGCTCAAGCACTTACTATAAATACCGCGACGAAGCCACTGATTCTCCTTCAAGGAGCCAGACAGCTGGGCCCGCACCCCTTTTAGCTCTTCTCCACGCTGGGCGTGGGCATCTTGGAGCTTGTTCCTCTCCTGCTGCACCTTCATAAGCACCCTCTCGCCGGCCTTCAACTGGCGCAGCAGCTGTTGCTTGTCCAGATCTAGTCCGGCACCCTCTGCAAATATTATTGTCGGACTATACAAACACACCGCACTTCATAAATTAATTCTCTTTTCGAAATATGAATTACCAGAGGGGGTCTCCGTGGCTCCCCCGGCTGCGGCTAGTGCGGCCTCAAGCTGGGCCTTGCACTCTTGAATCTCCCGGGACAGGTGGGTATTCTTCTCGGTAAGATCCTACATAACAAATGATCCTTAAAACAGTTAGTTTAACTATTTAAAGTCTCGGGGGCTACTGGCATATATAACTATTAAAATTCCTTACCCGTATGTCCTTTACATACTGCTCCGTGGCTCTGGTTAAACCATCTTGAGCAGCACGAAGGTGCGCGTCTCCCGCATTAAAGGCATTTAACGCCTCAGGCGAGAAACACGCATCACAAAGAACTGTCTGACGGCGCCTATGATTCATGGCGCTCTCCACCTCAGACCTGGTGGCGGACAATCTGTCGGCATCCTCCGCTGGAGAGCATCCGGCTCGCGCCTTGCGCTAGCCTCCCCCTCCGGACCAGGCGTTGGAGCCTGGCAGGCGGAGGCTTGATAGGCACCCTCTCCGGACTCAGTCCGGCGAGCGCTTTTTCTCTTGAAAGAATAGCGGGTATTAATATGCCTCCCGGGAGTCTTTCCCTTCACGGATAATGGTGCACCGTACCTTTGCAGTGACGTTTCGATTCGCGCCGCACTTCTCTTCCGCCTTCTAGGCCGCACTGACCTCGTTTGGTCGGTCGCTGCGGGCTCGGCTTCCTGCCATAAAGGCGCCTCCTATCAAGCACCATTGGTGCATGGTGGTCAGAACTAAGCATTAAAGAAGTAACGGCGCCAGGACTTCGGTCGTACTCACCGGGGAAGCCGGACACAAACCAGGGTAGTCAGCCATAATGGCGACTAAAGCATTATCTATGCTGAGCTGGTGGAACACCCCGTCGATCAGTTCCACCGCTAAGTCCGGATCCTCTTCGGAGGCCGGATAAAGGGACCTTTCTGGATCCTTGGGTTGTGGAGCTGGGCTTTTTATGCCCTCCACATCCCGACGCAGTTCCTGTGTCAAAATCATACAATAAGACAATTGCCTTTAAAGGCACGGATCAGATATGCATGCGACCGCTTACCCAGCTCCGAGGGTTGTCCATGGAAAATCCGTTCAGAGGATTCGTGCGGAGGAAGTCCTCCTTCTCCCCCTTGTACAAGTCGGACAGGATCTTCACCAGGTCGTCGGCCGAGCCAGGTCCCTTGCGGCCGTGACGGGTGGCGTCATCGTCTCCGTTGAAGTCCCACATGGGGTAGCCCCTATATTGGAGCGGCTGCACCCCGCGCATAATGCATGTGGCCATGACTCCGATCATGGTTAATCCGGAATGGGCTAGCAGCCGTATCCGGCCCATCAAGTAATGGACTCTCCTATCATCTTCTCGTTGAGGGCTCCGTGGGCGCCAACTCAGGCGTTTCTTCAGTGGAGCGTTGCTGAACTCCGAAAGGCCGATTCGGACTGGATCCGGCAGCGGAGCGTCCTCCATATAAAACCACTCCGAAGGCCAGTCTTCGGACGCCTTCTTCTGGATCCCGGACAGTATCCGGTCTCGGTGATGCGCAATATTTCGGCTCCGCCCACTTGATATATCGACCACTCATGAGAGCGGGGTACGAGGCAAAACAGCCTCTTCCACAGCTCAAAATGGGGCTCAATGCCCAAGAACAGCTCACACAGAGCTACGAAGCCCGCGATGTGCAAAATGAAGGCAGGTGTAAGGTGATGAAGCTGGAGTCCGTAGAACTCCAGGAGCCCCCGAAGAAACGGATGTATAGGAAATCTGAGTCCCCTTATTAAGTAGGGGACGAAGCACATCCGCTCTCCTTTGGAGGGATTGGGGGCGCTCTCCGCCTGCTTCCCACCCTTGTAGGTGGCCAGTCCGGCTCGAACTGGAACCATGAAGGCCGGGGGAAGATATCCCTCTGCTTCGAGCGTCACTAACTCGCTGTGCGGGACTAAGCATCTCCTCCAATCTCCTGGCTTAGGGCTGGGAGCGCGAGAAGAGGAGCCGCGTCGACTGTCCATGTTGGAATGGGTTTGGTGTCAGATGCGCCTCGATGAATACTTGCGGAAGGAGGATGGTGTGATTTGGATCTGGATCCTTGCCTCTCTTATAGGCAGCTTATTTGCGCAGCTAGGGGGTAAAACATAAAAATACCCTGGCTTTTCACATTCGTACGACGCGTGGAAGAAGGCCATTATTGGACGCGGAAGCCAAGGAGCGCGGCATTTATGAAGCAACCGGACACTATCTGGCAAACACATGGAGCATGAAGAAGAACCCGCCTTACAAACGCCGAAGACAACATACGCGCCGGATTCGTTGTTATTGGAGCCTGGTTCGGGGGCTACTGAGGGAGTCCCGGACTAGGGGGTGTCCGAATAGCCGAACTATCATCATCGCCGGACTCCAAGACTATGAAGATACAAGATTGAAGACTTCGTCCCGTGTCCGGATGGGACTTTCCTTGGCGTGGAAGGCAAGCTTGGCGATACGGATATGTTGATCTCCTACCATTGTAACCGACTCTGTGTAACCCTAGCCCTCTCCGGTGTCTATATAAACCGGATGGCTTTAGTCCGTAGGACGAACAACAATCATACCATAGGCTAGCTTCTAGGGTTTAGCCTCCTTGATCTCGTGGTAGATCTACTCTTGTAACCCACATCATCAATATTAATCAAGCAGGACGTAGGGTTTTACCTCCATCAACAGGGCCCGAACCTGGGTAAAAACATCGTGTCCCTCGTCTCCTGTTACCATCCGCCTAGACGCACAGATCGGGACCCCCTACCCGAGATCCGCCGGTTTTGACACCGACAGCAAGCATCCTGAACACGGGCATAATATTTTGCATGCATTGTTTGACACGATCATGACACCACTCAATACGTAGAACTCATTATTTTATGTGGTGATGTGATCATTTGCATGAATGCTCATTGGAAATTTCCTTGCTGTTGGAAATGGACAGGCTTGTGATAGTGATCATCTTCGTATGCCTTTCGTGCCTACCGAAAGGATATCGGGAAAGTCTCTGTCTTGGTTAGACCCGAGCTTGTCCCTAGTTTCTCGTTGAGACGAGTGTGTCCGGCATGGCATGAAGGGTATGATGAATGGTGATTCTGTCTGTTGAATGAAATATACTCATTATGCTAATCTTGCAGGAAATACTTAAACCTCCTGAGTCGACCATAGATCAAGTCTTGTTCCAGTAACCCCCATACTTGTTTCATACTACCACTCGTCTCTACAATAAGTAGAGTACGGTTCAGTAATTTGTTAACCCCTTTCTAGCACACACCGTACAGAGGGGCCGGGATGAGGGTACCACGGCCATGGATTAAAGCCAGTCATCCAGTCAGGGGGCATGGGTGTTTTGATTGTAGCCGAGGGGGTAGCTTCCCCAGTTTTGCGCATGGTATAAATTTTGTGATCCCATGCTAATCGAGGTTGTAACCTCCCCACTTAGAGTTTTGCTTAACGAGTGTCGTGGGTGATTCTAGACACCGGTGAGTTAAGCTGGTGTGTGGCAAGTCAGGTGCGTTTTCATTTAAAAGACCGTAGACGGAATTAGTCCCGATGGACTAAAGGAATCCGTTACTCGTGGGTAAAGAGTACACCCTCTGCAGAGATTAAACCTATTCGAATAGCTGTTTCCATCGTTAACGACTACAGTCTGGGATGGGTTAAGTGTCGGTCTTAGTGTCGGTCTTCGGAGGAGAAACTACTAAACCAGAACGTGGATCATGACTGATGACTTGTGATAAATATGTTTATGTTTATTATGGACTAACCCATTTTATTATCTGAATTATTGGGTATCCCTGGGACAGTTCTACCCCCTGGATATTCATTGTGATTATTTGTTTTATAAGCCCTTTATGTGGTGTCGCTGAGACGCGCGACTGTGGCATTGCTTGTTATTTATTTTCTTATAAGCCCTTTATGTGGTGTCGCTGAGACGCCCGACTGTGGCATTGTTTGTTATTTATTTTCTTTATAAGCCCTTTATGTGGTGTCGCTGAGACACCCGACTGTGGCATTGCTTGTTATTTAATTACCTTATAAGCCCTTTATGTGGTGTCGCTGAGATGCCTGACTGCGGCATTGCTTGTTATTTATTTACCTTATAAGCCCTTTACGTGGTGTCGCACAGACGCCCGACTGTGGCATTTTATTTCCACTCCATTATTGCTCATTCTTGTTGCATATAAATAACCTGTTTGCATGCATAAGAAATTTTATTTATGACTGACGATATGATCATAGAATATTTCAGTGCATGGTTATCATTTATATTATCCCAGTGTTCATAATGTTTGCAAGTACAATCAAAGTACTCACTGGCTTGTCCCTGGCTATTGTCTTGGCCAGATTTCTTGCACGGAGAGGAGCGACGCGATGACAGCCCCGGAACCTAAGCAGTGGTGGTAGCAGCCTCGCGAAGATAGGAGTTAACCTGGTCAGCTGTTCCTGTGGAAAATGGAGTTCCATAGACACTGATGATTCACAAACCGCTTCCGCCATCAACCACTAGAAACCATTTGTTATATTCTCAGGCCAGAATGGTCTTGTACTACACATTTTGCATTTTGCTTGGAAATTATGTATCAAGTCGGTGTCTCATCAGCTAACAGTAATCCTGGGGCTGGTGAGCACAACGGCCTTTTTCTGGAAATTAATACCCGGAAAACCGGTCATGACACCGTGCCATGAACATAATGATGGGACACCCGCCTGGCCAGCGGCCGCAATATGGACGTGTGCACAGCGTCGGGGATGGCGCCACGTGGAAGTACTATTATAGCGAGGACCCCGAGGCCAAAAGACAGAGAAAGAAGTTCAGTCAAGTGACTATCAACAAGAAGGTGGCGCGGGCGATGGAGAAAGCAAAAGCTGAGACCAAAGCTGAGATAATGGTTGCCTGTAGACATGATATGGCGGCTGCCTTTACAAGCTTGATTCCAACTGTGTTCACATGGGCGCAACAAAACCCAAATGCGCCACTAAGTGATTTTCCCATGCCTAGCTTCACCGGGAGCAACTCAATGAATACGGGACCCATACCTGTACCTAGTATGGCAACTGCACCCGCATCCGCACCCGCACCTCCTCCAGCACCTGCTCCTGCACCCAGCTGTCACAGCAGCCCTAGCTCCATCTCTGGCTTGAACGTCAGGACGTCGACATTGGATGAGCTCGAAGCCCTCACGGTAAATACGCGTCGCACCTTCATCAACTCAACTAATTAATTAATCTTCAGTTGTCATTCTTTTTGGATCTCTGATGCCGCACATATATGTCTTTGTAGGCCGACTCCACTCCATGGACCCTCCTTTACCACATGAAGGGTGGGTTGGTGGATGTGGGGAAGGGTACTATAGTGAAGCCCAACACTACTAGGGAAAACCCTATACACAGAATCTTAGCAGTAGCGCGGCTCAAAAAGGAGCGCTGCTGCTAATTAGCAGTAGCGCGGGTGTGGAAAACCCGCTACTGACAAGTGTTTAGCAGTAGCGCGCTCTGTGTAACCCGTGCTGCTACAAATATCGACCGACAGTGCCCCCAAACTCCATTTAGTAGAAGCACGGTACTGCTAGCCGCGCTACTACTAAAGCTGTAGTAGTAGCGTGGTTTTTCTGAGGCCGCTGCTGCTAATTTTCAAATTGGACACACTTTTTGTCCCAGTTAGCAGTAGCGCTTCTGCCGAAAGCGCGCTGCTGCTACTTTCTTATCAGCAACGAGTTTTACGTCCCACGCTACTGCTAATCCGCAGCAACCCACCACCTTTTCCCCACCGTCCCCCTCCCCCCTCCCCCTCCTCTCTTCCCTTTCCCCTACCTCCCACATGCTCCCACTCTCACTCTTCTTCTTCCTCAATACTTCTCCCCTATTACTCTCTCTCTTCTATCCACCTTTCTCTCTCTTCATTACTCCTACCTAACTACACCACCTCCATTAATGCATCTCCTTTATCTTTTTCCTTCCCCTCCACTAGTTGAAGTTGTCTCCTCCCAAATTAGGTAGCTAGGTAGATGTAGGATTTAGTTAAGTGACCTATTTGCCCCCTAACTAGATCTATCTTTGTCAAGAAGAGCTTTGTGCACTTTTGATCTCCCTACAACATCATCTCCACCATGTGCTCGATCTCGAGATAGATGTGACGAAAATTTCATGCTTTTGCAAAATGGAAATATGTTTATGTGTGTGTGATATGTTTGTGGAAATTGTGTGTGTGGCATGAGTTGACGCCAAATTGTGCTTTTGAGTTGCCTATGTTTTGCGGAAATGTCGATTTATTGCCGTTTCGGCGAATTCCAGGCAAACTCTAGATCCATATATGTCCTATTTTTAGGGAAGGTCATGCCGAATTTTTGTATGACTTTGATGCATGCACACATTTTTATAATCAATTTGTTTATTATTACCGTGCAGAGTTGACGATGGTAAACGATGGTGGACAGGTGGTTGCGGTCGGCGGTGCAGGACATGAAAGAAAATAACCGGACAGAGGTTTTATGTCCGTGTCGAAAATGCAAAGGAATAGTTTGGCTCGACCCCTATGACGATGGTCGTGTCGAAGCGCACCTGCTCATGACTGGTTTCATGGATGGCTATACTCGGTGGATAACTGAAGATGAGGATGACGATGTTGAGGATGCCGACGGGGCAGGCAATGATGACACGGGGCAAGACAAAGAGATGATCGATAATGGCGGCGAGAAAGTGGTCGGACATGGCGGCGGAGAAGGGGCCGGACATGGCGCAGGAGAAGGGGCCGGACATGGCGGCGGAGAGAACGACATGGACTCCACACAGCATAGTTCGTCGGTACTAAGTTCAATCGTGCGGGACCCTCATGTTCAAGCATTGCTTCGCAAGGAGACGAGTACTGAGAGAGCTGCTTCTAGAGAGGAGGCTAAGCTGGAGCAACTGGTGGTAGACTCAAACACTCCATTGTATGATGGTTGTAGTCCTGAGGTGACCCGCTTGAGTTTCACGCTCCAACTCCTGAAGACGAAGGCTAAAAACAAATGGACCGATACTAGCCTCGATGAGCATCTCAAGTACCTAAAGGATGTTCTTCCCGTGGGTAATCTATGTCCTACTAGTGTTGATGAGGCCAAGAAGATCGTGTGCCCTCTTGATCTGCCACATGTTAGATACCATGCATGCATCAACGATTGCATAATTTATCGAAAGGAGCACGCGGAAAAAACAAGTTGTCTGGTGTGCAATGCTTCTCGATACAAGAAGGCCGGGAAGAAATGTCCCCAGAAAGTTGTATGGTACTTACCGATCACTCCTCGTCTCCAGAGGTATTTTGTAGATCCCAAGGAAGCAAAGTTAATGTGCTGGCACGCGGAGAGGAAGAAGCCCGACGATGGAGATGATCCGAAACTGAGATACGTCAAGGATGGAAGCCAGTGGAGAGTGTTGAACAACTTCTATCGGTATTTTGAATGTGATGCAAGGAACATCGTGCTTGGCGTGTGTACTGATGGCATGAATTCGTTTGGAAACCAGAACACCAACCATAGCACATGGCCCGTGTTTGTATGGATGTACAACCTCCCCCCCTGGTTGTGCATGAAGTCGAAGTACATTCACATGAGCATGTTTATTCAAGGGCCGAAACAACTAGGAAATAATATTAATTTGTATCTGGGGCTACTTCAAGAGGAGTTAGACACGTTATGGAAAACACCGGCCAAGACATGGGATTCCAGCAAAGGCGAGTATTTCAACATGAGAGCCGCACTGATCATGACAGTGCATGACTATCTCGGTTACGGATATGTGGCAGGCCAGGTGTGCCATGGATATTGCGGATGCACGCAGTGCATGGATGATACGACGTCTCAGCAGCTAACGTCAAGGAAAGATGGCGGGTCTGGGAAAATCGTGTACATGGGGCATCGAAGATGGCTTGAATAGGACGACCCGTGGAGAAACTGTGAAGATCTATTCAATGGTCACGCTGAGCATCGACGACCTCCACGTAAGCGGAGCAGTGCCGAAATCGATGAACTGTTGAAAAACTGGAAGGAGTGCCCCGCGCCGGGGAAGACGATGAGAAAGGCGCCAGAGCCGCTGCTGAAGGTATGGAAGACGAGGTCTGTGTTCTGGGACTTGGAGTACTGGTACAAACGCGATACACCTCATTGCCTTGATCAAATGCATGTCTGTAAGAATGTCCTTGAGAGCTTGCTCGCAACACTAATGAACATGCCGGATAAGACCAAGGATGGGCCGAAGGCAAGAAAAGACTTGCAAGATTTGAAAATCAAGGAAGATCTGCACATGCCGCCCCGTAAAATGTCAGATGAGACAGAGACGGAGACAGAGGCACGGGAGAAGAAGGGCAAGAAAATAAAGAAAGAGGGTTATTGCCCCCCTTCTTGCTTCACCTTAAGTCAAGCTGAGACCAATCAATTCTTTAAGTGCCTTACCGGAGTCAAAGTTAGTTCCGGTTACTGTGGCAAGATAAGAAGATATCTAGACACGGACAAGAAAAGGTTCAGCGGGATGAAGTCTCATGACTGTCATGTGATGATGACGCATATACTACCTATTGCCCTCAGAGGGATAATGGACAAGCACGTCTGTGACACGCTTATTGGTCTCTGCAACTTTTTCGACGTCATCTCTCGAAACTCGATCAGTGTGAAGTAGCTCCGAAGGCTACAGGAAGAGATCGTTGCGATACTGAATGAGCTTGAGATGTACTTCCCGCCCGCGTTCTTTGACGTGATGGTGCATCTGTGTGTCCATATTGTGGATGACATAATAGACCTGGTGTCGTCATTCCTGCACAACATGATGCCGTTTGAGAGGATGAATGGGATCATCAAAGGATTCGTTCGTAACATGTCCCGTCCGGATGGAAGCATCGTCCAGGGCTATTTGACAAAAGAGTGCATCTCTTTCTGTGAGAATTTTCTATATGGCGCAGACCAGCCGCCTGGTGTTAGTGTTGGTTTGCCCGTTAACAAGCACGATGGGAGGCTCGAAGGAGATGGTCACTACAACAGTTGCAGGGAACTGCACATGGCATACTCAGATCGACGCATCGACTTTGACAGAGCAATCTTGGTAGTGTTACAACACCTAGACGAGGTAGATCCTTTCGTGGCACTGCACAAAGAAATTATCGCAAAGAAGTATCGTGACCGGGGGGTATGCATGACGAATGCCGAAGTTACTAGAGAGCACAACTGCACTTTCCTGCATTGGTTCAAAGAGCATATTATTGCTAATCCCCCGGAGGAGGGCTCTAAGGACGGATTGCTCATATACGCCTTAGCACATGGCCCCTCGCCCAACCTCGTAACCTATCAGGCATATGATATCAACGGATACACGTTCTACACGGAGGCCAAAGATATGGACAGTGATGATCAGAACTCAGGGGTGACGATGGAATGCATGACCGGCAGCGACAACGGCGCAACTGAACGATTTTATGGAAGGGTCTAGGAGATCTGGGAGCTTGACTACTCTGGACTGCACAACACGACGATGTTCCGTGTCAGATGGGCAAAGAATGTCGAAAGAGAAAACCGGATTTTCACTACCATGAGTATACCCGACGCCAAGAGCGCTACCGTGAATGCTATCGCAAAAAACAAGCCATGGGTACACGCTAAGCACGTGACACAATGCTTCTTCATAACCGACCCATGCAATCCCAGTCGTGTTGTCGTGAGGAGAGGCAAAAGGAACAGATGGAGTCGCCAACAAGGAAGACTATGATCAGTATGGCAACCCAATGAGGGAAGATGACGATGATGATGAAGTATACGTCAAAAGAAGAATCAATACTACATTACCTAAGAAAAATCGTACTCCATGGAAAAGGCAATGTCACAATGAGGGGCTCAATTATTCTTTGACGAACAAGAAGGGAAAGAAGCTGACTCAAAAACGAAAACGTCAGCGCTGAGGAACCGTATGTTATCGGTCAAATGATGTAATATATGTATATATATATATTCCTATTTTGTATATACACTTAGCCATTATTATGCATGGGTCCAATGATGTAATATATATGTTCCTATTTTGCATACATATTTAACCGTCAAATAATGCAATATATATCGCCCTCCCTTCGTTCACTGCTCTCGGGAAATAAAAGTGGGAGAAAAGAAAGGAAAAGAAAAAGGAAAATTGGCAGTAGTAGTAGCGCATTTCGTATAAACCGCTACAGCTACTGAAGGTAGTAGCAGCGCGTTTTGTCCAAACGCGCTGCTGCTACGTCCACTTAACCCAAAATTATCACTATCCCTGCTTCATAGCGCCTTTTCCCCCCAAATCCCCACTCTCTCTTCCCCCGTCGCTCGCCCCCGACCCCGCCCTCGCCCCCGACCCC
>NC_041387.1:644925915-644937846 GCF_002162155.2 Triticum dicoccoides
CCCCGACCCGTCGGCCCTCGCCTCCCTCCTCTGCTTCCTCCCCTCCCAACCTCGGCCCCGTCGTCGGGCCTGCCTCATCGCCCCTGCACTCTCTGTAAACCCCCCCCTCTCTCTCTCTGCTAGGGTTCTTCGGTTAATTTACTTAGGTTTTAGTTAGGGCAGTATATTAATTAGGTTATCTATTTAGTTATGAATTTAGCTAGGTTTCAAAATTAGCTGAATTTATATGCAAATTTGAACTGGACATGTGATATGTGGATATGTCATGTTTGGAAAATGATCCGAGTGGCCTATGTTACGCCGGAATGTTGATTCATTTCCGTTCCGGTGAATTTCAGGCGCTCGATATGTCCATTTTTAGCAAAGGTCATGCCGAAATTTCCCGTGAATAAAGGCATGATTTGTGCTACATAGTTGGCATATCGAGTGCTGGCACATAGATTTCTTTTTATGTCATTTCTCATTTATTCATACTTATAGAAATAAATGAGGACACTTAATCATAGGAAACATGTCGAACAATGAAGAAACTGGGCCTTCTGACCAAGATGCAGATGAGATGGATTATGATGGTGAATAAGAGTACCTCGACTATTTGACTGCTAAGCAAGGTTTGCAGGTCGGCCTCGACGATGGCGCCGACATCGACACCGACGGCGCCGGCACCGATGGCGGCGTCGAGACCGGTGGGGAAGGTATCGGCGGGGAAGGTACCGGCCCCGATGCCGCTACCGGAAAGAGGAAGTATAAGAAGCAGAGGATACGAAACCTAACAAACTAGGGATTGGACGAGTTGTGATCACAAAGATGGCACTTGGCAAGTTTGAGCCGTTAGAGCCCGAAGAACCTCCCAAGTGCTATGGGAACCAAGTAGGATGCATCCTACGGGAATGCGCGAGCAGCAACAACGATGACATAAGGAGTAAAGAACATTTGACGCAATTGCTCCTAACGAAGTTGCACAAGAGATTCAAGTTCCCCGACCGGGATGATAACATAGAACAACCGTGGGATGATCCGAAGATGAAAAAGATTAACAATCACGCCATGGGCATGTTCAGCAATGATTTGGCCTCCTAGAAAGGGAGGGTGAAACGAGCTATTGAGGCTGATGAACCCATGTCCAAGATTCTGGAGGAAAATCCGACACTTACAGAAGAGGAGTTCGAAAAGTTCAAGGACACTTGTGCTACCGAGGCAGCCAAGGCTAAGGCTGTGAAATTCAAGAGCCTTCAGCAAAGGAACACGGGGAAGCATCGCCTCCGAAGCCTTGGCTACCTCGGTAAAAGGCCCATATGGGATAAGGAGGACGTGGAACGTGAAGCCGCGGGTCTCCCAGACCCCTTCGCGAAGTTCACCAACCCCTTGGAGCGTGACTTCATCAGCGCCCGCTACAAGTGGGACAAGGAGAAAAAGGTTTTTTACATGGACAAGATCATGAGGAAATTGATTAGACTACTGGAGAAGCAACACCAGCTTGCAGCCGAAAGCCCTACTTCTCTGATGAGGCCCAAGTGGGACACCCGTCTCAACTGGGAATTGAACGAACTTAAGGGAATCCCTTTGGGGCAGCGGCCGCAATATGGTCGTGTGCACGGCACTGGAGATGGTGCCACGTGGAAGGTGTTTTACAATGAGGGCCCGGAGGCGAAGAAGCAGAAAAAGAAGTTTAGTCAGGCGGACATCAACATGAAGGTGAAGCTTGCGGTCGAGAAAAAAGCAGCTGAGGACGCGAAAAAAGCAGCCGAGGACAAATATGAGTTGCTACAGCAGGAAGTCAATGCAGCTGTAACTGCCTACAGAAATGATTTTGCTACTAACTTGGTTCCGGTTATCATCAACTGGACGAAGGAAAATCCAGACAAGACGGTACATGATTTCCCGTTGCCCAGTTTCATCAGGAGCAACTCCATGAACAACAACACCATCGCACCATCACTTGCTCATGCAACCGGGCCTCCTCTCGCAGCCGCTCCCGCTCATAGCAGCCCGTCCTCAGTCTCAGGCGCGCTAGGTGGGCCTTCGTCTTTGGCTGAGCTCGACGCCGTCACGGTAATTACATGTCGCACCAACATGTATATATATATATATAATGTTCCGTTTTTGTTGCCTTTCGGTTGTTTTACGCCACAGACATATGTGTTTGCAGGCGAAAGAAACCCCGTGCACCATACTCTACTTGATCAAAGGCCAGAAGGTGGACGTGGGAAAGGGGATGATAATGGACCCCTCGCAACCCACGTTCCACAACCAGCTGATCCCCGCTGGGCACTTCGGGGTTAGCTTGACCAGTGCGAAATCGGGGCACGAGGATTTGCCTCCTCCAGTACAGCATGTGGGAGAGGACGACGAGACCCCGCAGCGGATTGGAAGCTGCAAGGGTTGGGTGCTGCTATGGCCGAAGAATCTTATTCTTCTGGAGCCGGCCGAGAGCACACCAATAACCACACATCAACAAGCATGTGCGGAGACCACCACCCCGCCTACGCAATTACCAGCTCCTGTAGTGACGGGTGAGAGTGGCGGACGACATGATGAAGGGGTGCAATAGTACTGGCTGATGTAATTTCTCCTGTAGAACAGAGAATGGATGATGAGACAGAGGTCGACCCTATGGATTACCTCAATACAAACGCGTATGACTGTGACATAGATATGATGAGTCAACCATATGACGAATCAGGCTATCAGCTTGCTAATGAGGATATGGATGATATGCCCGGGCAGGGTCGTAGCAGGGATTGCAAAAAGTCTCTCTTCATGAAATCCTCACAGGACACGCCTGAAGATACCGCCTCAACACAGGCTCAACTAGCCGGGCGCGAGGGTCGTACAGTACTTAGCCCGGGTACACTGGGGCAGGGGTTAAGGAAGGGTCTGGAAGGTGTGCCCAAGAAAAAGGAGAGGAAGAGATCGGGGAAGATAACTGCCTCCAAACAAGCCAGAGCACATAGCAGCCAGACGATGCATTCTAAAGAGCGTGTACCCGTGAAAGGTGCGGTCATGTTCCATCTCACGGGCGAGCCGATGCTACCGCTGAAACTGCTGGAGGCACTATCAGGGGATCTCAGGAGACTGCACGACCATGTGTTGTCGACTGAGAAAAGCCTACTAGCCTCAAAGGATCCAGGATATCCGACATGCGCGGCTCGTGTGCCTGAGGGGAAGTGCTATGTCGAGACACGGCCCGCAGAGGTGTTCTTCTTGCGGTTTGACCATATCTTTGAGATGTTTCTAACAAGGCGGCTTGATTTTACAATCGTCCGCCTTTTTGCGCTACATATGAGCTCCGTCATGAAGAGTGAAGAAGTCTCACAAATCTGTGTGGCGGATCCGTACTACATGCACGAGTCTTTCTTGAGTCTCGGCGACTTTGAGCATGAAACTGCTAGGGGTACCTCCAAAACTTCATGGTACAGAATAAGGACTGGGAAATTGTCCTGGTGCCTTATCATCCAAAGTAAGTCAGTTCCGGACAACCCTTTCGTACATTTCAATCATTCCTTCTCTCTCATATGGGGACTAATTTGAGGTGTCTTTTCCCCGCAGCAACGGGCGCGCCATCCTTATCATTCTTTACCCACAAGTCTCCCACACCGTGTATTTTGACCCTTCCAGAGACTACGAGATAAAAGACTACACCCACATAATGAATATTCTAGATGATGCTCTCCAAGGCTTCAGCTTTAGAGGTGGCCACGTGCAGATCAGGAAACAAAGGAACAAGAAGATGGGTTTCGCGCATAAAACTAACTTCTCCTGCATCCATGTCCCAAAACCAAGCAAGAAGGATGGATTCTACATCATCCATCTCATGATTCAGTTCAACACGGATCACCAAAAGCTTCGCATGAGAAGCAGAAATGATGATCATATCCACAAGTGGCTAGAATCTCATGGAGAAGAGGATTATAAACTTAGAGATGACTTCTTTCGCATCCAAAGCGACATTGCGACGATCATCATGAAAGAAGTCGTCAATGAGGAGGGGGTGTTCCACCATGGCCCTATATCATGAGCTGACGTCCGAACTCGCATAGGCATGCAACGTCTAGAGCTCACGCCGTTCAAGAAGCTAGGGTTCATCCTTGATTATATGGAAGGATGGAACTTTTAGTGATTTATGATGCCGATGATGATATATGTGTCGGTTGAACTTGTATACTTTTTGTAGCGATGAAACTTTGTGATGTCCACGGTCCTTGCCGAACTTGCGTAACGCTACTTTGTTAGTTTGCGTACGATGACCTGCGTACCTCTAGTTAATTAATTTGCGTATTGTATGTTGCATCTAGTTGCTAACCCTTTCTTTTTCGGTGTTGCTCTAGTATATTTTGTTGCATATATATGATTGTACATCCTCTTCATGAACATGCATCTCTAACAGGTACCTAGTTTCTTGATGGCGAGATGGAATTGCTATGACGTGTACAAAGGGAAGGTTCCGGGGGTGTACAATGAGTGGCATGAGTGTCAGGCGCAAGTGAATGGGTTCACGGGTGCCAGCCATAAAGGCTTCAAAAGCAGACAAGAAGGAGAAGCTGGTTACTTGAGGTTCACGCTAGCGCGAGAGAGGACTCGTAACCGCCACCTCATGTACTGCATAGTTCCGCTCTCACTCATAGTGATAGCTCTTCTTGCGTATACCTTTGTTTAGATGGATGACGTTGTTGTAGTTGCAAGTATTCGAGACTTGCATGTATTGCTATTTTTGAGATGATGACAAGATACCACTTTGTGTTGGATGATGATTATGATGAGACTATTTGTACGTATATGCTATGATTACATTTGTGGTCTCGCAGGCATTTGTATGTGTATCATGATGATATTTCTATGTGCTAAAGATTCTTCTATAAAGCCTATTCAAATACAAAATAAATATGCCGAAAAAAACAAAAAACTACTTAAATTAGCAGTAGCGAGTGTATAAAAGTTAGAAGTTAGCAGCAGCGCCGCAATAGCAGTAGCGCGTCCAGGCAAAGCGCGCTAGAGCTACTAGCAGTAGCGAGCTTCCACTAACCGCGCTGCTGCTACACTTGTGTAGCAGTAGCGCCGGTGACCACGTGCTACTGCTATGTGTGAGCTGTAGCGCCTTATTAGTAGCGCCACTCCCCGCGCTACTGATACACCTAAAACCCGCGCTGCTGCTAGCCTTTTCCCTAGTAGTGCAAGGATCGATTGTTCCACCGCCGGCAGATGCCTGATAACACCTTAAGGGTCTCCGTGGCGAGTGTGAAAGCGGGCTACGAGGGTTTCCCTCGTCCAATACAAACCGATGGAGAGGATGACAAGACCCCCACGTAGCTTGGCCAATGCAAAAATTGGCCGATCCTGTGGCCGAAAAATCTTCTTCGTGTCGAGGTGGCCAAGAGCACACCAACGGGACCTCAGGAAGGTATGACCATGATACGTCCATTTTGCATCATGCTTTTATATCAATATTTATTGCATTATGTGTTGTTACTACACATTATATATCAATACTTATGGCTTTTCTCTCTTATTTTACAAGGTTTACCATGAAGAGGGGGAATGCCGGCAGCTGGAATTCTGGCTGGAGAAGGAGAAAACGTTAGAAACCTATTCTGCACAACTCCAAAAGTCCTGAAACACCACGAAACAACTTTTTGGAATTTATAAGAATTTCTGAGCGAAAGAAATAGGCCAGGGGGCCCACCCCTGTCCAGGAGACAGGGGGGCGCCGCCACAAGATTACGGGACGAAACTCCGCCGCCACGAGCCAGAACCTTGGCGGAATCAATCTAGGGCTCTGGCGGAGCTGTTCTGCCGGGGACAATTCCCTCCGGGAGGGAATCATCACCAACGATCCTCTCATCGGGAGGGGGTCAATCTCCATCAACATCTTCACCAGCACCATCTCCTCTCAAAACCCTAGTTCATCTCTTGTATCCAATGTTGTATCAAAACCACAAATTGGTACCTGTGGGTTGCTAGTAGTGTTGATTACTCCTTGTAGTTGATGCTAATTGGTTTACTTGGTGGAAGATCATATGTTCAGATCCTTTATGCATATTATTACTCCTCTAATTATGAACATGAATATGCTTTGTGAGTAGTTACGTTTGTTCCTGAGGACATGGGTGAAGTCTTGCTATTAGTAGTCATGTGAATTTGGTATTTGTTCCATATTTTGATGAGATGTATGTTGTCTTTTCCTCTAGTGGTTTTATGTGAACGTCGACTACAAGACACTTCACCATTATTTGGGCCTAGAGGAAGGCATGGGGAAGTAATAAGTAGATGACGGGTTGCTAGAGTGACAGAAGCTTAAACCCTAGTTTATGCGTTGCTTCGTTAGGGGCTGTTATGGATCCATATGTCTAATGTTGTGGTTAGGTTTACCTTAATACTTCTTTTGTAGTTGCGGATGCTTGAAATAGGGGTTAATCATAATTGGGATGCTTGTCCAAGTTAGGGAAGTACCCAAGTTCCGGTCCACCCGCATATCAAATTATCAATGTACCGAACGCGAATCATATGAACATGATGAAAACTAGCTTGACGATAATTCCCAATTTGTCCTCGGGAGCTCCTTCATTATTATTAGAAATTGTCCAGGCTTATTCTTTGCTACATAAAGGATTGGGCCACCTTGCTGCAATTTATTTACTTTATTTACTTGTTGCTCATTACTATTTATCTTATCACAAAACTATCTATTACCTACAATTTCAGTGCTTGCAGAGAAAACCTTACTGAAAACCGCTTATCATTTCCTTCTGCTCCTTGTTGGGTTCGACACTCTTACTTATCGAAAGGACTATGATAGATCCTCTACACTTGTGGGTGATCAAGACTCTTTTCTGGCGCCGTTGCCGGGGAGTGTAGCGCTTTTGGTGAGTGGAACTTGGTAAGGAAACATTTATATAGTGTGATGAAATTTTCTGTTACTTGTCACTATGGAAACTAATCCTTTGAAGGGCTTGTTTGGGGTATTTTCACCCCAACTAGAAGAGCAAAGAGTTGCTCCTCAACCTACTGAACTTTATGAAAATATTTACTTTGAGATTCCTTCGGGTATGATAGAGAAACTGCTAGCTAATCCATTTGCAGGAGATGGAACATTGCATCCCGATTTACACCTTATCTTTGTGGTTGAAGTTTGTGGATTATTTAAGCTTGCAGGTATTCCCGATGATGTTGTCAAAAGGAAGGTCTTCCCTTTATCTTTGAAGGGAGATGCATTGACATGGTATAGGTTATGTGATGATACGAGATCTTGGAATTATAAGCGATTGAAGTTGGAATTTCACCAGAAGTTCTATCCTATGCATCTTGTTCATCGTGATCGTAATTACATATATAATTTCTGGCCTCGCGAAGGAGAAAGCATCGCTCAAGCTTGGGGGAGGATTAATTCAATGTTATATTCAGGCCCCAATCATGACCTCTCTTCGGAAATGATTATTCAGAATTTTTATGCTCGGCTTTCTCTTGATAATCGCAACCTGCTCGATACTTCCTGTGCTGGTTCTTATATGCTGAAGACTATTGATTTCAAATGGGACTTATTGGAAAGAATTAAGCGCAACTCTGGAGATTGGGGTTCTGACGATGGTAAGGAGTCAGGTATGACACCTAAGTTCGATTGTGTTAAATCTTTTATGGATACCGATGCTTTTCGTGGATTTAGCGCTAAGTATGGACTTGACTCTGAGATAGTAGCTACTTTTTGTGAATCTTTTGCTACTCACGTTGATCTCCCTAAAGAGAAGTGGCTTAAATATAATCCTCCTGTTGAAGTGAAAGTATTTGCACCTATTACAGTCGAAGAAAAGACTATTACCTATAGTGATCCTATTGTTCCTACTGCTTATGTTGAAAAACCTCCTTTCCCTGTTAGGATAAAGGATCATGCTAAAGCTTTGACTGTTGTTTGTAAGATTAATACTAGGACTTATACACCTCCTGAGCAAATTAATGTTGAACCTAGTATTGCTATGGTTAAAGATCTCTTAGATGAGGACTTAGATGGGCATGTTATTTCTTTCTTGGTGAGACTGCTAATATTGCTAGACCTGATACTAAGACACATAGACATGTCGTAGGCATGCATGTTATTTCTGTTAAAATAGGAGATCATTGTTATCATGGCTTATGTGATATGGGTGCTAGTGCTAGTGCGATACCTTATGATCTTTATAAAGAAATTATGCACGACATTGCACCCGTTGAATTAGAAGACATTAATGTTACTATTAAGCTTGCTAATAGGGATACCATTAAGCCTATTGGGATTGCTAGAGATGTTGAAGTTTTGTGTGGGAAGGTTAAATACCCTGCTGATTTTCTTGTTCTTGGTCCCCACAAGATACCTTATGATCTTTATAAAGAAATTATGCACGACATTGCACCCATTGAATTAGAAGACATTAATGTTACTATTAAGCTTGCTAATAGGGATACCATTAAGCCTATTGGGATTGCTAGAGATGTTGAAGTTTTGTGTGGGAAGGTTAAATACCCTGCTGATTTTCTTGTTCTTGGTTCCCCACAAGATGATTTTTGTCCCATTATTTTTGGTAGACCCATCTTGAATACTGCTAGTGCTAAGATTAATTGTGAAAAGAATATTGTCACTGTTGGCCTAGATGGTATGTCTCATGAGTTTAATTTCGCTAGGTTTAGTAGACAATCTCGTGAAAGGGAACCACCTAGCAAGGATGAGATTATTGGTCTTGCTTCCATTGTTGTTCCTCCAACTGAGCCGTTAGAACAATATTTGCTAGACCATGTAAATGATATGTTTATGAAGGAAAGGGAAGAAATAGATGAAGTGTTCCTTAAACAGGAACCTATGCTGAAACATAACCTTCCCGTTGAAATTCTTGGGGATCCCCCTCCACCCAAGGGTGATCCCGTGTTTGAACTCAAACCATTACCTGATAATCTTAAGTATGCTTATCTTGATGAAAAAGAAATATATCTTGTTATTATTAGTGCTAACCTTTCAGAGAAAGAAGAAGAAAGATTATTGAAAACTCTGAAGAAGCACCGAGCAGCTATTGGATATACTCTGGATGATCTTAACGGCGTTAGTCCCATGTTATGTCAACACAAAATTACATTGGAGGACGATGCCAAACCAGTTAGAGATCCTCAAAGATGATTAAATCCCAAGATGAAGGAAGTGGTAAGAAAGGAGATACTGAAGCTCCTTGAGGCAGGTATTATTTATCATGTTGCTGATAGTGAATGGGTAAGCCCTGTCCATTGTGTCCCTAAAAAGGGAGGTATTACCGTCGTTCCTAATGATAAAGATGAATTGATCCCGCAAAGAATTATTACAGGTTATAGGATGGTAATTGATTTCCGTAAGTTAAATAAAGCTACCAAGAAAGATCATTACCCTTTACCTTTTATTGTTCAAATGCTAGAAAGGCTATCCAAACACACACATTTTTGCTTTCTAGATGGTTATTCTAGTTTCTCTCAGATACCTGTGTCAGCGAAGGATCAATCTAAAACTACTTTTACTTGCCCTTTTCGTACTTTTACTTATAGATGTATGCCTTTTGGTTTATGTAATGCACCTGCTACCTTTCAAAGATGCATGATGGCTATATTCTCTAATTTTTGTGAAAAGATTTGCGAGGTATTCATGGATGACTTCTTAGTCTATGGATCCTCTTTTGATGATTGTTTGAGCAAGCTTGATCGAGTTTTGCAGAGATGTGAAGACACTAGTCTTGTCCTAAATTGGGAAAAGTGTCACTTTATGGTTAATGAAGGCATTGTCTTGGGGCACAAGATCTCCGAGAGAGGTATTGAAGTTGATAAAGCCAAAGTTGATGCTATTGAAAAGATGCCATGTCCCAAGGACATAAAAGGTATAAGAAGTTTCCTTGGTCATGCCGGTTTTTATAGGAGGTTCATTAAGGACTTTTCTAAAATCTCTAGGCCTCTGACTAATTTATTGCAAAAAGATATTCCTTTTGTCTTTGATGATGATTGTGTAGAAGCGTTTGAAGTGCTTAAGATAGCTTTGATCACTGTACCTATTGTTCAGCCACCTGATTGGAATTTACCTTTTGAAATTATGTGCGATGCTAGTGATTATGCTGTAGGTGTTGTTTTAGGGCAAAGAGTCGATAAGAAATTGAATGTTATCTAGTATTCTAGTAAGACTCTTGATACTGCCCAGAGAAATTATGCTACTACTGAAAAAGAGTTCTTAGCAGTTGTGTTTGCATGTGATAAGTTCAGACCTTATATTGTCGATTCCAAAGTTACTATTCACACTGATCATGCTGCTATTAAATATCTTATGGAAAAGAAAGATGCTAAGCCTAGACTCATTAGATGGGTTCTCTTGCTCCAAGAATTTGACTTGCATATTATTGATTGAAAGGGAGCTGAGAACCCTGTTGTAGATAACGTGTCTAGGTTAGAGAATGTTCTTGATGACCCACTGCCTATTAATGATAGCTTTCCTGATGAACAATTAGCGGTCGTCAATGCTTCTCGTACTGCTCCTTGGTATGCTGATTATGCTAATTACATTGTTGCTAAATATTTACCGCCTAGTTTCACATACCAGCAAAAGAAAAAGTTCTTTTATGATTTAAGACATTACTTCTGGGATGATCCACACCTTTATAAAGAAGGAGTAGATGGTGTTATTAGACGTTGTGTGCCTGAGCATGAACAGGAACAGATTCTACGTAAGTGTCACTTTGAATCTTATGGAGGACACCACGCTGGAGATAGAACTGCACACAAGGTACTACAATCTGGTTTTTATTGGCCTACTCTCTTCAAAGATGCTCATAAGTTTGTCTTATCTTGTGATGAATGTAAAAGAATAGATAACATTAGTAGACGTCAATAAATGCATACGAATTATTCTCTTGTTATTGAACCGTTTGATGTTTGGGGCTTTGATTATATGGGACCTTTTCCTGCCTCTAATGGCTATACACATATTCTAGTTGCTGTTGATTATGTTACTAAGTGGGTAGAAGCTATTCCAACTAGTAGTGCTGATCATAACACTTCTATTAAAATGCTTAAAGAAGTTATTTTTCCGAGGTTTGGAGTCCCTAGATATCTTATGACTGATGGTGGTTCACATTTCATCCATGGTGCTTTCCGTAAGATGCTCGCTAAGTATGATGTCAATCATAGAATAGCATCTCCTTATCATCCGCAGTCTAGTGGTCAAGTAGAGTTGAGCAATAGAGAGCTCAAATTAATTTTGCAAAAGACTGTGAATAGATCTAGAAAGATTTGGTCCAAAACACTTGATGATGCATTATGGGCCTATAGAACTGCATAAAAAACCTATGGGTATGTCTCTTTATAAGATGGTTTATGGAAAAGCGTGTCATTTGCCTCTTGAACTTGAACATAAAGCATATTGGGCTATTAAAGAGCTCAATTATGACTTCAAGCTTGCCGGTGAGAAGAGGTTATTTGATATTAGCTCACTTGATGAATGGAGAACCCAAGCCTATGAGAATGCCAAGCTTTTCAAAGAAAAAGTCAAACGCTGGCATGATAAGAGGATACAAAAGCGTGAGTTTAACGTAGGAGATTATGTGTTATTATTCAACTCTCGTTTAAGATTTTTTGTAGGAAAACTTCTCTCAAAATGGGAGGGTCCCTATGTTATCGAGGAGGTCTATCGTTCTGGTGCCATAAAAATCAACAACTTCGAAGGCACAAACCCGAGGGTGGTAAACGGTCAAAGGATTAAACACTATATTTCAGGTAATCCTATCAATGTTGAAACTAATATTATTGAAACCGTAACCCCTGAGGAATACATAAGGGACACTTTCCAGAATGTTCTAGACTCCGAAAAGGAATAGGTATGTGGTACGGTAAGTAAACCGACTCCAAAACAACTCCAATGGCATTTTTTATCAGTTTTGGAATATTTAAGAATTTTAGGAAGAAAGAAGT
>NC_041387.1:644938372-644968196 GCF_002162155.2 Triticum dicoccoides
GTGGGCACCTCGTGTGCCTTCCGGACTCCGTTTTCTTGCACATTACGTATTTTGGTCGGTAAAAATCCATTATATATACTCCTGAAGGTTTTGACCACCGTATCACGCAAATATCCTCTTTTTTCATTTCGAGCTGTTTCCGTTGCAGATTTAGAGCACCATGACTTCACCCTCCTCCAACAATGAAGACAAGGATGCTTGGCTTTTGAAGATAGAGCTGAAAAGAGAAGAACTAGAAGAGATCAACAAGGATGAAGGGATCAAGGAAGCCATGGAGGTTCAAGCTCCGTCGGTGAAAGAAGAAGATATCTCTCAACCTTTACCTAACCTCTTTACTCCAACAGAGATTGAAGCTTTCAAGATGATTAAGTTAGCTCGCATACAGAACAAGTATCTCCCACAGGAGAATATTCTGTTGAAGGATCATATTCTGGGCTTAAGGGCATTATCCGCAAGTTGGAGGAGCTTTTACGCTCAATGTGCGATTATCCACCGTAATCATCACCACCTCCATCACCTCCGAGGACATAATCACATGGGTATGGGCACTCCCCTTGGCAACTGCCAAGCTTGGGGGAGGTGCCCCGGTATCGTATCAGCATCACACTCCTATCTTTACCACTTTATTTAGTTTGATCCTTTTAGTAGTATCTTGATCTAGAAGTTTTGATATCAAGTAGTTTGAGTTTTGCTTTGTGATCTCTTTATGTAATCGAGTCTGTTAGTTATTTATAATAAAGATTAGTGTTGAGTCAAGGGCTTTGCTATGTGTTATGATCTTGAGAAAGTAGAAAGACTAAAAGAGTTCATATTGATCTTATGGATGGTGATAACTTCACACATAGAAAGTATGAGGCATAAAAATTGTTGGGAGTTGATGAACGTAGCCTTGGTCATTGTTGCAATTAATAGGAAGTGATAAGGAAAGAGGGGTTCACATATAAATATATTATCTTGGACATATTTTATGATTGTGAAGCACTCACTAAGTATGACATGCTAAAAGAGTTGATGTTGGACAAGGAAGACAATGTAATGGTTTGTGTTTTCCGACATCTCAGTTAAAGTATATTGTCATTGACCTTCCAAACATGTTGAGCTTGCCTTTCCCCCTCATGCTAGCCAAATTCCTTGCACCAAGTAGAGATACTACTTGTGCTTCCAATTACCCTTAAACCCAGTCTTGCCATGAGAGTCCACCATATCTACCTATGGATTGAGTAAGATCCTTCAAGTAAGTTGTCATCGGTGCAAGCAATAAAAATTGCTCTCTAATTATGTATGACTTATTAGTGTGGAGAAAATAAGCTTTGTACGAACTTGTTGTGGAAGTAATAAAAGCGACGAACTGCATAATAAAGGTCCACACACAAGGGGCAATATAGTGACGTTCTTTTGCATTAAGATTTTATGCATCAACCCTAAACGCGCATGACAACCTTTGTTTCCCTCTGCGAAGGGCCTATCTTTTACTTTATGTTTTTACTTTATGCTTGAGTCAAGGTGATCCTCACCTTTCCCTTTTTCATTTTATCCTTTGGCAAGCTCCTCGTGTTTGAAAGATCGCGATACATATATCCAATTGGATGTTCGTTTGCATGGGCTATTATTGTTGACATCACCTAAAGGTGAATATGTTGGGAGGCAGCACAATAAGCCCCTATCTTTCTCAGTGTCCGGCTGAAACTCCATAACCACAAGTATTGCATGAGTGTTAGCAATTGTAGAAGACTACGAGATAGTTGAGTATGTGAGCTTGCTGAAAAGTTCTTTGATTGAATCTTTCTGATGAGACGATAAATTGCAATTGCTTCAATGACTGAGATTATAGTTTGTTAGTTCCCAATGAAGTTTTTGAACCATACTTGACATTGTGAATTGCTTGTTACTTGAGCATAGGAAATCATATGACAGAATCTATAATATGTTGATGTTATTAGAATGATCATGATGCCCTCATGTCCGTATTTTATTTTTATCGACACCTCTATCTCTAAACATGTGGACATATTTTTCGATTTCGGCTTCCGCTTGAGGACAAGCGAGGTCTAAGCTTGGGGGAGTTGATACGTCCATTTTGCATCATGCTTTTATATCAATATTTATTACATTATGGGCTATTACTACACATTATATCTCAATACTTATGGCTTTTCTCTCTTATTTTACAAGGTTTACCAAGAAGAGGGGGAATGCCTGCAGCTGGAATTCTGGCTGGAAAAGGACCAAACGTTGGAAACCTATTCTGCACAACTCCAAAAGTCCTGAAACTCCACAAAACAACTTTTTGGAATTTATAAGAATTTCTGAGAGAAAGAAATAGGCCAGGGGGCCCACACCCTGTCCAGGAGACAGGGGGCACCCCCCCCCTATAGGGCGCGCCCCCTATCTCCGGGGCCCCTTGGTGGGCCTCCGGCGTCCATCTTCTGCTATATCATCACTTTTACCCTGGAAAAAATTGTGGGCAAGATTACGGGACGAAACTCCGCCGCCATGAGGCGGAACCTTGGCAGAATCAATCTAGGGCTCTGGCAGAGCTGTTCTACCCGGGACACTTCCCTCCGAGAGGGGGAAATCATCACCAACATCATCACCAATGATCCTCTCATCGGGAGGGGGTCAATCTCCATAAACATCTTCACCAACACCATCTCCTCTCAAAACCCTAGTTCATATCTTGTATCCAATCTTGTATCAAAACCAAAAATTGGTACCTGTGGGTTGCTAGTAGTGTTGATTACTCCTTGTAGTTGATGCTAATTGGTTTATTCGGTGGAAGATCATCTATTCAGATCCTTTATGCATATTATTACTCCTATGATTATGAACATGAATATGCTTTGTGAGTAGTTACAGTTGTTCCTGAGGACATGGGTGAAGTCTTGCTATTAGTAGTCATGTGAATTTGGTATTCGTTCGATATTTTGATGAGATGTATGTTGTCTTTTCCTCTAGTGGTGTTATGTGAACGTCGACTACATGACACTTCACCATTATGTGGGCCTAGAGGAAGGCATGGGGAAGTAATAAGTAGATGATGGGTTGCTAGAGTGACAGAAGCTTAAACCCTAGTTTATGCGTTGCTTCATTAGGGGCTGTTATGGATCCATATGTCTAATGCTGTGGTTAGGTTTACCTTAATACTTCTTTTGTAGTTGCGGATGCTTGCAATAGGGGTTAATCATAAGTGGGATGCTTGTCCAAGTTAGGGCAGTACCCAAGTTCCGGCCCACCCACATATCAAATTATCAAAGTACCGAACGCAAATCATATGAACGTGATGAAAACTAGCTTGATGATAATTCCCAATGTGTCCTCGGGAGCTCCTTCATTATTATTAAAAATTGTCTAGGCTTATCCTTTGCTACATAAAGGATTGGGCCACCTTGATGCACTTTATTTACTTTATTTACTTGTTGCTCGTTACTATTTATCTTATCACAAAACTATCTATTACCTACAATTTCAGTGCTTGCAGAGAAAACCTTACTAAAAACCGTTTATCATTTCCTTCTGCTCCTCGTAGGGTTCGACACTCTAACTTATCGAAAGGACTACGATAGATCCCCTACACTTGTGGGACATCAGACCACAACCCCTCCTACACAAGTACAAGAAATATAGGCCTGCTTGCCATCCACACCAGAATAGATAGAGTTTTCCGAAGAAACCTGCTAGTGGAGGAAGGCCTCCTAGGGATAAGAGACATAGGGCTAAAGAGAGAGCCAAAAAAGGATCTTTCGTGTATAATCCTGCATAATCTCGAATGTTATCAGTTCCGGTACGTAGACCAAATAATACAATGCAAGCAAAAGTTCCTAGATTCATGGAGATATAGAACAGCATATAAGTTATCATGCTTGTGGTTACGATATAGAACAGCATATATCAAGCAAAAGATATAGAACAGCATATAACTTATCGAAAGGACTACGATAGATCCCCTACACTTGTGGGACATCAGACCACAACCCCTCCTACACAAGTACAACCATCGTCTGTGCTGCTTTCTGAGATCGAGAGACACGAGGAAGGAGGGCCAACCGTTCCGGAAAATGATGCCATCTGCCCCATGGAAGAGGATATGGACGATGACATGGAGGAGGCCGAGGACCCTCTCAAGTATATCAATACCGGCTATGACATGGAAGTAACTCTGAGTCAACCATATGAATATGAGATGCATGTACCAGAGCCGGAACGTCCTCGGGAGTGCAAGAAGTCTTTGTTCATGCAATCCTCGCAGGACACGCCTCCAGATGTCGATTCCACCCAAGCTCAACTAATTAGCCAGAGTCGTCCAATGCTGAGCCCGACAACACTAGGGGTGGTGCTCAGGGAGGGTCTGACAGACCCACCAGCACCTCAGCCCACTAAGAACTAAAGGAAGAGACCGACAGCGAGAAAATCCAATAAAGCTGGCAGTGTTGGTTCTAGCAACCAGCTGCCTTCGACCAAGGTTGATAGTGTACCGATGAAACATGCGCCATTAATCCTTGTCGCGAGAGAGCCAATGGTACCGGCGAATGCACTAGCTGCCATAACAAGGGATCTCAGGAGACTCCATGACCATGTGCTTTCGACAGAGAGAAGTCTCCCCGCCTCGGATGATCCATGATACCCACTTCATACGGTTCATGTTCCGAGCATTTGCAAGACGTACGTCCACACATGCCCCGCGGACCTGTTCTTCCTGAGGTTTGATTACATCTTCCAGATGTTTCAAATGAGAACACTCGATTTTACGTTCGTCCGCCGGTATGCGCTGCACATGAACTACATCGTCGGGAGAGAGCAAGTCACCGGTATTGTGATCGCGGACCCATACTACATGCATGAGGGCTTCTTGTCAATCAATGACGCCAACCATCAATATGCGAGTCGGTACATCAAAGAATTCTTGGTCAGGAATAAGGACAAATAAACTATTCTCCTACCTTATCATCCCGGGTAAGTCATCTGCGGATAGCACTATAACACATACATCCTTTTGTGCATTTCAATAATTACTTTGCCCACATGGAGGCTAACTTGATCGTGTATTTTGCGCAGCAGGGGGTGTCGTGCCGTTCTCATCGTTCTTTACCCTCGTTACTTTTGCGCTCTATATTTGGACCCATCGAAGAACATACAGAAGAAAGATTACACACACATAAAGTATGTTCTGGACAGAGCTATGCTGGGCTTCAGCATGCGGGGTGGATACATCCAAAGCAAAAAAACAAATAAGGTTGGGGTATGTTTCAGCCACAAGACTGACTTCTGTTGCATTCAGCAACTGGCAAGAAGTGAGAACGATGGATTCTACGTCATCCATCTAATGATGGAGTACAGAAGGGATGTGTAATCACTTTGCATGAAATCTTCATCCGATACCCATATCCAGAGATGAGCCGAAGCCTTTGGAGCCGTGTCGGATAATCGACTTCGAAATGATTTCTACCGTATCCAGCAGGAAATTGCATCCATCGTCATGAAAGATGTCCTCGAAGAGAATGGGATGTTCTATTGTGGCCAAATATCGCGAGCTGACGTCCAAACCCGCATTGCCCTACAACATAAGGACATGACGCCTTTCACTAAGCTTGGGTCCGTCCTCCCGGATATGGACAGATGGGAAGAGTGCACAGCTTAAAACCACTGTGTCTGTTTAGTTACTTGTTACTTTCTCTGTACGACGAAACTTCGAATGTCTCAGTACGACAAAACTATTAGATGTATGGTGCCGCGCTCTAGTTAATTACTTTCGGTACGATGAAATTTGTTAACTATGTTTACTATATATGTTGCTTCTATTTCATAACTGTTTCATTCAATTCGCTTCATGATATATATATATATATATATATATATATATATATATATATATATATATATATATATATATATATATATATCTGTGTGTGTGTGTGTGCATCTCTGACAGGTAGATCAATGATGGCGAGGAAGTGGTATGTGATGTCTACTACACAACCTTCTTCTTGTAGATGTTGTTGGGCCTGCAAGTGCACAGGTTTGTAGGACAGTAGCAAATTTCCCTCAAGTGGATGACCTAAGGTTTATCAATCCGTAGGAGGCGTAGGATGAAGATGGTCTCTCTCAAGCAACCCTACAACCAAATAGCAAAGAGTCTCTTGTATCCCCAACACACCCAATACAATGGTAAATTGTATAGGTGCACTAGTTTAGCGAAGAGATGGTGATACGAGTGCAATATGGATGGTAGATAAAGGTATTTGTAATCTGAAATTATAAAAACAGCAAGGTAGCAAGCAATAAAAATGAGCGTAAACGGTATTGCAATGATAGGAAACAAGGCCTAGGGTTCATACTTTCACTAGTGCAAGTTCTCTCAACAATAATAACATAGATATATCATATAACAATCCCTCAACATGCAACAAAGAGTCACTCCAAAGCCAATAATAGCGGAGAACAAACGAAGAGATTATGGTAGGGTATGAAACCACCTCATAGCTATTCTTTCGGATCAATCTATTCAAGAGTTCGTACTAGAATAACACCTTAAGACACAAATCAACAAAAACCCTAATGTCACCTAGATACTCCATTGTCACCTCAAGTATCCGTGGGCATGATTATACGATATGCATCACACAATCTCAGATTCATCTATTCAACCAACACAAAGTACTTCAAAGAGTGCCCCAAAGTTTCTACTGGAGAGTCAAGAACGTGTGCCAACCCCTATGCATAGGTTCATGGGCAGAACCCACAAGTTGGTCACCAAAACATACATCAAGTGGCACATGATATCTTATTGTCACCACAGATAAGCACGGCAAGACATACATCAAGTGTTCTCATAAAAGACTCAATCTGATAAGATAGCTTCAAAGGAAAACTCAATTCATCACAAGAGAGTAGAGGGGGGAAACATCATAAGATCCAACTACAAATAGCAAAGCTCGGGATACATCAAGATCGTGCCATAGAGAGAACACGAGAGAGAACACGAGAGAGAGAGATCAGACACATAGCTACTGGTACATACCCTCAGCCTCAAGGGTGAACTACTCCCTCCTCGTCATCGAGAGCGCCGAGATGATGAAGATGGCCACCGGTGGTGGGTTCCCCCTCCAGTAGGGTGCCGGAACGGGCTCCCAAGAGGTTTTTTGTGGCTATGGAGGCTTGCGGCGGCGGAACTCCCGATCTATCTTGATTTTCGATGGTTTTAGGGTACGTAGGCTTATATAGGCGAAAGAAGTCGGACGGGAGGTGCTCGAGGGGTCCACGAGACAGGGGGGCGCGCCCAGTGGGGGGGCGCCCCCTATCTCCCGGGCTCCTCGAGAATCTTCTGACGTGAACTCCAAGTCTCCAGGATGATATTCTTCCAAAAAATCATGTTGCCGAAGGTTTCATTCCGTTTGGACTTCATTTGATATTCCTTTTCTTCGAAATACTGAAACAGGCAATAAAACAATAATATGGGCTGGGCCTCCGGTTAATAGGTTAGTCCCAAAAGTAATATAAAAGTGTATAACAAAGCCCTAATCATTCAAAACAGATAATAAAATAGCGGGAATGCTTCATAAATTATAGATACGTTGGAGACGTATCAGCATCCCCAAGCTTAATTCCTACTCGTCCTCGAGTAGGTAAATGATAAAGAAAGAATTTATGAAGTGTGAATGCTAGAAGGTGCACAAGTTTGATCAATGATCATTTCAATCACCTTTTCTAGCATGATTATATGTCATAACAGTAGTTCATCTCATAAAACTTTTCTTGATCAAGTAGCAAGCTATTCACATGTTAAAGCATAGACCATAAACTTTCTTGAAAACTAGCAAACTTCATTCTTAGTCATCAAACAATTGCAATTCATCCTATTTTCAAGAAGGGTCTATGTCAGAGCTTTGATTTAGCAAACTTCACATACTCAACTATCATATAGTCTTCTACAATTGCTAACACTCACGCAATACTTGTGGTTATGAAGTTTTAATCAGACACAGAGAAAGATTGGGGCTTATAATGTTGCCTCCATACGTATTCACCTTTGGGTGATGTCAACAATAATAGTTCATGCTAACGTACATCCAATTGGATATATATATCAGGATCACCCCACCACAAAGTGCTTGCCAAAGGATAAAATGAAAAAGGGAAAGGTGAAGATCACCTTGACTCTTGCATAAAGTAAAAGACATAAAGTAAAAGATAGGCCCTTCGCAGAGGGAAGCAGAGGTTGTCATGCGCTTTTAGGGTTGGATACACAAAATCTTAATGCGAAAGAACGTCACTTTATATTGACCCTTGTATATGGACCTTTATTATGCAGTATGTCGCTTTTATTGCTTCCATAACAAGTTCGTACAAAGCTTATTTTCTCCACACCAATAAGTCATGCATATTTAGAGAGCAATTTTTATAGCTTGCACTGATGACAGCTTACTTGAAGGATCTTACTCAATCCATAGGTAGGTATGGTGGACTCTCATGGCAAAAACTGGGTTTAAGGATATTTGGAAGCACAAGTAGTATCTCTACTTGGTGCCAGGAATTTTTTCTAGCATGAGGGGGAAAGGCAAGCTCAACATGTTTGAATGATCCATGACAATATACTTTAACTGAGATGTGAGAAAACATAACCCATTACGTTGTCTTCCTTGTCCAACATCAACTCTTTAGCATGTCATACTTAATGAGTGCTCACAATTATAGAAGATGTCTATGATAATATATTTATATGTGAAATCTCTCTTCCTTCAATATTCTTTCATGAATTGTTCAGATGACTAATACAATGCTTGCTAGCCGTCAATAAAATTACAACCTCTACTTCTTAGATGTGAAGTCATTTCTACCCATGGGATAAGCAAATGAGACATATATGATTTCAGATTTATGACATTCAACTCATTCAACCATTTACTCATAGGATATAACTGAAGCACACGAGTAAATGAAAAACTACTCCAAAAAGATAAAAGTGAAGATCAATGAGTAGCTAAATAATTATGCAACTATGTGAAGACTCTCTCTCAAATAAGAATTTCAGATCTTGGTATTGTATTCAAACAGCAAGCAAAATAAAATAAAATGTCATTGCAAGGATATCAAAACTCATGTGAAGAAGCAAAAAACTTAGGTTCAACCGATACTAACCGATAGTTGTTGAAGAAGAAAGGTGGGATGCCTACCGGGGCATCCCCAAGCTTAGATGCTTGAGACTTTTTGAAATATTATCTTGGGGTGCCTTGGGCATCCCCAAGCTTGAACTTTTGTGTATCTTTAATTCCTCTCATATCATGGTTTCTCTTTTTATCAAAAGCTTCATTCACAACAAACTCAACAAGAACTCGTGAGATAGGTTAGTATAAACCAATGCAAAACCTGATCGTTTTCTACTGTAACAAATCACTAAAATTATTATTAAACATTGCATACTAAATGCCTCTGCATATTTAATACTCCTATTCTCAAATAGAATCATTAAACAAGCAAACATATGCAAACAATGCAAACATAACAGCAATCTGCCAAAACAGTACAATCTGTAAAGAATGCAAAAGTACCAATACTTTCCTGACTCCAAAAATTATAAGAAAAATACTACACTGTAGAAGATTTATCAGAGCTCAATATGCAAAAATATTCAACATTAGATCATGCTCTGACTTTTCTAGGGAATTTTTGCAACAGCGGTAAACTTTCTGTTTTCCAACAGCAACATGCATACTAGCAAAATAAGCATGGTAAAGGCTATGCTTGACATTTTTATTGAAACTAAAGATGCAAAACATTAATCTAAATAACAGCAAGAAAATACTAACCAAAGAAAATGATGCTCCAAGCAAAAGACATATCATGTGGTGAATAAAAATATAGCTCCAAGTAAAGTTACCGATGAACGAAGACGAAAGAGGGGATGCCATCCGGGGCATCCCCAAACTTAGGCTCTTGGTTGCCTTTGAATATTACCTTGGGGTGCCTTGGTCATCCCCAAGCTTAAGCTCTTTACACTCCTTATTCCATAGTCCATCAAACCTTAAACAAAACTTGAAAACTTCAACCACACAAAACTCAAAACAAAACTCGTAAGCTCCGTTAGTATAAGAAAATAAAACCACCACTTAGGTACTGTCATGAACTCATTCTAAATTCATATTGGTGTAAAACCTACTGTATACCAACTTCTCTATGGTTCATACCCTCTGATACTACTCATAGATTCATCAAAATAAGCAAACAACACATAGAAAACAGAATCTGTCAAAAACAGAACAGTCTGTAGTAATCTGTATCAAACGTATACCTCTGGAACCCCAAAATTCTGAAATAAATTGGTGGACCTGAGGAATTTGTCTATTAATCATCTTCAAAAATAATCAACCTAAAAGCACTCTCCAGTAAAAAATGGCAGCTATTCTTGTGAGCGCTAAAGTTTCTGTTTTTTACAGCAAGATCATAAAGACTTCACCCAAGTCTTCCCAAAGGCTCTACTTGGCACTTTATTGAAACAAAATATATAAAACATGATTACTACAGTAGCATAATCATGTGGACACACAAAAACAGTAAGGATAAATATTGGGTTGTCTCCCAACAAACGCTTTTCTTTAATGCCTTTTTAGCTAGGCATGATGATGGCAATGATGCTCACATAAAAGATAAGAATTGAAACATAAAGAGAGCATCATGAAGAATATGACTAGCACATTTAAGCCTAACCCACTTTATATGCATATGGATTTTGTGAGCAAACAACTTATGGGAACAATGATCAACTAGCATAGGAAGGTAAAACAAGCATAAGTTCAAAAATTGAAGCACATAGAGAGGAAACTTGACATTATTGCAACTCCTACAAGCATATGTTCCTCCCTCATAATAATTTTCAGTAGCATCATGAATGAATTCAACAATATAACCATCACCTAAAGCATTCTTTTCATGATCTACTAGCATAGAAAATTTACTACTCTCCACATAAGCAAAATTCTTCTCATTCGGAATAGTGAGAGTATCATAAGAGACTTGAACACTAAAAATTGTTTCCACATTAAAAGAGTAATGTTCAAAAAAATGGTAATCATAATCATGAAAAGATTTGTAAATATAATCATTACTACTTTTTATAGCATAAGTTTCATCACAATAATCATCATAAGTAGCAACTTCGTTCTCATCATAATCGATTGAAACCTCTCCCAAGATAGTGGAATCACTAAATAAAGTTGACACTCTTCCAAATCCACTTTCATATTCATCACAATAAAATTCAACATCCTCCAAAATAGTGGGATCACTACTTCCTAAAGTTGACACTCTTCCGAACCCACTTTTATCAATATAATCATCATAGGTAGGAGGCATGCTATCATCATAACAACTTTGCATATCAAAACTTTGGATGCTAAAAATATCATCTTCACTAAACGTAGCATCCCCAAGCTTGGTACAAACATTAATTTAAGCAAATATATTCTCAAATATTTCATCCTCATCAAACATAGCTTCCCCAAGCTTGGGCCCTTTCATATCATAAGAATAATCACTCTCATCGTTAAAAATATGGATAGTACCAATAGTAAAGCAATTATCATCATCACAATGAGTAGTAGGAGCAATATCATTTGGGAGGGATACCTTTCTACCTTTGTTGCTCCTTCTTTTCTTTTTCTTCTTCACATTATGTGTGGGTTCAACCTTCCTCTTTGAGCTCCTTATTGATGAGATTGGTTGAATAGAAAGCTCCTCCTCGTTACCTGATTCATCATAAGAAATAATAGGAGGATATTGGGAAGTTTCTTCCCTTTCATTAGTATTCTCATCATCTTCTATTTGCTTCCTTTTCTTTAGGTAATTGGCAATATAAGGATTTTCAATGCAATTCACCGCACAACACATATAAATGTCCTCTAGATCAAAATCAAGAAATCTATCAAGATTAAATTTTGGAATACCCTCAGTTATACGTTTCATTTCTTCATACCCCAAAAGAATACTAAGCTCTTTACGATGCCCAAGGGTAATCAAGTTATCACAATTTTTGGACACAATTCGATCATGAAACAATTTGCATTGGAGATTTAAATGACCACGTTCATTGCAAAGTTCACAAGGAGCACGAAAAATATTGAATCTTCTAGCACACTCATCAAGACTTTCTTGCAAACCTTTTGTTTTTAAATACTTATGCCTCTTGCAATATCTATTTTCTCTATTTGGTGTGTCCATGCAAGTCCAATCTACTCCACACAAATCAACATGCTTATAGGAGACATTTTCATCATAACTAGTGCAATCATCATTAGTACTATGGATATTCAAGGAGTTCATACTAACAACATTGCAATCATGCTCATCATTCAAAGATTTAGTATCAAGCATTCTAATGCATTCTTCTTCTAGCACTTGAGCACAATTTTCCTTTCCATCAAACTCGCAAAAGATATTAAAAAGACGAAGAGTACGAGACAAACTTAACTCCATTTTTTTTGTAGTTTTCTTTTATAAACTAAACTAGTGATAAAACAAGAAACAAAAAGATTCGATTGCAAGATCTAAAGATATACCTTCAAGCACTCACCTCCCCGGCAACGGCGCCAGAAAAGAGCTTGATGTCTACTACACAACCTTCTTCTTGTAGACGTTGTTGGGCCTGCAACTGCACAGGTTTGTAGGACAGTAGCAAATTTCCCTCAAGTGGATGGCCTAAGGTTTATCAATCCATAGGAGGCGTAGGATAAAGATGGTCTCTCTCAAGCAACCCTGCAACCAAATAGCAAAGAGTCTCTTGTGTCCCCAACACACCCGATACAATGGTAAATTGTATAGGTGCACTAGTTCGGCGAAGAGATGGTGATGCGAGTGCAATATGGATGGTAGATAAAGGTATTTGTAATCTGAAATTATAAAAACAGCAAGGTAGCAAACAATAAAAATGAGCATAAACGGTATTGCAATGATAGGAAACAAGGCCTAGGGTTCATACTTTCACTAGTGCAAGTTCTCTCAACAATAATAACATAGATAGATCATATAACAATCCCTCAACATGCAACAAAGAGTCACTCCAAAGCCACTAATAGCGGAGAACAAACGAAGAGATTATGGTAGGGTACGAAACCACCTCAAAGCTATTTTTTGGATCAATCTATTCAAGAGTTCGTACTAGAATAACACCTTAAGACACAAATCAACCAAAACCCTAATGTCACCTAGATACTCCATTCTCACCTCAAGTATCCGTGGGCATGATTATACGATATGCATCACACAATCTCAGATTCATCTATTCAACCAACACAAAGTACTTCAAAGAGTGCCCCAAAGTTTATATCGGAGAGACAAGAACGTGTGCCAACCCCTATGCATAGGTTCATGGGCGGAACCCGCAAGTTGGTCACCAAAACATACATCAAGTGGCAAATGATATCCCATTGTCACCAAGATAAGCACGGCAAGACATGCATCAAGTGTTCTCATAAAAGACTCAATCCGATAAGATAAATTCAAAGGGAAAAGTAAATTCATCACAAGAGATTAGAGGGGGAGAAATATCATAAGATCCAACTACAATAGCAAAGCTCGGGATACATCAAGATCATGCCATAGAGAGAACACGAGAGAGAACACGAGAGAGAGAAAGAGATCAGACACATAGCTACTGGTACATACCCTCAGCCTCGAGGGTGAACTACTCCCTCCTCGTCATGTAGAGCGCCGGGATGATGAAGATGGCCACCGGTGATGGGTTCCCCCTCCGGCAGGGTGCCGGAACGGGCTCCCGAGAGGTTTTTGGGTGGCTATAGAGGCTTGCGGTGGCGGAACTCCCGATCTATCTTGATTTTCGATGGTTTTAGGGTACGTAGGCTTATATAGGCGAAAGAAGTCGGTCTGGAGGTGCTCGAGGGGTCCACGAGACAGGGGGCGCACCCAGTAGGGGGGCGCCCCCCTATCTCCTGGGCTCCTCGAGTATCTTCTGACGTGAACTCCAAGTCTCCAGGATGATATTCTTCCAAAAAAATCACGTTGCCGAAGGTTTCATTCCGTTTGGACTTCGTTTGATATTCCTTTTCTTCGAAATACTGAAATAGGCAATAAAACAGCAATATGGGTTGGGCCTCCGGTTAATAGGCTAGTCCCAAAAGTAATATAAGAGTGTATAACAAAACTCGTAATCATTCAAAACAGATAATAAAATAGCATGAATGCTTCATAAATTATAGATACGTTGGAGACATACCAGTATGTCGTGTATGTAGGGCATGTTCCGGGTGTGTATGATGAGTGGCCAGAGTGTCAGGCCCAGGTCTCTGGCTTCTCCGGCGGAAGCCAGAAAGGGTTTGATAGCAGAGCGGAAGCCGAAGCTAGTTACTTGAGACTCATAGCACAACAGGGGATTCAGAACCAGTGTCGCTACAAAAACTACTACATAACACCGCTTTCGATCATCGTGATCGCTCTTATCTTCTATGCGGTCATATCATAGTCTACATTGATGATGAAACATGAGTATGTGACCATGTAGTTGCATGTATTGAGAACTTGTATTTCGAGACATGTGTTCGACCATGATTGATGATGATGAGATACTTGAGACATGTCGAGACTTCTAATAACTTTGGCTTATCGATGACTCACTTGCTTTTCAATGAATATGCATGTTATTGTATAAACGGTGGATCTGTTTATTTGTGTACGGAGCCAAAACACAAAAAAATTTACAAAAGTTAGCAGCGGCGTGGGGGTAAAGATTACCAGTAGCACACAAGTAACAGTAGCGTTGGCTAGTTCCACGCGCTGTAGATAATTATCAGTAGCGCTGGGTGAAAGCGCGCTACAACTAGCTTTAGATACCAGTAGCGCTAGTCCAAACAAGCGCTACTGCTAAAAAATAGTTGTAGCGCCGTAGCAGTAGCGCGCCTACCCGTGGTACTAATAGCAAAAAACAACTCTACTGGTAAGGGTTTTCCTAGTAGTGCATGTTTTGAAGTTTTTCGTGGTTTGCTCCGATGCTCTTTGTGTGATGTGGGATGGCATTTGGTGGTCTCACCTCTTTATAGATGTTGCCCATGCATGGTTAGGGGCTTATTTGTAAAAAAATGGACCGTTCGCATTCGCCCAGCGCATGGAAATCGAGGCAACGACGGGGAGGAATCATAAAGGCAGAGCATGGAGGTCAAAACTGGACTAGCGTCAATCCGGAGTATGATGAAGAACCCGCCGTGGAAAGCCGAAGACATAAGCCGGATACTACATTATCATTGAAGGAATGTTCGGGGGCTACTGAGGGAGTCCTGGATTCGGGGGTCCTCAGGTGTCCGGTCTATTCTATATTGGCCGGACTGACGGGCCGTGAAGATAAAGCAGAAGACTATCCCCCGTGTCCGTGTAGGACTCATATATGCGTGGACGGCAAGTTTGGTGCCCGGATGTACTGTTTCCTTCTTTTGTAAACCGACTCTGTACAATCCTAGGCCCCCGCCGGTGTGTATATAAACCGGAGGGTTTAGTCCATAGAGGCTATCAGGATAATCATAGGCTAGACAGCTAGGGTTTAGCCATTATGATCTCGAGGTAGATCAACTCTTGTAACCCCTATACTCATCGAATATAATCAAGCAGGACGTAGGGTTTTACCTCCTTTAAGAGGGCCCGAACCTGGGTAAACATAGTGTCCCCATTGTCCCTTGTTACCATTGATCCTTAGACTCATAGCTTGGGCCCCCTACCCGAGATCTGCCGGTTTTGACACCGACAGATAGCAGGGTCAACAATAAGATCATTACCACCCAGTTCTTCATAGACTGCTTGCCGACCCTACAGTGCTCTTGTGCTCCTTCAAAAAGATGCATAGCTTTGATGTCTTCTCCTTCTTCATGAAGTGCATCAAGTTTGCCAAGTATATGTGCCTGCATAATTATTTTATGCATTTAAGATCAATATTCGGAATCATGAATTGCCACTATTCGAGAACTACAACATTTGAAATATTGAAGCGAGTGCTGAGGGTTGAGGGCCTTTTCTGGTTAAGTATTATTGTAAAGTTCTGTGATATGGCCTTCCACTTTTGTAGTTGACAGTTTGACACTGAACACGATAGTGAACTATAAGTTGTCTACCTATTAAAATAAAAAATTCCTAGAGGCTTGACAATTGGAATATAAAATGATGTAACCAGGCTTGGCCAAAAGATAAAGATGCCAAAGAAATACTTACTTGGAACTAGGCTTGGCTACATTGTGAATGATCTTCTTGGCGGCCAACTGCACCTGATATTCACTGTGAATCTGTGTCCCTGGCTTAGCCCCTTCCCCTGCCATTGCCTGTTGGATCTGCTCGTCCATTGTGGCGAGCGTCTCAAAATGAACGGTCTTCACCAGCATCCTCATGTTCCACGCCGAGACGTTTCTCTGGTTGAGCCTATGGAGCTCAACATTTTAGACCATGAACTTTTATCCACATTTTCCATGATCCACATAGGTAGTTTTGCCTTAATTTTAATTGTTTTGCAATGCAGACAACATTTGCTATATGGGCATTAAAGTGTTGCCATGCTATGTATAATATCTTTGATGCAAGCATTTTTTTATACACATTTGCCATGACCTCATAACTTTTTGACAACGGAAAATTTATTGGTTGGACAATGACAAATATATATTTTTACCATGGCAAATTTACATTTTTGGACAATGTTAGATTTGTTGTTTCCGGCATGGCAAAAAAAAATTCAACCATGGCAAATTTATTATTTTAATCATGGTGAACTTATTGTTCAGAGCACGGCACATTAGTTTTGTACACACTGAGGAAACTTTTATCGCATACACCATAATAAATTATGTTTTGTAATTTGTTTTTGAAACATGGCAAATTTTTTTGAAAAAATCATTGCAAATTCTTTTTGTACACAGTGGCAAATTATGTGAACATGTCATGCCAAATTTCTTTCATTTGACATTTTATAAATTTATTTTTCAATATTTTTTGCCATCTTTTTTATGCAACAATGGAAATTATGTTGAAACATAATTTGTTAAGTTTTATTCTATGTGTTTTGAAGTTTTGGTATTTTTTAGCTTCATAACGGTGTGGTCTACTCGTACCGACCTAGCTTAAAACAGAATTCTTAAGTTTTAAGTTCTGATCCATTTGAACATGATGGCAGTTTATTATACACATTATAGAAAAAATATATTTCATTTTGCTATTCAAAATCAGGTCCCAATTTTAGGTTTAAGGCTTGGTAGTAGTCAACAGGAAACTTGGGCTACTACAAATGACATTTCCTGATGAAAATTTGCAAGCATTGCAAACTTTGTCAATGTTTGTCCCTTTAAAAGTTCAAAAAAATTGAATTATTTACAAAAAAAATTCTTCTGATTTTACTGTTCACCCGAGCTCATATGAGCTCAGGCTATGAAACTACATGTCTGTTTCACAATGCATACTAAGAAAAAAAATGATTCCTCTATTAATCATGGCAAATGTATAAAAAATTGTAGTGTTTACATGGAAATATCTACATTACAAAAGATAGTGTATGTCAAAAAATTTCCATGGAAATAAATTTGATATTTGAAAAAAAAATAGCATGATGTGAACAATAAATTATATTTGTCATGGTCTCTATGATAATTTTCTCATCATAGCTTCACGTTTCAGCTCTGCAAACTGCGATGTATCATGACCATCTTCGCCTACAACCCCAGTCGTAACAAGGCTCCTAACACGTACAACTGCGTGACAAGCTAATTGATCACCTAAAATACATGTGCAATTCAAACAAAACTTGCATATACGAAATGCCAGGATAAGTGCTAACACGGGAGGCTTATGTATACTAAAAAACTGCTAGACCTAAGAGCATAATCATAAGGGGTGTAACTTACGGATGAGATCCTCAACTAACCACCCACTAACCCCCTCTGAATTTCTCGGTGGGGCTCGGTGATAACCACGAGAATCTGTAATCGTCAAATCGTAAGTGTAGCATTGCTCTGTCTATATAGTTGACTGCTTTCAATATTTTAAATGGCCACTATATGTATGCCTATCTTGGAGTGTATTAAAGCTTTTGATACCACACAACACACTCTTACAATGGTCGCCGCAGCTGCATGCACACTGACTGCTCAATTAGCTACTGGATATGGTTGCTGCTGGTTCTCACCACAGCATAGAGACGGTAATTGTTGTATCTGTGCTCTCATAACGGGATTCCCCGCCACTTCATGAATAATTCCATGTCGTCGGCATCCTTGTGGATTGCAGAGGGGGCGCGTTTCGCACATTCACGTCAAGGGGCAACATCCTGTACTCGATGTTGAGGTCCTTCAAGACTCTGATCATCTCTTGGAGCACGAGTTCCCTCCTCACGAACCTCATCCCCATGTCCTGGAAGTTGAGTGTGTGCCGGAGCCATATCGACACTTTTAGCTTGTTGGTGTCATCCACATCCCGGAGGACAACCATCGCACCGGGGTACCAATGTTCCTTCTTACTGTCAATGTAACTGGATCATAGGAAGAAAAGAAAACTACTATTAGTCCAATCTGATGTGGCAAAAGATCAGTAGCAAATGGCACTGTGTTTCCCAATTTGTGAACATACGTGAAACTGAGACGACAGAAGAACTGGTACGCACCGTAGTATTCTTTCCTTCATGAGCGCCAGTTTTTCCAGTGGGGTGGCAACATGGACAGAGAAGTCAACTCCTTCTCCCATATCAGGACTCCTGTAGAAATTAAAAATTGGTTTGGTGGCCAACACACTGTTTGGGTAATAGATCTTCAAGTTATCATAACGAAGAAAGATTGTTGTCATGATATTCATTTCCTCCACAACGACCTGAAATTCAAATGCTTACAACGTCAATTGACAAATGCAAGGTAATATCCGATTACATAAAAAAGTAGCGCCGATTTTACAGCGGTCACCGGCGTCGAAAGGATGCATTATGAATATATTCAATACCTGAACCTCTTCAATTTCACAGCGATCACCGACGTCAAAAGGATGCATCACGAATAAGAAGATAATTGCCTCAAAAATCGTCTTCAAGGTATTTCCGAAAACAAACACTGCCACAAGAAGCTGTGAACTGAGGAAGACAAAGAAATGTGTCGTCGCTACACCGAGAATTAGAAGCCAAAGAGCAAACACTATGAGGCCAACAACAACATTGGCCATCTGGTTGAGCTTGTTAACTGCTGTTTTTGTATCATTAAGTGTTAGGGCAAGAGCTTTGCGCTCTCTAAATGCATTCACCTACAGAACGAACCATATGATATAACGTTAGAAATGACATCTTGATGGTCGATGCAACTAAGATAGCAGGGTCAATAATAAGATCAGTACCACCCAGTTCTTCATAGACTTCTTGCCGACCCTACAGTGCTCCTGTGCTCCTTCAAAAAGATGCATAGCTTTGATGGCTTCCTCCTGCTTCATGAAGCGCATCATGTCTGCCAAGTATATGTGCCTGCATTATTATTTATACATTTACGATTAAGAATCAGAATTAGTAAATTACTTGTCACAATCCTGAGAACTAAGTAGTGATCTAAACGATCTTATATTACTTTAGAAAGGGAGTATTATTGTGAAGTTTTATAATTTGTCATTCCACTTTTGTAGTTGACAGTTTGTCACTGGACACGGAAGTGCACTATAAAGTTGTCTAACAATTATGTAGCATGCTTTTTATGAAATTAAAAAAAAAATGCTGTACAGTCTGTACTATATAGGTCTATTTCTTGAGCTCAAAATTCCTAGAGCCTGGACAATAGGAATATAAAATGATGTAACCTGAAAGCAGAAATGCTTACTTGGATCCCGGCTTGGCTACGTTATGAAAGATCTTTTTGGCGGCGAGCTGCGCCTCATATTCACTGCGAATCTGTGTCCCTGACTCAGCCCCTTCCCCTGTTGTTGCCTGCTGGATCTGCTCGTCCATTGTGGCGAGCGTCTCAAAACGAACAATCTTCACCAGCCTCTTCATGTTCCATGCCGAAACGTTTCTCTGGTTGAGCCTATGGAGCTTGTCAATGGTGATCCCTTCATCAGCCTCACGCCGCTTCTTCTCATTGGACAGCGGACTGAATCCCCTGGAAATCAAACCCGAGACCCGGGTGCCCCTTTGCCCCGACAGGTTCTTGGTTGGCAAGGCGGGGTGCAGCTCTTTCGGGATGTCTGCGCCGGCGCGCTGGAGCTCGCGCACCTCGGCGATCACGTAGTCTTCGTCGACCAGCTGTGGCCCGGAGAGCGTGTCGATGACGTACTGGTTGAAGAGCGCCTCCTGGATCCGATCAAAGTAGGTAGAGACATGGAAGGACGAGGCGAGCACCTTGAGGAGAAGCGTCTTGACGAGGCGGACGAGCGTGGCGACGAGGAGGCAGAGTAGCACCTTGGTCACGTAGGGCAGCACTGCGGTGTGGACGTTCTCGACGAAGAGGAAGTGCCAGGAGGCGAGCACCATGCCGAGCCAGAGCGCGTTCTGCACGGCGCCGCGCACGCCGTAGACGAAGTAGAGCACGCGCTTGCGCAGCACGAAGTTGCGCTCCACGCAGAAGACCGCGATCCGGATGACCCAGCCGGAGACGAGGCGACCGCAGATGAGCACCAACACGAGGAGCTCCCACTTCCAGAGGTGCAGCTCCCAGAGCCGCTTCCGTGACAGCGGCCTTATCGCGAGGCTGCACGCCAGTGCCCCGATGATGATCACCAGGCTCACCCACTGCAGTATGGTGAGAGCGTCCAGCTTCCCGCGGTTGAAGTCGTCGGGGATGTCGTCGTCGATGAACGGGTCTTCCTCCTCCTCCTCTATGGGGCCCGACTTGCGCCACTGGCCGGATTTGCCGGTCATACGCCCAGAAAACTGGCCGGACTTGGGAGGGCGCATGCCAGACGACTTCTTGCGCTCCTCGTCGACGGCCGCGGGTGACTGCGGCGGCGGGTCCATGAGCCGGGAGCGCGTCTTGGCTCGCAGTAATGGTCTCGGTCCCGCTGGAGTGGGAGTGGAGGTGTTGCGTACTCCGTCATCGCCGGCGGACCTAGGGCCGCCGCCGGTATCGGAATCGGAGCCGGATGAAGAGGACGAGGACCTCTGGCGGTCCTTGAAGGAGACACGCGGCGCCTCCTGCTCCCGGGAATTGGATGAGAACGCGTGTGAGTGTGACGATCTCCCGATGTCGTCCATCTCCATGTCGAGGTCGAGCAACAGCTCGGCCCCGGCCGCCTTCTGCTTCCGGAGGAAGTTCCCGATGAGGCGCGTGGGCGGGTCCTCGCCGGCCTCCACCGCCTTTTTCTTGGGCGAGATCGAAGGAGACGATGCCTGCGGCTGCGGTGACGCCGGCCGATTCTTGAAGCTGAAGTCGTCGACGCGGCGCGCGGGGCCGCCCTCGTTCCTCCAGAAGTCGAAGCTCGCGTCGGCCCACCCCTGGGCCGGCGAGCTGGTAGCAGTCGACATCGTCCTGCTAGCCGTAGGCTTCGCCGCCGCTCCGACGACGTCCGCGCCGGGACCGTTGCCGTTCCCATCGATATTCAGAACCACCTCCCGCCGCTGACCGAGGTCGGATAGCATGGGCCGCTCTTCCGACCGCGTCCGCGACAGCGGCTTGGCTGACCTCAGGATGCTCTTCCGTTGCACCTGGTCCATCGCCGACGGCCAACACACACGCACGAATTTTCGCGGCAAAATTGCTTGGGTTGCGTTGCAAGGTGGTGTGGTATTAACGAGGCGATGGAGAACGACGTGGAGCAGCAGAAAGCTGACAGCACCGCACGCATGCTGAGCACCTGTACGTGGCATTCTATGGTTCGGATTTGGACACGATCGAAGGGTAAGCTAAGAAGATTCCGTTTCCCTATTTAGCAATCAGTCTGGCTAAATCTCGCCAACTTAGACTTGGTCATGTCTCAGTTGGTAGTATTCGTGGGATCTTGCATTGGATTATACATATTTTTGTCTTTTTTCTTTCATACATGTCACAATTTTTTTTTGAAAAAACTTCCAATCTATTCATCTTCAATCATGGCAGTACAACGAATACCAGAAATAAAAATTACTTCCAGATTTGTAGACCACCTAGCGACGACTACGAGCACCGAAGCGAGCCGAAGGAGCGCCGCCGTCATCGCCCCTCCATCACCGGAGCCGAACACGACTTGTTGTAGTAGACAGTCGGGAAGTCGTCATGCTAAGGCCCCATAGGACCAGCACCCCAGAACAGCAACCGCCGACGATGAAAAATAACATAGATCGGAAGGATCCAAACCGAAGACACACGAATGTAGACGACCAACGACGAGATCCGAGCAAATCCATCAAAGATAGATCTCTTTCATACATGTTAGATGTTATGCTGTTTAATTAAGACTAGATTAAGTCCCAGTCGATTGATACCTAACCACATCATTTGGCAATTGCCTTTCTTTTTCATTCCAGTCACTTTCTTCTTCCCAAATACTAATGAACGAACGTTAGGAATCAAACATTTTGGCGTGAACCCGCTCGTTGCCGTTGGAACTGCACATCGAGACGAACAAAATCCTTTCTTTTCCCCTTGTGCACCCTTCTCTATTCCCATGTGGGATCATATTTTCTCCCCCTTGTCTACTTCTTTCTCTCCCCCGGTTTCCCATATCACTCACCTTACGTTGTTGCTGCAACTGTCGATTTCAGCGACGAGGTGGGCTCTGCCGGTGACTAGGCGGGTGACGATGGAGGCTCGGGTGGCGGCGACACCACGGCTGGAGGCGGCGAGCTACGAGGTAGGTGTAATCGTGGCGGTGAAGATAAGGAAGAAAGGAGGCGTGATGAGCAGGGTCCCTGGCTCGTCGGCGTAAGGCTCGGCACCCAGCCGATGGTGGTTGCAACGCGCCTGGCGCGAATGCCTTGGCGGCGGCTCGGTGGTCCTGACTCACGCGCTCGCTGCCTCTCCTTCTCTAACCCCTACGACAAAATGATTGTGGTGTGGCCTCCCGCGGTGGCGCATCGGCGGCGGTACTGCTAGGTGATTGAGCCTCTCGGCTCCTCTTCCCCCTCCTTCTAATCCTCTATCCGCTGCATAGGGTAGGCAGGCATAGGCCTGACGTTGGTTGGTGAGTCTGGTCAGAGCAAGCGTGCCTAGGGGAGTAGGCGGAGCATGGGCGACAGCTGCTTTCTCGCGACGGTCGAAGCCGTCAATCTGGCTATGGTGGTAGCGGGGGTAGCGGCGTGTTGGTGTTATGCAATTCCTTGGTGTGTGGTCGAGCAGCGGTAACATGACATTTCCGCCAGTTTCATGCTATGGTTACTATTAGGTTCATGTGCCATGTTTCATATAGCAATCTTTGATATTACTCCCATGGCAAATTGTAGAAAACTTTTTGTTCCGTAACATGGCAATTGCAGAAAATTGTTTTGTTTTGTTATCATGGCAATTGGAGGCCTTTTTTGGCATCTAAAATTATGGCAAATTTGGAATTGTATCATCGATAAATCATTGCAATTCTTCAAAAGGTTTTCGACTTGTCTCACAAAAATTTAGATAAATCATGCAAAATTTATAAATTTTTGTGATGCTCACATGGCAAGTTTAGAGAAAATTTGTTATGTTTGCGTGGCAAGGTTAATAATTCATTAAAGTTTTGCCATGGAAAAAAATCTTATAACTTTTGCAATGTCACCAATCGAAATTTTGCCATTTCACCAATACAAAATTGCCATGTAAAAAAATGTTTGCCATGTCATCAATAGAAAGTTTGCCATGTCCCCAATACAGATATTATATGTCACCTGCAATAGAATTTTCTTTTTATTTCCATGATTTTTGGTGAACAAATTCCTTGTGAAATTTTTGACATGGAATGCGGCAAATTTATGTTATATAGCTCTTTTTGGATCATAATGATGGTAATTTTATTGTACATCATGAAGTATTATTTGTACATTACATGGCAAATCCTTTTTTGTTAGATACCGTGGCAAAATTATATTTTAGATATCTAACATGCAAAAACTTTTGTTAAATACCATGGCAATTTTCTACTTTTGCCATTGTTTAGAGATCAAACTTCTTATTTATTTTTTCTGCCATGCGACGATGGCATAATTTCCTAATTTTCTGCCATGTTTTATATGAACAAAATTCTATTTGTTGCCATGTGAACAATGTAACTTTTTAAAAATATATAATGTTATGATAAAACACATATATTTTTTAGTTTTTTCCATGTGACCGTTACAAACTTTTGATTTTACTAGCATGATGCCCGCGCTTTGCCACAGAGCCACTGACTTAGGAGGTGGTCAAGTAACATTAATGTCCTTGTGGCCGTTGTGTGATTTACTATTAGAAAATTAGCAAAAATACGGTGAGAGGCATGCAATGTCTGCGAATTTCAAATGACCATAGTAGGTTGGGAAGGGAAACTAAAACCAAAATCGATTTTGAGTTGAAGTCACACTTTTGTGTTTGTTATTTGTGTGTTTTATAAAAAAAGTTGTTCACACATGAAAATAGGGTATTTGTTTATTTGTCTCTTGAAAGGTTGTTAGTTTCACATGTGGGGATGCGTGTATTTGTTATTTGGAAAGGATGTTGGACCCATATATGAACTCACCACTAACTCACAACTAACCTTTATAAGTAAGGATTTTCTAAATTTCCCATGTAATTAGTGCAAACATTTTTTCAAAAATTGTGAGGATTTTAGTTTTTTCTTAAAGTTCGGATGGACCATATAACACTTTGTACTTACTCACATCGCTTTTTTTTTGGAATTTTGCTCTCTTCGTCTGACATGGGAAATCAATCATTACCTTTGTGGTAAATTTAGATAGTTCCCCATGGCAACTCGACTTTTTAGTGTTTTTTTTGTCATGGCAATTTCATCCTCACACCATAGCAAATTTTTGGTGGCATCTCCAGTTTTTGTGTTGACATTCACACCATTCTTTTGCAGCTTTTGTTTTAATTATACTACTATATGCTTGCTTTTGCATGTATGTAAAAGGTCTAATTCCTGTGCAAATTTTGCGTATTTTTCTTATCATGCATATTTACTTTATTTATTTCATTTTTACTATTTTTGATAAATCAATCTCTCAATTTATTCTTCCTTATACCTTTTTAAAAGTGTGTGTTTGTCTTAATTTTTCATCTTGTTCCCCGGGTAACGCTTGGAGGAGCACGACGGCTATGGCGGCTGGGTGGAGGATGACGGCGGTGGCGGCGCGTGGTGGTGGTGCGGATAGGGGTGGAATGAATTGGATGTTGGATAGTATAGGGGTGACGGCTACGCAGTGAAGAAAAGGTCGGGTGGGTTTGGGGGCGGGGGCTGCAATTAACGTTAAAAATATTCCCCGCGTTCAGTCATCGCGTTGACGCCACTTACTGATCTAAACTTAATGGCGTTAGGGACCACAAACGCCACTAGTACGTCTGTGGTGGTTCATCTGTTGGAGCCCACACACTATCGACCTTGATGTTCTTTGGCATGCCTGTAATATTCCGATAACAACAACGATAACGGAATTTCCGACGCCTCTGCTATTTTGCGAAAATAGCGTCAGGGTCGCGGAAATTAGCGACGCCACTAATGTGAAATTTTTATAAGAGTTTTCGTACTAGTGGAAAGATAATTAATTTTCAACGTGAACCTTACATATAACATAGATATATATAATTATAATTTATTTAATTTGTGTGCAAATCGTATTGGTGTCTTAAAAATTGTTATTATTTTCTGAAAAGGGGAGTGCCCAGCCGTCACATGATGCACACAACCATAATCTTAAAATTATACTACTATATGCTTGCTTTTGCATATATGTAAAAGGTCTAATTCTGTGCAAATTGTGCGCATTTTTCTGTCATCACTTGTTTAACTTGTTTATTCCATTTTTCTTATTTTGACAATATCAATGTCTCAATTAATTACTCATTTTTTTCAAGTTTGCATTTGTTTAATGTTTCATCTCGTCGATGCTCTGTTATGCTTTTCGTTTAAGGATAATATTATGGACACGTCTAGCCAGCGTCCTGCCGCCTGGTATGGTTAGCAAGCGGCCGGTCATTTTAGGAATTTTTTTGTTCCCCCTTGTTAAATAGGAAACCTTTGTCATCTAATTACTTTTTTCATACGCATTAAATGGCAGCACAACCATCTTCTCGGTACATGCTTTTGTTCTCCTGTGCATTTAATTTGTGGTTTCAAAAATTTAAAAGGGCATAGCTTTCAATTCGCCTGACGGAATTACGATCTGTTTTCACCGTTGGAATATTCGCGACGTGCTCTTTAAAACTAGATCCCGCATGAATATGTTTTCACGAAAATTTTTGTGCAATTTAGTCTCTGTTTTGTGCAACTGCCTAGCAGTCAATGTGCAACTACCTGATAGTGGATGTGCAACTTTCCGCCTACCCCATGGATTTGTAATTTTCACTGATAACACCTTCACCCCCAAACTACTTCTTTCTAGTGAGATGTTCAAATTCATGTGTTGCCCAGGCCAACTGCCTAGTAGTTGATGTGCAACTTCCCCCTTTCCCATGGTTGTGCTTTCACTGTTTGCTGCATCGGCCAACTGTTTAGCAGTGGATGTGCAACTTTGGATACTGCCACGACCAACTGTCTACCAATGATGTGCAACTTTTCCTCATACCCCGTGGATGTTTAATTTTCATACTAGCACTCGGTCCAAACCACCCCTCTAGTGGGATGTGCAACTTTAACGCCATGTTTATATGCAATTTTTACTACCTGGATATGTAACTTTTCACTACCCTCATGAATGCTGAATTTTCACCATCCAACTATCCATGCATGTTAGATGTGCAACTTCATATGTTGCTCCGGCTAACTGCCTAGCATACTTTGTGCAACTCTATTTGTTACCCCCGCTAACTGAAACTATATATCCACAAGTAGGGAGGGGAAGGAGTTGCACATCGAGTAATAGACAGTTGGCTCGAACAACGGACTAAGTTGCACATATCGCTGGTAAGGGAGGTGGGGCAGGGTATGTCAACTGTAAAAAGAACTATACATCCATGAGTAGGGACAAGGGTTGCACATCGACTACTACGTAGTTGGTTGGGGCAGTAGATTAGTTGCACATCAAGTTGTCATGGTTGCTAGGTTGCATCGTCATATTAAGTTAGATCATATAGCTTCAAAAACTGGTTTTGAAAAAAAATTACACCATATAGTACTAAAGTTGCACAATGCATTATTGAAGTTGCACTATATAGCGCTAAAGTTGGCATCAAAAAAAATTCGTCGAAACATACCCATGCGGTATGTAGTTTCAATGAACTCGTCGCAAAGAATTCACCGGTGAAGATGGATCTGAATTTCGACGAGCGGTTTAAAAGTTATAGCTTTTTGAATTTTCTTTGAAACAAAAATAAAGGCAAAACAGTAAACGCATTAACTGCTGGATCCATTTCCTCAAAACGGGCAATTCCAAAATAGACTCTGACGTGACCCGACAAGCAGGCATCTGTACTACTCCGCTGGTGTGGTTTCTTTGTCGCGTAGCGCAGACGCTTCAATTTCATAAAAAGTGCTCGTGCACTATGAAGCATTTAGGTAATATTATTACACAAATTTTACCTATGGCACTCCCTACCATATTTTATCTACAATAGTCATTAAGTAAAAAAAATGCTAGCGGCAGTGGTCTCATGAGTTGGCACATGCCATTAGTACACCTCCCGCATGGATGCAGGCCCAATTAGTATGGCAGCAAGAGTAAACAACAACTATTTAGACACCCGCAAAAATAAAAAATAAAGACAACCATTAGGCTGGTCGTAATGGTAGTATTATAGGTAGTACCATGCATGCCAACTAGGCAATTTAGATGAGGTGTCAAAGAATTAAATGAAGAAAAAGAGGATTTTGAGTATCATATCATGATACCGTATCATAATAAATGCTATGCTACTATCTGTCATGCATGGCAATAAATAAAATTCTACATGATACTAATATATGATACTATGCATTAGGGATGCACTATCAGATAGTAGTATCATACGTATTATACTAGTACATGATACTCCCCATTACAATCAGCCTTAGAAGCAAATCCGAAGGCTAGTTAAATGTGAGTGACACCTCCCAAAATTGCAGGCAACCGATTCCGTTAAGATTTGGATGCGCGGCGCGTCAAGTGTCACGTCAGAGATTAGCGGCGCGAAAGTGGGAGCGCGTCAGCAGTTTTGGGTGCCTACAAAAGAGAAGAGAAAATAGTCTACTATATATTCTCAATAATGCTAAACATACAAAGGTTTACATGCTTTTACACGCTGATTAGTATCTTTTTAAACTAACTAACCTCTCCTCTTGTGATTTTCATGGGGGTGGGCCCCTTCTCCCTCTTAATCTTCAATCAAAACTCACATTTATGTAAAAGCATGTATCCTTTTATACGTGTAGCATTACTCATATATTCCTACCATGCCATGTCCATCAAGAAGACGCTTTACTGAAAAGAACTACTCCGTAGTACATAATGATAGCAGTGCAATCGGTGTCGATCATGGTAGTGCTAATCTCGGGTCCATGGAAAGAAAAAGATGGGCACCATCGTGGCATCGTCGATCGGTTCAAAGCATTGGGTGGGGTGCATGCATATGCATGCACACGCTTGCTTTAGCATATGATCTCTTCTTCTTTCGGCTGTATATATCTCCCCGACCGGCCTCAAGCGCATCACGCGGTCAGTGCATACAGAATCAACAGAAAAGTAGTAGCACTAGGCCCGTTTCTCGGTTACAGTCCTAATCTCGACCATGATTCCGATGGATGATCGTGGAGATGGAATATAACAACAGTCAATGGACACTAGGTACATAAGCAGCAGGTCGGCTTAGCGTCGCCCATCGGTCTCAGAGATCGGTCGGAGAGAACCAAAACGTGGATTCTTCTTCACATATGTGGGTGCCGTTGCACAACGACGTGCCATGGGTCACCAATGATCGGGAGCGCCCTCTTCCACTCATGCAAAAGATCGTGATTCGATCTCGGCATGCAAGTTGGGGGAATAGAGAGACATAGACAAGGTGACTATGTGTTAGCGGACATTCAAGCTGTTTTTCAAAGAAAGGGGAAAAAAATGCTTGCTAAAACGATCTCACCGCTACTTATGAATTCGAACACCTTTTTTTCCGCGTACATTCAAGCTGACGGTGAGTACAAAGATCTCACCGCTACTTATGAATTCGAACACCTTTTTTTCCGCGTACACCCTCTTTAAAGATTTTTTTTTGATAAAAAAAAGTGTTTCCCCCTTTCGATTTTCATTAATGAAAACCTAAGCATCCAACCTAAACAGGCTACGGCAGAAAACAAAACACGAGATAAATCCTCCCTCTCAGCTCCATCTAGACCTCCACAGGGAGGGGCAACCAGAGCAAAGTAAGGAAGGAACACACCTACGAGGATCACGCTAATCTCCACCACATTCAGATCCAGCCACCAACATTTTTGAATATCTTACATGCTTCCAAAAGACAACTACTAGAAGAGAAAAACATAATGAAGAATAAGCAGCTTCGTCGGGTAGAAGGTTTTTTTTTTCATCCTTCCAGTCATGCCACGTTGATCATCCACCCCTGCGGTGCTGCATATACTTCACTTGCTACTCGCTCTAGTAGTTTTGCTCCTAGCTCCAGCACCCTTTTTTGTGGCTCTTTTTTCTGCAAAATAGACCATTCCACAATCCAGTAACTCATTAGTTTGATCAAAACAATAGGGTCAGTCACCCTTTTATTCTAAAAAATTATCTTATTTCTACATCGCCAAATAGCACATAGTAAAGCAGAGATCCTTTATCGTCTTTTTTGAATCT